>NW_010962725.1:0-7357 GCF_000463585.1 Tarenaya hassleriana | reverse complement strand
TCTTCAGTTGCATCTCAGATTTGCTCGAGTGTCATCTCGCCGGATTCTTCTCCTGAAATCTCTCATAGGTTGTTGAACCTGCAACAACCTTTTAACAACCAAAACAACACGTGCAAATACTTGCACTAACAATCTCTCCCTTTTTGGTTATTTCAGATCATGCACACAAACACGAATCCTTCAACTGAATTCATCAAGGTTCAAGACAAACCAACTAGAGTCATCAAAGCACATGGTTACCAAAAACATACATAACATTTCAGTTCACCACATAGAATCATCAAGAGCATGAAAAGTTCAGATCATAAGCAAAAGAAACTCAAAAACGAAGTGATGAGTTATCAGAAGAACTCCTGGCTCTTCTAGTCTTCCTGCTTGTTCCTGACTTCTTCGATGCCTCCGCTTTCTTAGGAGTCAGTTTAGGCATCTCAGAATCATCTCCTTCTTCCTCCTCCTCTGAGTCATCTTCTTCTGAATCTAGGTTTCCTTCGGCTTCCTCAATTTCTCCCTCTGTGGGCATGGATGAAATAATAAAAAACAATAATATTAAGGTGAGGAGTACCTGAATGAATAATGAACACATTACTCAGAGTTGCTTCAACATATTCGTGGACAGTTGCACGGATTTGCTGACATTGTGTTGCCTGCTTCCTTAGTCCAAGCTCCATCTTTATCAATGCTTTTTCTGCATCCTTGAGAGTCTCCAGCATCTTCTTGTAGTCCTTCTTTCCTTTACCCTTCTTCCTTTTGATTCTTGTCTCAACCACCAGGGGTTTTTGAATCACTTCAGTGTTTTCCTTTGGATCAATGAGTTCCGGGCACTACTTAGTGAGGATGCTTTGAATTAAGCAGGGATAAGGTAATCTGAACCTTGCTCTGAAGTTCAGTGCTCTTTCCAGAATATGATCGAAGATCATGTTTCCATAGTTGATCTTGATCCCTTTCTTCACACAGTAGATGAGTACTGCTAGCCTCTTGTGAATCAGACTTGATCGCTGGGTTGGTAACCAGTTAGCTCTGGCTATTTTGAACAGTACTGAAGCCTCGAAGTTCAGCTCTACTGGGGCTATTTCTCCTTTCCTCTTTTCATCAAAAGTGTCAGTGAGAGCTATCTCCAGCTCTTTCTGGTCAATCTCCCTGTCCAGCTCGTCCATGGTTGTCACAACTGTGTTCTTCAAGCCCAAAACGTGTTGATTACTGCTGGAGAAAAATGCAGTATCTTCCCTCTTATGTACACCCGATGGTACATTGGATCTCCAGCCTTCACAATCTTCTTAGTGATGTTTGCATAAAATTCTTTGATCAGAATTTTGCTGTGTGGACATGTATAGGTGACTGTTTCCTCTAAATTTAGACGCTCTAGGATGTCCCATATCCCTTGCTCCTTGAGGTTGCTGACATTCACATTTCTCTCCACAATCGTGTTGAGATTCTTCATATCATTGAACCTTTGTTCAGATTTCTCATCAACAAAGTGATGAGACATGCACAGGCTTGCCAGTAGTTCCTCATCTTCTGACCCAGAAGGAGAACTGGGTATCTCAGTCTCTTCCTGAACCTTTCTCTTCCCCTTCATTTTCTCCTTTCGATATTCCTCAGAAACCTTTGAGGATTTTGCCCGGGGCATGTCTTTTGCTGGTCCAACCTTCCTTTTCTCAGCTTTCTTTGGGGTTTTGTGCTCAGCAATCACCAACGCAGGCTGTGATTTTGTCTTCCTGTGAATCTTCTTAGGAGGACTTTTTGCAGTAGCCACTGGTTTTGCAGCCACCTAAGATCTGGTACGTGCTCTCTGTTCAGCCATCACTCGTGAGTCAGAACTCTTGCCCTTTTTCTCAGCAATCTTTATCTTAGACTTCTTGCTTTCAACCTTTCGTGCATGTGAGTCCACTTCAGGTTCATCATCCTCTTTTGATTTCAGCACTTCTGTCTCTGTTGCTGAATCCGCAACCACTTCGATTTCAGCATCCTTCGATTTTTCTTGCCCTAAGTGAACTGAGGGCAGTTCCTTCATCTGTTTGGATGTATCTCCCACATTCTTCCCAGATTCTAGATGCTCAACACTCACATCCATATCAAAATCTACACGCCTTCTTGTTCCTTTCCTTATAAGTCTAGGCTCACTATCCGAACTCTCCTCTATATCTCTAGTAGAGTAAGTAAAGAGATCATCAAGTTTACCCGAATCAACTTGTTCTGGTGGCAGAGAGGTCTGAAGCTCCTCGGTTTCTTTTCCCTCGACTTCGATCCCAATGTTTCCTTCCTGTGGTTCTTCTGGGATCTCCGCGTCCGTTTCTTGGATCTTCTCCTCTGGGCCCTCGAGTTCTTGGATTTCATCGCCCACTGTATCTTCCTTGCTAGTCCGTAGAATCTCCCTCGGATTTCGGCGAGATTCTTCTGATGGGTTCTCCTCTGGATCTTCTTCAGCACTTACAAACGAGTTTGAAGAGTCTTCTTTCCTAGGTTCACTCGATTTTCCTTCTCCAGATGAACCTTCCTCTGATTCTAGGTGACAATCCTCACATTTTTCTTCTCTCTTTTCTTTTGGATCCATGATGAGACTGAATCTAGGGATTTTATTCTATCTTCGTAACTCTCTGTTGGACCTCACACTCTTGCGAATCAACCTTCTAGATTTTAGGGTTCTTCAGCTCCAGAACTTCGCATGCATAGAGAGAAAAACACCTCTTTTTATTTTGGGCAAAGGGTTTGTTTGAGAAATCTCTGATTTTTTGGATCCCACTTCCCCATAACCGAAAATTTACTCAACCACTCACATCAATCTTTTCAAAAATAACGTTTAAAAAATTTAATGAAACAGAAATCCGTTACGCGACAAAATTATGATTTTAACACCAAAGGGATTTATTCTTTCGTACCTTAGTTCGCAGTGTATCCAGTTGAGTCAGTGACACCTCACTCTTCGTCCAGTGCTTACTTCACCCATAACGGATTTGTTTTTCATCCGCCTCAACTTCTAGGACGTTGAGTCCAATCATACTGTTTCACCACTTAAGCCCAGTCTATCTCATTGAGATATACTCTTGTAAAGTATCACCTTACAGTGGAGTATGATGAATCAGTTACATTTGACCTTAGATCGTCGAAAGAACTGTATGTTGTTCAACTTAGACCCGAGCGATTTTGTTAATCTACTCATGTCAGCCCTTTTTTTTTCTTTTTTTTCCTTTTTTTTATTGACAAATCGAAACAAAAACACCACTCACCACTCATTTTTGCCTGAGTGTATGCTGAAGTGCACCTGACAGAATTGTGAAGTATCACCGACCGTCCTTTCAACACTGTATCACTTGAGCACTTCAGAACAAACTCAGTTAGTGGTCAAAATAAAAAATTTCCAATATCAAGAGATTTTTGCAAACAGGTAAATCTATTCATGTCAAGTGGTTTAGTAAATATATGAGCTAATTGATGTTCAGTGGGTACGTACTCAATCAAAAGACTCCTTTTCTCCACTTGCTCTCTGAGGAAATGATGTCTTATCTCTATATGCTTTGTTCGTGAATGCTGTACTGGATTCTTAGAGATGTTGATTGCACTTGTGTTGTCACAATGAGCCGTAAACGAGGGAGTGTCAATTCCATAGTCAGTCAGCATTTGATTCATCCACATTAGTTGAGTACAGCAACTTCCCAGTGCGATGTATTCGGCTTCAGCAGTGGATAATGACATTGAATTTTGTTTCTTGTTGTGCCATGATACGAGATTGTTACCCAAAAAGAAACATCCTCCTGATGTGCTTTTTCGATCATCCATATTTCCTCCCCAATCTGCATCACAGTATCCTACTAGATGCGTACTCGTATCCTTTGTGTAATGCAACCCACAATCAACTGTCCCTTTGACATATTTGATTATCCTTTTTACTGCTAGAAGGTGAGACTTCTTAGGTTTTGCTTGATATCTGGCACATACGCCCACACTTAAGCACAGGTCAGATCTACTTACCGTTAAATACAGTAGACTCCCGATCATACTCCTATAGAGTTTTGGATCAACATCTTCTCCTTCATCATCTTTGGTCAACTTGGTGGTTGTGGACATGGGAGTACGTGCTGATTTGCTCGTGTCAAGTTCAAATCTTTTCACCAGATTCTGAGCATACTTCCCTTGAGAGACGAAGATTTCATCTTTGTCTTGCTTGACTTGTAGTCCCAGAAAGTAACTGAGTTCTCCAAATATACTCATCTCAAACTCAGCAGTCATTGTCTGAACAAACCAGTCAACCTTTGACTGGGATGTAGATCCAAACACAATATCATCCACATAGATTTGTACTACTAATAGTACATCGTCCGAATTATGGATGAAAAGCGTTTTGTCTACTCCCCCTCTTTTGTAGCCGTTCTCGAGTAGAAAGCTGGCTAACCGTTCATACCATGCCCGAGGGGCTTGTTTTAACCCGTAGAGAGCTTTCTTTAATCTGTACACGTGAGTGGGAAAATGTGGATCCTCAAAACCAGCAGGTTGTTCGACGTACACTTCTTCTTGGATCACACCATTGAGAAAGGCACTCTTGACATCCATCTGAAACAACTTAAAACCAAGAAAACACGCAATGCCAAGCAACAATCTAATAGACTCCAGTCGAGCAACGGGTGCAAAAGTTTCATCGAAGTCAATACCTTCAACTTGTGTGTATCCTTGGGCAACTAACCTGGCTTTATTGCGAACTACTTCTCCTGACTCATTTGTTTTGTTTTTGAAAATCCATTTTGTTCCAATCACATTAATGTGATCTGGTCGGGGCACAAGATACCACACATCATTCCTCACAAATTGCTCCAGCTCATCGTGCATTGCCTTTACCCAGAATTCTCCTTCAATGCTTCATCCACTCGAGAAGGTTCATTCTGCGAAGAAAAAAGGTATCGAATCTAAGGCAAACAAATGTTGTTTGGCCAAGAGATTTTGTATATGGACGACTCAAAGGAACTAAGAGTAGTTCATCCGAGTTGATCAGAACAACTTGACTGGAATGACTTGAATTCAGTCAAGGTATCCTGGTGTTCAAGACAAATGAAGCCTCAATTTTGAAATCTCAAGCTATTACCGCCCATTAGTAGAGCAACTGTCAAGGCCTCGATCGTCATGGTTACGGGTCATGCCCTAGCTGAGCGTGCCTGACTATCTTGGTGAGGCAGTATGGAGAAATCGTGATTCTCATAGCTCAAATATGGTTGAGCTTGAATTGGGTTATCAAGTCGGACTTGGACCTGATGGTAAGGATGGGATGAGGAACATGCAGTGATAGCGTATCACTATCCCATACTCATCTAGGAATCACATAGGATGTGATTGACAAAGTGTTGTCTACCTAAATAGCATGGTTTTGAGCGTCATGCCCTAGCTGACTCAAAAGCATGTGAAATATGGATCCTAGCTCACTTGGAAACTCATTGAGGGTGTTTTTCTTAGTGGGAGTCTGTCATATTGCATCTATTATCTGTGTTAGTAAGTGTACTAAGTGACTTGCATATTTTCTGTCTGTTTGTTTGTCTTTTTCTGTAGTGTATATCTGTTGCAGGAATCTGGTTAATCTCACCATGCGATCTATCCTTATGAAGGATAAGCCTCTGATCAAGGCTTCTGGATCGATCATTGATGCTTATTTGAAGCATGAGGATGATGATCTGGACTTGTCTAGCTTGATGCTTGGAAAGATGTCTTTGGAATTGCGTGAGCAATTAGATGACATGGACAATTCATTGATGGTTGATCAGTTGAATATGTCATTCCAAGAGAAAGCTGGGAGCCAAGGGAAGAATGATATGGTGGTTGTTGGAAAGAGTTCCAGCAAAAGGAAGCGTTCCCAAGGTAAGGGCAAAAGGAAATTGACAAGTGTTGTCACTAAGCCTAAGTCCAAACCCAAGAAGGAAGAGTGTTATTTCTGTCATGCCATTGGGCATTGGTATAGAGATTGCAGACTCTACCTGGAAGATCAGAGGAAGAAGAAGCTTGCAGAAGCTTCAACTTCCGGTATCTTCGTTACAGAGGCCAAGTTGTGTACTTCTTCATCATGGGTATTAGATACCGGATGTGCCTTGCACATTTGTGCAAATGTGCAGGGACTGCGAAGAAGTAGACAATTGGCGAAGGGAGAAGTAGATCTCCGTGTCGGGAATGGAGCAAAAGTTGCTGCATTGACCGTCGGGACTTATGATCTGACTTTACCTTCTGGCCTTGTATTGGAGTTGCATGATTGTTATTTTGTACCTGCCATCAGTAGGAACATCATATCGATTTCATGCTTAGACTCAGATGGTTTCAGATTTGTTATTGAGAACAAATGTCTGTCCATTTATAGAGGCGATTTATTCTATGGTAAAAGTTACCAGTTTAATGGCCTTTATATTTTGGAAGATGAACCATCTGGATACAGGTCGATCTATAATGTTAGTACCAAGCGGTTTAAGCCGAACGACTTAAATCCGACCTATCTCTGGCATTGTCGACTTGGTCACATCAACGAGAAACGCATAGCGAAGCTTCATTCTGATGGACTTCTTGATTCTTTTGATTATGAGTCAATTGAATCATGCGATTCTTGTTTGATGGGCAAGATGACAAAATCTCCTTTTTCTAGAAAAGGAGAACGGACTACAGAGTTGCTAGTACTCATACATAGTGATGTATGCGATCCTATGAGCTCTCCTGCTAGAGGAGGTTATCTGTACTTTGTTACATTTACTGATGATTTCAGTAGGTACGGTTATGTCTACTTGATGAGACATAAGTCTGAAACGCTTGAATTGTTCAAGATTTTCAGAAACGAGGTACAGAACCAACTTGGCAAGACGATCAAGTTGCTCCGATCTGATCGAGGCGGCGAGTATATGAGCCAAGAGTTCACTAACTATCTGGCAGATTGTGGGATTGTCTCACAGCTAACTCCACCTGGAACGCCACAGTGGAATGGCGTATCTGAGAGGAGGAACCGGACCCTATTAGATATGGTACGGTCTATCATGAGTCAGGTCGATCTTCCTAAATCCTTCTAGGGATATGCTTTGGAAACAGCAGCGCTTATACTGAACAACTGTCCAACAAAGTCGGTTCAGAAGACTCCATATGAGATATGGACTGGGAAGCGTCCCAGGTTAGCATTCATGAAGATTTGAGGATGTGACGTTTACGTGAAACGTCTGGCTTCTGATAAGCTATCCGCCAAGTCTGATAAATGCATATTTGTGGGTTACCCTAAGGAAACTAAAGGGTACTGGTTCTACAACCCATCTGAGAACAAAGTGTTTGTTGCTCGGAATGGATCTTTCTTGCAGAGAGAGTTCGTCTCCAAGAGAGTCAGTGGGAGTAGAATAGATCTCGAAGAAGTTCGAGA
>NW_010962724.1:0-219 GCF_000463585.1 Tarenaya hassleriana | reverse complement strand
GTGTCGGGATCGTATTCGCGTGTATGGGTATTTACTAAGCATGCGAGAATAACGATTATGAAGCAACAAAGATAGAGAATTCACCTCTCGGTCTACTAACTCGCTACCTACAGAGTAACTCGTCAATCTCTCGATCTATTCAAGTTAACCCTAAATGTATGAAGAACGCTATCATCAACCCTAGATCGATTAAGCCATATCTCTATGTGAATAATACGA
>NW_010962723.1:0-219 GCF_000463585.1 Tarenaya hassleriana | reverse complement strand
CCAGAGTTAACGGGGATCGCATTCAACCACATTAAACTGCTAAGAGATAGCAACTGCTAACATCTAGGCAATATGCAGCTCTTATCCCAATAGTATTGATATTCCCGGTATTCTGCTATCTACGATTTCCTTTCTTACTGTTGCAGAAAGACAGAATGAAGACTGTAGGGAAGAAATTGTGTGTTATCAACCAAGGAGTGCCTAGTAGGATGTCGTAGG
>NW_010962722.1:0-219 GCF_000463585.1 Tarenaya hassleriana | reverse complement strand
CGCATACAGAAGCTTCATTCTGAAGGTCTTCTGGATTCATTTGACTTTGAATCTCTTGAATATTGCGAGTCTTGTTTGATGGGCAAGATGACAAAGCATCCTTTCAAGGGGAAAGGAGAGAGAGCGACAGAGTTATTGGATCTGATACATAGTCATGTATGCGGACCAATGAGCTGTCCAACTAGAGGAGGTTATCTATATTTCGTTACGTTCACTGAT
>NW_010962721.1:0-219 GCF_000463585.1 Tarenaya hassleriana | reverse complement strand
TTGCTACAGTGATATCTCCATCTAGATGTGTCATATTGTGAAGCAATCTTTTGTCACATATTATATTGTTTGTTGCTCCTGAGTCAATAAACAGATTCTTAGTACCATGGTGACCAAGAAAGGCCATACCTGAGTCTTTTTGCTCCTTGAGCAGTTGTGGAGTTTATTGAAGTCTGCCTTAGTGACAAATTCAGATGTTGAAGCCACCATAGCTGATTC
>NW_010962720.1:0-219 GCF_000463585.1 Tarenaya hassleriana | reverse complement strand
TCGGTGAAGATATGCTCAACGAAATAATCATTTTTCGTTTGTTTTTCTATATATACAAATGAAATGAGAAGAGAGAAAATGGAAGAGTTGAGAGAAAGATAAGAGTGGAGAGAAAAAGTTAAGAAAGAAATGAAGAGTTGTCAAATAATAAAAACAAAAGAGGTGAATTCAAAATGAAGAGAGGAGTATCACGTTACTTTTGTGAGAGGGTTAATTATG
>NW_010962719.1:0-219 GCF_000463585.1 Tarenaya hassleriana | reverse complement strand
AACTCATTGCCTCTTTTGTTCTCTTATACCATATTGCATTCACAGTAGGCAATTTATTCTCCTTCAGAATATCCACAAACGAAAACCATGAAAAATAATCAATATCAAACTTACGTTCATACTTTTCTACACAACCGCCGACGTATTTAATCTCGTCATCCTCACACCATAGAGATCCTCCCATATGGATGTTTAGGGTGACAAGGAAATCGTCCGCCG
>NW_010962718.1:0-219 GCF_000463585.1 Tarenaya hassleriana | reverse complement strand
TATATATATATATATTTTCCGGAGAGATGCGGGCGATCGCTCGATTGTTCGAGCGGTCGCTCGCTGAATGGGCGGTCGCCTGGTTTACCGGGCGGGCCGCTCATTTTCTCTGTGATCTGGCGCACGCTAAAATTTTTTCGTTCCTCGTTTTCCCCCCAACGAAAGGACTTGTTTGATTGGAGTGATTGGGAGAATTTGGAGCCTTTCCATGGTGAATAA
>NW_010962717.1:0-219 GCF_000463585.1 Tarenaya hassleriana | reverse complement strand
ATATGCTTTTGATGACTCTATGTGTTTTGATCACTTGTGATGATCTGAACTCTTATGTTTTTTATGACTCTATTTTGATTTGTTTTGCACATGATATTATAATATTTGGTTTGAAACCTGATGAAGTCAGTTGAAAGATTTGTTTTTGTGTGCATGATCTGAAATAACAAAAAAGGGGGAGATTGTTAGTGCAAGTATTTGCACGAGTTGTTTTGGTTG
>NW_010962716.1:0-219 GCF_000463585.1 Tarenaya hassleriana | reverse complement strand
CACTGCACAAGGACTCAAACTTTCACGAATATATCCTTTAGACATGAGTTCTTGTACCTGCTTGATAACACATATTTTGGGTGATGTTTTGATATAGGATGTCTAGAATATTTCACTCGATTTTATATATTTGTAGACATTCTAGGGCACATTTGGCCTCGATATTGGTTGGTTATGTTCTTTGGTGTTTAAACAGGAATCCACACATAAAGAGAGCAA
>NW_010962715.1:0-219 GCF_000463585.1 Tarenaya hassleriana | reverse complement strand
TGTGGGATTTAAGAAGAGAATGAAGAAATAATATGCAAATCAACAAGTGAGGAAGAAGATGTTGTGAATAATTATTCAAAGTCTACGTTACTTGTTCTTATTTTACATCTATATATTTAGATACTACATAGCATATAAAAAGAAAAGTGAATAATGGAAATTAAGATGACTAACGGTAACAAGTAAGAAGATAAGGAAAATTGCTTCTTTGGCAACGTA
>NW_010962714.1:0-4207 GCF_000463585.1 Tarenaya hassleriana | reverse complement strand
GAGCGGGAAACCTCTGCACTACAAGGGAAGCAAGTTCCACAGGATCATTCCCAGCTTTATGATACAGGGAGGTGACTTCACGCATGGCAATGGTATGGGCGGAGAGTCTATCTATGGTGAGAAATTCGCAGATGAGAATTTCAAGCTCAAGCACACCGGACCAGGTGACTTTACCACCACAACAGAGAGAGCATTCTCTTGGTTAATCCTTTTTGTTTCTCCTTGTCTCTTACTTACCTGTCTAACAGATTCCTTTCACACGCTCGTATTCTGTCTCGTAAAAGAAAATGTAGAGGCAGGCAGACAGACAGACAGACAGATAGGAATAACCCTTTTGGCTCTTATTGGCGTTGGCTGGGCTAATGAATAATTGAAACTGAATTAAACAGGTCTTCTGTCGATGGCAAACGCTGGCCCAGACACCAACGGATCGCAGTTCTTTATCACCACAGTGACAACCAGCTGGTAAAACGCCCAACTAGTTCATTCATTGGTGACGAATAGCTAATGTAGAATGAGAGATGTTGATTATTATGATGGTGGGGGAATGGGTTGCAGGTTGGACGGAAGGCATGTGGTGTTTGGGAAAGTGTTGCAAGGGATGGATGTGGTTTACAAGGTCGAAGCTGAAGGCATGCAGAGCGGAGCGCCCAAGACCACAGTTGTCATCTCTGACGCTGGAGAGCTTCCTCTGTGAAAGTAACAGACTCTCTCCTTTAGACAAGCCCCTCATCCATCTGATCTGATAGATACTCTGTCTGAATAATCCTACCACAACGGTTTTACGAGTTTGTATTCCAGAGTTGGTGTTTTCAATAATATTAAAGAAAGCCAAAACATGTCCTGAGAGACAATCGGCGGGCAGATGTGGAGCAGTGGATCTGTTGCTTTGGTCCGAAGCAATCGGCCCGCTATTTCTGTTCTACTTTTCCTCGTCTTCAATTTTTTTTGCACCCGGAAAAAAAAAGGAACAAATATAAAAAGGAAAAAAAGAAGAAGATATTTGCATTTCCACGTGCCAAAACAACAACA
This sequence comes from Tarenaya hassleriana, assembly GCF_000463585.1. Taxonomy (NCBI): domain Eukaryota; kingdom Viridiplantae; phylum Streptophyta; class Magnoliopsida; order Brassicales; family Cleomaceae; genus Tarenaya; species Tarenaya hassleriana. Next base: position 3,175 of record NW_010962714.1, on the reverse strand, counting down.
TCACACCGTTTCAAATCCTACACTTATACCATATAGAGTGTATACACGGAAATACGAGAAAAGCCTGTTTTGATTTTTTTTTTTTACCTCCGTGTTTTGCGGCGGTGCGCCGGTGGACATAAAAAACCCTTAGTCCATGTTATTTCGATAAAAAAAAATGATCTACTGTCTTACAATTTGCGTATTTGTACTAGTCAAAAATTGATTTATGAAAGGGAAATCTCTAATCAAGTCAGAGACACATCTCATGATTCAAAGATTACTCAGACGAAAAAACATTAAATTCTAAAGCCCAATGGAGCAAATGATAGAAAAAGAAGGCCTAAAATAATAACACGAAAGAAAGCAGAAAACATAAAAATCTATTTTTATTTCTTTTTCTTGGCGTGCAAACAGCAAGAGAAGCTGCCGAGCCGAAAAAATGTGGGTCAGAGATAAATGCTACTGACGGAGCTATCATCATGGACACGCCAAATGGTCTCTCCCAGGAGATTAGCCACCGATAAAATCGTTAACTGCGGGAAGTAATTCTTCTCCGCCACCGGGAGAGTGTTCGTCACTATCACTTCTTGAAGCAATCCCCCCGATAATCTCTCTATCGCCGGCGGACTAATCCACACGAGAGTAGAGTAGTATATACAAAAAGTTTCAGAATTTCGACACTGTTGTCGCAGGACCATGCAAAGGGTTAATGGCAGAACCTGAAAACGGCGTGGGTGCAGCACGCATAGACATCTCTTGCCCCCTCCTCGTGCAAAAGCGCTGCTCCTTTCACTATTGTTCCTGAAAACGAAAATGCTTCTCAGCAATCTTGAATGTGGAGGAAAGATTTGGACAGCAAACAAGAGCGTATAGAGTTTTGGTCTGGAATGGTTTGAAAGTTTGATATGATCACTACAGGTTTGGTCAAGCAGTCACAAACCCGCGGTGTCAATCATGTCATCCACCATGACTGCCACCTTTCCTCTTACATCACCAATCAGATTCATGACCTGCAGGAAAGCATGATGTGTATGTATGTAATCGATTGAATCATAAGTGCCTTTTTCTTTACAAGAAAAGGAGCCTATTACCTCGGCAACATTGTGACCATGGCGCCTTTTATCAACAATGGCAAGGGGAGCATCTGATAGTTTCTTTGCAAACGCACGTGCCCTGGCAACCCCTCCAACATCGGGGGAGACCACCACTAAGTCTCCCGAGGAAATTGACTTGCTTGCAAGATAATCAAGTATCACCGGCTCAAAAGAAATCAAACAGTGAATGGATGATATCAACATCTAAAGCTCGCAACCGAGGCGGAAATTAGTAAAGACCGACTGGAGAGATACCTGACATTGCACATGGTCCACGGGAATGTCAAAGTAACCCATGGACTGGCCTGAATGAAGATCACAAGCAAGAATTCGATCCGCACCAGCTTCGGTGATAAGGTTAGCAACCAGTTTGGCAGCAATGGATTCACGCCCTTGTGTCTAGAATATAGAATTAGATGACCTCCGGCGGATAGCGGAATTTCTAATATCAAACTAATCACAGCAACAGCCAAAGGAGCATAATGGCAAAAAGGAGTACCTTCCTGTCAGCTCGAGCATATCCAAAATATGGAATCACGGCTGTGACTTCCTTGGCAGATGCTCTTCGGCAAGCATCTATCAAAATCATGAGCTCCATCAGATGCTCATTGGAAGGAGAGCAAGTAGGCTGCACTAAATAGACGTCACATCCCCTAACACTCTCTTGCAGCTGCACATATATCTCTCCATCCGCAAACCTCTTTATGTCGACCTTTCCGAGCTCCATGCCCATACAGCAAGCAATTTCCTTTCCAAAGTACCAACAGATTCAACACGTCATATTGACCATGAGCAAGAGAAAGGAAATAAAAAGTCACAGGTGTCGCAATTACCTGAGCAAGTGCAGGATTTGTTTAAGTAATTCATTTCTCTAATTTTTCTCTGCAATTATTAAAATAAAAATATTTTTTCCATTCCAAAACTTTAATTCTTGCCTTTTTTTTAGCATTCTTATAGTATATAACATACTTTTCTAACCAAAATTAAAAATAGAGGTATAGGTAAGGCGAATCTAATGAAAAAGAGAAAGTAATATAGTTTATAATTATAGTACATCTGTGGTATATATAATCTAAAAGAAGTGAAGGACATACTGTTACTATTTTTTCTATTTTATTTGAATGTTAGTAAATTTTACGATCTTCGTAAAAAAGATTTCAAGTGTATTTAAAGAAAAAGTAATGTATAAGAGATAACCACTAACCAAAATCTATCTATTTACTGAAATTAAAAGAAATGTAAAGCATAAATCTTTTATGAAAATCGTAACATTTACTAACATATTTTTTTTTTGGTTAATACATTCACTAACATTCAAAACAGAAAAGCTTTCTTATGAGATTTTGATTGCTTCCCATAAACTCCCACAAAGTAACAATACTTAACAAGACTATTGACATTGTTTTCCAAATAATGGACCAAAAAACTACAGTTGTTGTAATTCACCGCATCAGTACGACTAAAATAGATGAAAATAGATAAATAGGAATTTGATTCATGTCAGCAAATTTCCTCAAAAACTCCCAAAGTAACAATAATTAATAATACTATGGACATTGTTTACCTAATAATGGACAACGAAACCATATAATCTGCGAGGGCAATATGGTAAATTTAAGTCAGCTTCAAAATTCCCGGGATGGATGCACTCCTATTTGGTTTCTTTCTTTCCCTTGTTTCTTGAGGTGTAAGAGAGAGAGAGAGACGCATTTCTATCTTTCTGTGCTCTGAGTTCAGGGAGGCGGGGAGGAAAATCTCATAGAAGGGAGAGGACACTGCGTATAGATCTAGAAGACGAAGAGAGAGGATAATGGCGGCGGCTTCGAACGGGAGCGAGTATTTCGAGTACGATGTCGAGGCGGGAAGCGAATCGTTCGCGCGGCCGTCGAACGCGGAATTGGTGGAACAGGACGAGGAAGATCTGATCTGGGCGGCGATTGCGCGTTTGCCATCGCAGAAACAAGGGAATTTCGCGGTGCTGCGACGGTCTCTGACGCGGACGCGGGCAGGTTACGCCGGCGGGAACAAAGTTCAGACAATCGACGTCAGAAAACTCGACCGGTCGGATAGGGAGCAGGTTGTCCGGCAAGCTCTGGCTA
>NW_010962713.1:0-219 GCF_000463585.1 Tarenaya hassleriana | reverse complement strand
GAATCCTATTCCTAGGAGATCGATTCTAGGGTTTGCGCAGCGGATGTAAAACAAAAATTTATATGACACCCAAGAACCTTGCATGTATGAATCGTAGAAACGTTAGAACGCCTACCTCAATCGATCTGGGGCCTGTATCAATTGATGTTTCGTCCGACCATGAAAGGGAGGAAGATTACCTCGCCCTCTACACGTATCCACACCTCGGGATGGATTCCA
>NW_010962712.1:0-219 GCF_000463585.1 Tarenaya hassleriana | reverse complement strand
CTGATTCAATGAAAGCCCTTTTGCCAGCGTAGACGAATCTTCTATCCAGATCTTATTTTGACCCGTCTTCCAAGATACCTTCAACCAACCTTAGGACGGTAGCGAAAGGAACCTTCTAGCTAACCGGGTAAATGAAAACTCACTGCATACTTTATTGAATTGAGAACCCAGCGTAATTGGTTTTCTCCAGCGGCTCTTTTTCCTATATTTTTTCAGATG
>NW_010962711.1:0-219 GCF_000463585.1 Tarenaya hassleriana | reverse complement strand
GTAAATAGATTCGATAGGCCTTCGAAACCAGACTGTAACCAACAAAAATTCTCATATCTGAACTCATATCAAGCTTATCTCTTCTAACTTTAGGAATGTGAGAAAAACATATACAACCAAACACCTTAAAGTTTGTACAATTCGGCTTCTTACCTGTTCAGACTTCAATAGGCGTTTGCTTGACAAGTGCCTTTGTTGAGAGTCTGTTGAGCAAGAACA
>NW_010962710.1:0-219 GCF_000463585.1 Tarenaya hassleriana | reverse complement strand
CGCACGAATCTACAAGGAGCAGGCCAAGAAGTGGCATGATCGCCACATCCTCCACCGAAACATCCAACAAGGTGACCTCGTGCTTTTATTTAATTTCCGACTAAAACTTTTTCCAGAAAAGCTGAAATCGAGATGGTCGGGACCGTTCACCATTAAGTATGTCACCTCACATGGAGCGGTGGAACTCAACAACGAGAAGGGCGGGTCATTCACGGTCAA
>NW_010962709.1:0-219 GCF_000463585.1 Tarenaya hassleriana | reverse complement strand
TTTCACCAGTCGTGATGCTTAAATCCATACGGATTCTGCTAGCCATAGCTGCGTATTATGAAGACGAGATATGGCAAATGGACGTCAAGACTGCATTCCTTAACGGAAATTTGCTCGAGGATGTGTACATAACACAACCCGAGGGTTTTGTTGATCCTGAGTCCGAGGAAGGTGTGCAAGCTTCAGAGATCCATTTATGGACTGAAGCAGGCTTTGAGG
>NW_010962708.1:0-219 GCF_000463585.1 Tarenaya hassleriana | reverse complement strand
ACCGGTTTCCAACTCAGCATCGGAATCGGAGCCCTAACGGCGAATCTCATCAACTACGGGATCCAGAAGATCAAACAAGGATTTGGCTGGAGAATTGTTAGTTCAAACGTGACTCAAGGCTGAAAAGGATCAGTTTCCAGATTCTGTCAAAATTTGGCCTTTCCTTTTCTATCTTTGCAAGATTTTAGGATAGTTTATTTGAATTGATTTGGTTAGCAG
>NW_010962707.1:0-219 GCF_000463585.1 Tarenaya hassleriana | reverse complement strand
GTTGGTTCAAATCCAATTCGTGAGCACATTACTTAGCAGTGAACTGTCCTGCTAGCCTTACCCTGCAGTGAAGTTTCTTCCTTCCAGGAAAGGCTTTTTTAAATAAATAAATAATTGATTCTGGAAAAATCTCTTTCTTTCTATACGAAATTAGTTCGAACCAGCGAGACAAGAGATACATTGATGGAAAAGGGCTCGGATTGAGCTGTCCCTATCAGT
>NW_010962706.1:0-219 GCF_000463585.1 Tarenaya hassleriana | reverse complement strand
CCTCTATAATGAAGATACCGGAAGTTGAAGCTTCTGCAAGCTTCTTCTTCCTCTGATCTTCTAGGGGTCTGCAATTTCTATACCAATGCCCATCAACATGACAGAAATAACACTCTTCCTTCTTGGGTTTGGGATTAGGCTTAGTGACAACACTTGTAACTTTCCTCTTGCCCTTACCTTTGGAACGCTTCCTTTTGCTGGAACTCTTTCCAACAACCA
>NW_010962705.1:0-219 GCF_000463585.1 Tarenaya hassleriana | reverse complement strand
TCATCAAAAGTTACAAAATCGACACTTTAAATGCGAAAAATCACATTTGTTAAAACTGACGTGTGGCATGTGAGTTTTCTGTACAAAATAAGTTTCTCTTAGAAATCTGACGCAGGTTGTGTCAGATCTGACATGGACAATGTCAGATTTCTGTACCAAAAATTTTCGTTTTAATTAGGAAGACTGAGTTCTAATTCTCTTCCAACCAAACTTGTTCAC
>NW_010962704.1:0-219 GCF_000463585.1 Tarenaya hassleriana | reverse complement strand
GATCCTAAGAGTCCGAGGAAGGTGTGCAAGCTTCAAAGATCCATTTATGGACTGAAGCAGGTTTCGAGGAGCTGGAATCTTTGATTTGACGAGGCAGTCAAAACGTTTGACTTCCTGCAAAACGAAGATGAGCCATGTGTTTACAAGAAGGTCAGTGGGAGCAGTGGTCTTCCTTGTACTTTATGTAGATGATATATTGCTCATCGGAAATGACGTTCC
>NW_010962703.1:1603-4211 GCF_000463585.1 Tarenaya hassleriana | reverse complement strand
GATCTTCCAGGTAGAGTTTGCTCCCGCTGGTGCCTCCTGCACCACCTTCGCCCACCAATGTCGGGCCTGGCCCGACAGGTGATGGCTCGCAATCGTAGCCCGGTACTGGTACGGGCACTGCAGATACTCTAAGTCCTGAGCGATCTGGGTGAGCCACTCCTCTGCAGCTTCCGGTCTCACCGATCCCTCGAACCGCGGGGTATGCATCGCCCGCAGCTCCTTGACGATGGGGAGGTATCCCGCCATCGCAGCAGGTATCGGCGGCTGGTGAAAGTCCTCTTCTCTCGGCTCTGGGTCTCTCGCCGGCGGTGGTGGTGGGGCGTGAGCAGCCAGGTGCTGCCACACGGCCTCCTGAAACTGACGAAACTCTGCCCTCCACCCTTCGTCTCCTGGGTTAGGCGGTGGAGTCCGTTCCGGAACGTCGTCAGCCCTCGCTGCAAGTCTAGCACGTCGTGGCGCCATTTCACTGCACCATATTTAAGATAGTTTAGCAACCGACAACCGATACGTCATCATCGATGTACGGACCTCGGCAAAAGAGGATTTTCTTCGGACATGGTTGAAAACATTTTCGATGAAAATCATTAAGTAAAGAGCACAATTTCTCCCCATGGAAAGAACGTGGCTCTGATACCAAAAGTTGTGACACCCGTAACCCGTGTACAGTATACGGGTTGTGCCACATGGACGATATAAAATAAAATAATAAGTCGCGGAAGCAAAATCACGAAATCCAAAAAAAATATTTTTAATCAAACCAGAGTAAGTAGCGTAAAATACAACAAGCGATTAGTATCGCAAAATACCACATGTCCGAATAGATATAATTTAACCGTACAAAATGCGGGAAATACAAGTCCCGTAGTTTTAGGGTTCAAATCTCGTACATGATGCTGCTTCTCTCAAGTCGTCGTCGTCCGGGGCGCTAGGCGTAATCCTCGTGATCTGAAAAATATGAACCACGAGGGCTAAGCACAACTGCTTAGTGAGTAGCCCGGGTTGAACCCGGTCATCCCGTTCCCAGCGAGAACGGTGATAAAACAATGGTATACAAGAAACAAGCAAGTAATAACAACACGTATTTATACCACATCAATCATAATCACACCCGTATGGAGTCCACCATAGGGTTTAGCCATATACCCTAGTCAAGTCCATGACTAGGAGCGCATCCACGCCCGTCAAGTCCATGACGTTGGCCGTCGTGTCGCACACGACTAAAACACGTCTCAATTACCCGTCAAGTCCATGACGGTGATGGTTGAGTCCACAACCATCCACAAACACAATCATGCTTGGCTCGTACGCACGAGGCAAGCTATACACATGGCAAACAACGTGCACATATCCCTATAGTACAATGATACGCATCACGGCATCCGGTCCCAACCGAGCTACCATTCAACGCCATGCAATTCTACCCGCAAACAATCACGCAACGATCACTCGTATCTCAATATCGCACTCCTCACTACGCTACGCAACGTCTTGGCGAATGATCGGTTCGATTGATCCCAATCACGAAGTTTTCTCCTTGGGTTGGAGCTTGGTTCGCCCACGGTCAAGTCTGGTCGGGCCCGGGCCAACCCCGTTGGTCGTTTCCTCTTTCCCGGTCGAAACCGAAATTTTTCTCTTTCCTCCGAGCTTGGTCAGTCCCGGACCAGAGCCACCACGTGCATTCATTCAATTTGTTCCTTTTTATCTTCTCTTTCCTCTTAGGTTTGGTCTAGTACAGACCGGGATTTGGTCCCGGCGGACCGGATCCGGTTCGTCCCGCGAAAACGGTCGATCGGACGAATTTTTGGTACAAAACTGACCTGGTCCGCCGGACCAATTTCTGGTCCGGGTCGGACCAGGCTTCCTCAGCCGTTTTCCCTCGGTCGGGCGGACTGTCATTTCTCCCGGACTTGGTCCGGAGCTGACCAGCTCCTGGTCCGGCGGACCGGAACTGGGCAGTTCGTCCGTTCGCGTTCCAGGTTTCAGGTCCGACTTCGATTGCTCATAACTCTCTCATTTCTTATCCAAATCACGCACCGTTTGTTTCTAAATGTTCATTGGGATGTCCTCTTTAATACCCAAGCAATAGATTATTTAATTATTATGTATACACGCTGAAAAATGATTCGTAATCCCTGTACCTCATGAAAGCGCAACTCTGCAATTTTCAGTTTTTTATCAGTTTTCATTCACTCATATCTCCCTCGTTTCTCAACCAAATTGAGTACCGTTTGTTTCTAAATTCTCATTGATATGTCCTCTTTCAAATCCATACAACAAACCATTGCAATATCACAGTCACAGGATGAAAACGAGAGTACACAGAAGCAACTCAAGCCACTCACCTGTTCTTGAGGTTGTCCGAGCTTGTGTGCGTTCTTTGCTTCTCCTCACGCCGTAACCACCTTCTGGGCACGTCTAGGGACGTTCCCTTTTGCTTCCCCAAGCTTCCTTTGCCCTGATTCGTCGCCTATGTCTCGCTCTCTCCCTCTTTCTCTCCTTCCTCTGTTTTGCCCGACCCTGGTTGTGGCAGAGGATTGAGGCGTGTTTATGGCGTGCGAGAGGGATCAAATGGGCTCGATCCCAGGCCCATCGGAAAGCCTGCAACGCC
>NW_010962703.1:0-821 GCF_000463585.1 Tarenaya hassleriana | reverse complement strand
TCCCGCTCTGCCCGAACCTCGCATGACCCCGCATCGCCTGTACTCGGAGAAAGGCATAATCCCCGACCTCGAGCTCGAAGTCTCGACGTCGTTGGTCGGCATATGACTTCTGTCGATCCTGCGCCGTCTTCAGATGAGCGCGGATTCTCCGTATTACCTCCGTGGTCTCCTCTACAATCTCTGGTCCAAACTCGCGACGTTCTCCGATCTCTGTCCAACACAACGGAGTCTTGCACGGTCTCCCGTACAAGGCCTCGTATGGAGACACTCCGATGCTCGTGTGATGGCTGTTGTTGTACGCAAACTCGCACAACGTCAAGTTCCGATCCCACGGAGCTCCCCACTCCATAATACATGCTCTAAGCATGTCCTCCAGAGTCTGTATCGTTCGTTCCGACTGGCCGTCTGTTTGAGGATGGTATGCCGTGCTCATCTTGAGCTTCGTCCCCAGAGCTTCCTGTATCGACTTCCACAGACGTGATGTGAATCGGGCGTCTCGGTCCGAGATGATCTCGTTCGGAACCCCATGTAAGCGCACAATCTCATCGATGTAAATCTGTGCCAACCGCTCAATCGGGTACTCCTGCCGGATGGGAATGAAATGAGCAGATTTGGTTAGTCGATTCGTTGAGGGATTCGCCAAAATCGCTCGACCCTTGACAAAGCTGACGGGGAAGAACGTCAGGTTCGAGTGGACGGTATTTCCAGTGGTTGTAGCTTCCCTCCAGGCATCTGTCGCTCCGCCTTCACCTGCTGGCACGTGAGGCATCTCGCTACGTATTCTGCCACATCCCTCTTGACCCTTGGCCAAGTATACCACT
>NW_010962702.1:0-219 GCF_000463585.1 Tarenaya hassleriana | reverse complement strand
AACTGTCGACCAGGAATCTGACCTCCAAACCCAGAATAGGACAAGTTGAGATGCTTTAAGTTTGCCAGTTTCCCAATCTGTGATGGTATCGGAGGATAATTCAAGTTGTTGAAGCTCAAATCCAGGGACCGGAGACGATAAAGATCGAAAAGAGCACTAGAATCATCAAGGCCGCCACTGATCGACTCAGCGCTCAGATCAAGACCAGTAACACGACCC
>NW_010962701.1:0-219 GCF_000463585.1 Tarenaya hassleriana | reverse complement strand
GTTTGAGACGTGTGGTGCAAGGTAACCGTAGTGTCGAGGAGTATTATAAAGAGATGGAAATTTTAATGTTGCGAGCCAATGTTGATGAGGACATGGAGTCAACGATGGACAGATTCATTGGAGGGCTGAATCAAGAGATCCAAGATCATGTGGAGACCCAACATTATGTTGAGATGGAGGAGTTGCTACATCTTGCGATCAAGTTCGAGAACCAAATCA
>NW_010962700.1:0-219 GCF_000463585.1 Tarenaya hassleriana | reverse complement strand
AGAGTCTACATGCTTCCTCATCTTTCATTTCAATCCATTTTATGATATTTGTTTTGTTTTATCTTATTTTATTGTGATTCAAATTGATTGAAACCCTTATGCTCATAGACTAGAAATACAGAAACATGTGTTGGTTGCCTAACCTTTGTCGAAACTCAAAAACCTACTCTCTCTCGAAATTCATCGAAAAACGATGATGAACACGAAGAAACTGATCGA
>NW_010962699.1:0-219 GCF_000463585.1 Tarenaya hassleriana | reverse complement strand
TCATCATCTCCAGTTCTCTGCGATTTCGTCAGTCTTGAAGAATTTCATCCATGGAAGAACCATTCGAAGATCTTGAAGAATTTCCTGAGGTACCTACCACCAATCACTATTATCTCGGTTCGAGTGATCATACAAATGTCATTCTTGTTTCGGATAGATTAATGGACCAGAGGAGTTCAGTTCTTGGTATCGCTCTGTTTCAATGGCATTAGAAGGAAG
>NW_010962698.1:0-219 GCF_000463585.1 Tarenaya hassleriana | reverse complement strand
TCGACAGAAACATGCATGCTTACCTCGGAAATCGACGGAGGAAGAGATTAACGGCTGCGACCGAGGATGAGAACGGCGATTTCGGGCCGTCGGAGAGGGAAGTCGAAAAATGAAGTTGAGGGAAGAAGAGAGGAATCGCGAGAGGTGAGTGGGGAAGTTGGAAACCGAGTGAGGCTACGAGAATCATAACCCTAGGTTTTTTTGTAAATAATTTTAAAA
>NW_010962697.1:0-219 GCF_000463585.1 Tarenaya hassleriana | reverse complement strand
TCCATCCGATGGTTTAGCATGGAAACACTTTCAACAGGTATTTCCTGATTTTGCAAGTGAGGTTAGAAATGTGTATCTAGCATTATGCACGGATGGATTTAATCTATTTGGGATGTCTGGTCCAAATTATTCTCTATGGCCGGTGATTTTAACACCTTTACAATTTACCTCCGGACATGTGTATGAATAGAGAGTTTTTATTTCTCTCAATATTAGTTC
>NW_010962696.1:0-219 GCF_000463585.1 Tarenaya hassleriana | reverse complement strand
ATCGATCTAGAAGCCGTGGTCAGAGGCTTATCCTTCATAAGGATAGATCGTATGGTGAGATTATTCAGATTCCTGCAACAGATATGTTCTACAGAAAAGGACAGACAAACTGTAATACCCCGATTCCCGTATAAATTATTTAAATTATTTTCGGGGATAAAATTGAGTAGAACCTGGAAATTCGGAATTCACAAGTTATTCGAGGTACGGACGTTTCGA
>NW_010962695.1:0-219 GCF_000463585.1 Tarenaya hassleriana | reverse complement strand
GGATTTGTGAGATCTCATTTTCAATTTGTGATGGTGCAAATCGAGATTTCCTTGCGTGTTTAAGGTTTAGAACATGTCTAGGGATGTAAAACTATGTTTTAATAGCATTTAGAAGCAACCCTAGATCGAAACGGATGAGCTAGATCGAAACAGAACCAGAAATCGCGAAGGAGAAAGCAGGTCCCAGTCCCGGTCCGCCGGACCAGCTGTTGGTCAGCT
>NW_010962694.1:0-219 GCF_000463585.1 Tarenaya hassleriana | reverse complement strand
AACTGTCGACCGGTGGTGGGGCGCGGGGACAGCTGCGAGGAGATGACATGGCCGAGTCCTGCGAAAACAGAATAAAAAGGCCGAAAAAATGATAACACGGTCCGTGCAGATCGAGCACGGGCCGTGTCGATGCGTTGAATCAGTTGAACACGGCCGTGTTGAAGAAGAACACGGGCCGTGCAAAGTCTCTGTCAAAAGTTTGCAAAATCGAACACGGTC
>NW_010962693.1:0-219 GCF_000463585.1 Tarenaya hassleriana | reverse complement strand
AAAACTGCACTCTGCTTTTTCACACAATTCCCCTGAACATATACACTTAACACTCTTGCACTCCATTTACCAGATTGCCCCGGAGTTGTTAAATCAGTAGAGCTCCAAAATGCGACGTCGTCTTCAGATCTTTCAGAAACCTCTGCTCGAGTCCAAGGCTTCTATTCTCAGCTCTCTACTAAGGTGAACTTACAGTGTAAATTGCAGATAACTTCTTCA
>NW_010962692.1:577-1335 GCF_000463585.1 Tarenaya hassleriana | reverse complement strand
TTTTGATGCATTCGAAGTCTGTTTGGATGCACTCTAAACATGTTTCGACGCACTCTAAAAATGTTTGGATGCTCTCTAAACATGTTTGGATGCACTATAAGTATGTTTTGACGCACTCTAAGCATGTTTGGATGCACTCCAAATGTGTTTGGATGCACTCTAAACGTGTTTTGGTGCCTTCAAAACATGTTTAGACGAACTCTAAACATGTTTCGACGCACTCTAAAAATGTTTTAGTGCACTCTAAACATGTTTCGACGCACTCTAAAAATGTTTTAGTGCACTCTAAAAATGTTTGTATGCACTCTTAATATGTTTCGATGCATTTTAAATATGTTTGGATGCGCTCTGAATATGTTTTGGCGTGCTCTGTTTCGACGAACTCTAAACATCTTTTATTGCACTCAAAACATGTTTCGATGCACTCTAAACATGTTTTGACGCACTCTAAAAAAGTTTCAATGCACTCTAAACATGTTTTGACGAACTCTAAAAGTGTTTGGACGCACTCTAAACGTGTTTTGCTGCACTCCAAACATTTTTAGACGAACTCTAAACATGTTTCGATGCACTCTAAATATGTTTCGACGAACTCTAAACATCTTTTGATGCACTCAAAACATGTTTCGACGCATTCTAAACATGTTTTGACGCACTCTAAAAAAGTTTCGATGCACTCTACACATGTTTCGATGCACTCTAAAAGTGTTTGGACGCACTCTAAATGTGTTTGGACACACTCTATACGTGTTTGGATG
>NW_010962692.1:0-246 GCF_000463585.1 Tarenaya hassleriana | reverse complement strand
TTGTTGCACTCAAAACATGTTTTGACGCACTCTAAAAAAGTTTCGATGCACTCTAAACATGTTTCGACGCACTCTAAAAATGTTTGGATGCTCTCTAAACATGTTTGGATGCACTATAAGTATGTTTTGAAGCACTCTAATATTGTTTGGATGCACTCTATACGTGTTTTGGTGCCCTCAAAACATGTTTAGACGAACTTTAAACATGTTTCGACGCACTCTAAATATGTTTCGACGCACTCTAAA
>NW_010962691.1:0-219 GCF_000463585.1 Tarenaya hassleriana | reverse complement strand
TATTTAGAGTTCGTCTAAACATGTTTAGAGTGCATCCAAACATGTTTAGAGTGCATTAAAATATTTTTAGAGTGCGTCGCTACATATTTAGAGTGCGTCGAAAAATGTTTAGAGTTCGTCTAAACATGTTTAGAGTGCCCAAAACACATTTAGAGTACGTCCAAATACGTTTAGAGTGCGTCCAAATACGTTTAGCGTGCATCCAAACATGTTTACAGT
>NW_010962690.1:0-219 GCF_000463585.1 Tarenaya hassleriana | reverse complement strand
CACGTGACCTGCACCGAGTTGGTGGCTGACTGGGCTTTTTCCTTGATCAAAGCAGATCAACTCGCCTTCTTTCTTGTTACCCAAAACTAAAGTAGGTCGAATGGGGCGGGCCCCTGCCCCGGAACGTCGAATGAAATAGGGGGCCGGGTTCTCTTTCTACAACCCTTTTGATATGATAGGCCCGGCTACTTTTCCCCTATCCCTTATGATTAGGGGCGG
>NW_010962689.1:0-220 GCF_000463585.1 Tarenaya hassleriana | reverse complement strand
ACGTCAGAGGCAGGAAGAGAGGAAAAGAAGCAGTAAATGGTGAAGATCAAGAGGAAGGAGCTGAAGAAGTGGCTGAAGAAGGAGCTGGAGGGATAAGAGAGGGGAGCTGAAGCAAGAAGGAACAGCTGAAGAGAAAGGTACGCTGCTATTAGATTTGTTTGTTTGTGTATAAGGATAGTATATGTTGATTGTGTTTGTTGCATAGTTGGTTAGTAGTTGT
>NW_010962688.1:0-220 GCF_000463585.1 Tarenaya hassleriana | reverse complement strand
AAGCATGTGAAATATGGATCCTATCTCACTTAGAAACTCATTGAGGGTGTTTTTCTTAGTGTGAGTTTGTCATATTGCATCTATTGTTTGTGTTAGTATGTGTACTAAGCGACTTGCATATTTTCTGTCTGTTTGTTTGTCTTTTCTGTAGTACATATGTGTTGCAGGAATCTGGTTAATCTCACCATGCGATCTATCCTTATGAAGGATAAGCCTCTGA
>NW_010962687.1:0-220 GCF_000463585.1 Tarenaya hassleriana | reverse complement strand
GATAAAATAGTAAATATGTTATATAACATTACAATATGGGCATCACTTAGGGTATATATAAGTTGACACACATGGCATCCGTTTTGTACATAACTCAAAACATAGGTAAACAATACGTCATGTTGTATATACGTTTATTTTGTAATAATTTTTATAAACAAATTTGTATCAACATATATAAGTTGATATATTTTATATGGATCCGGGGTATAACATGAGT
>NW_010962686.1:0-220 GCF_000463585.1 Tarenaya hassleriana | reverse complement strand
GTGACGAAAGGGTGACGATATTTCCGCGCGTTATTTGGCGACGCAATTTTGCGTCATCATTTCGTCACCATTGGGTGACGCTGTAAATTGCGTCACAAAAGCGTCACTATTTAGTGACGCTCAGGTGACGCTTTTGTTGCGTCACTCTTTGCGTCACAAAATCGTCACCGTTGCGTCACCCTTTTAGTGACGCAAAATTTGCGTCACTTTTTGCGTCACC
>NW_010962685.1:0-220 GCF_000463585.1 Tarenaya hassleriana | reverse complement strand
TTGTTTTTAATTCCAGACTCTGTGGATTTATTTATTCTATTCGGTTTATTGAGTTGAGATTTATGCTTTTGATCTTGTTGGCCATTTGATTGAATGAACTTAATGTTTTAATTCGTATAGCTATATGAGATTATAATCTGGAAATAACTCAATAGATAGTGTTGGGTTTCGCTACGGGTTCCTAGCATGTGATCTCATCGTTCTAGGGTTTGGTTACTTG
>NW_010962684.1:0-220 GCF_000463585.1 Tarenaya hassleriana | reverse complement strand
TTGGACCGTCCGGTCTGGGTCTGATGGAACGTTCGGTCTTCGGGGTCGGTCTGCATTCGGTTATCCGTTCCAGACCTTCTGGAACGGACGGTCCACGGATGGCAGACCGTCCGTTCCATGACGATCAGGAACGGACGGACCATTAGAGGCAGACCGTCTGTTCTGGCTTGCTAGAACGGATGGTCCACGTGCTCTTCTGGACCGTCCGTTCCGGTTTTCG
>NW_010962683.1:0-220 GCF_000463585.1 Tarenaya hassleriana | reverse complement strand
TGAACTGACGGGAGATGAAATATTATTCGAACGGATCGAAGATTGTGTGAGATCACATGGGAGGGATTACTGCAGAAGTCGGTGGAAATGGTCATTTGCCGATTGAAGGATACAGTGAATATCATAATTGGCACAAAAAAAATATATTTTGGGAATTGTCATACTGGAGACATCACAAGTTGCGACACAATCTTGATGTCATGCATATTGAGAAGAACTT
>NW_010962682.1:0-220 GCF_000463585.1 Tarenaya hassleriana | reverse complement strand
TTGAGTTGGATTTGTGAGATCTTGTTCTCAATGTGTGATGGTCCAAATCGAGATTTCATTGTGTGTTTGAGGTTTAGAACATGTCTAGGGATGTAAAACTATATTTTAATAGCATTTGGGAGTAACCCCGAATCGAAACGGGTGAGAAAACGCGAAATGGAATTCGGAAATGGCGAAGAAGAAGGTAACTCCCAGTCCCGGTCCGCCGGACCAGCCGTTG
>NW_010962681.1:0-4237 GCF_000463585.1 Tarenaya hassleriana | reverse complement strand
TAGTGATTTATCAAAACAAGTGACCCAGATTCAAGAACTCAAATTATATGACAATCTATTAACTTGGGCTGAAACCCAGATCGTGAAGTAATCGAATACTAGGAATAGGCATTCAAACCACATGATCAATCAAACCCGGATAAAGCAAAGGCTTTACCTTTGCTTCCCTCCTCTTCGTCTTCTTCCTCCTTTTCATCTTCATTCCCATCCGCAAGCCCTAGATTCTTCGACAGCTCCGAAGCCAATTGTTGCTCTTTTCCATTGGAGGGCTCGGCCCCAGTATTCTCCTCCGCCGGAGCAACAACATCAGGGTTTTCACTCGCCATCTCTACCGATTCTGAGCTTTACCATAAGACATTGGAATAAGAAACAGAGAAGACAAAATTATGATCGTAGACGACAAGCAAAAGGAGAAGAAATTCATCCTAGTACCTTCAACTCTGCTTCTTATAATTTCTTTCTTCTCCGCCTATTCATGAAATTGAAGCAGATCGAAAATACAGACAACCCTCAAGATTTTTCAGTTTTGCAAAATGCCACTGTTGAATTATATATTAACAGAAAAGTCCCTCATGTAAACTAATTTTACAAGTTGAGCTCCTCGTTGGGCCTAAAGGTCGGGCCCACTGACACATTTATGGGCTGGATTGGCTAAACTAATGCTCCACGTGTCAAGATCTTAATTCATCGTCCCGTCTTGAAACGAGCGGCTCTGATTTCGTTTCCCTTCCCTTTGGCGGCTGGCAAAAACACGATCCACCGAGTTATATAGGAGAAGAGGAGACATTGCAACGCTTCAGGATCCATTAACAGGAAGAAGACGAAGAAGAAGAAACAATGGCGTTGAAGTTTCTGAACAAGAAGGGATGGCATACGGGGAGTCTCCGTAACATAGAGAACGTATGGAAGGCCGAGCAAAAGAACGAAGCCGAGCAGAAGAAGCTCGAGGAGCTCCGCCTCCAGATCCAACAGGAGAGGGAGCGTTCTGAGTTTCGCGCTCTCCAGGAACAGGCCGGTCTCGCTCCGTAAGTGTTTATCCTCTCTTGTCTTGCGTTCGAACGAATTCGAATCGCTTGTTATCTTGAATTGGGGATTAGGGCTAGGATTCAACGCTAGAAATAAATTTTGAATCTTATCGATTCGGAATGTTTTTCAGAATGTCATTTGAGAGGTATCAATGGTAATTAGCGGTGGAATTTGAATTTTACCGGTTGTAATAGATCGGTTTTGCTTTGTAGCCTGTCTAGGGTTTTGGGTTTAGTTTTTGCCCAATATCGCGACGTATACGGTGGTATAAAATCGAAGTTATTTACGAAACTGTATATGTTTCTTCTTGCAGGAGGCAGGAAAGACTGGAGTTTCTATACGATTCAGGGCTTGCGGTAGGGAAGCCAAATGCCAGTAGTTCAGGGCATGGTGTTTCGTTTCAAACTCAAGAACAACCAGCCAAAGCTGATACCAGTAATATTAGCAATAACGCACAGCAGCAACAGTCAGCTCCTGGTGCGTTGTTTGAGGATAAGTCACACTCTGCGAATGATGCCTGGCGCAAACTCCACTCCGACCCTTTACTTCTTATCAGGCAGCGTGAGCAAGAAGCACTTACGCGGATCAAGAACAACCCTGTAAAGATGGCCATGATTCGCAAATCTGTAAGTTCTTCGTCTTCAGTTATGCTTTGTTCCTGTATCTCTGGTAACTATTATAATTCTACTCAAATCCCCTGTGTTTTCCCCTTCAGTTGAGTTATTTACGTGCTAGAGATTGTCTTCTTGGTAGGTAAAAGGAAAGGAAAAGGTGAAAGATGGAGATGGGAAGGAGCACAAGAAAAAGCATCATGGTAGTGGGTCGAAGCAACGCAAACATTCTTCATCCAGGCACTATTCTGATTCAGAAGAAGATTCTGCTGAAGAGAGTAAAGGAAGAAAATCCCGTCACAAAACGTCGAGGAATTATGACAAACGCTATGAGAGAACAAGGTCAGATTCGGAGGAGGAAGCAGAGATAAGAGAAAGTCGTGGGGATACTCGACACAAGGGAAAGTACCGAGATCACTCACCTTTACGGCGATCAGAGAGGGACAGTCATAAGAGATCTGATTCGGAGGATGAATCGAAGAGAAGAGAGATTCGTAGGGATACTCGAGACAAGGAGAAGCATCGAGATAACTCGCCTTTCCGGCGCCCAGAAAGAGACAATCACAAGAGTTACAATCAAGAGATTAGGAAAAGAAATGATGAGGATTCAAATCGAGAAAAATATGCCTCCAAGGACAGGGAGGATGGAACCGCTCGTAGAGGTTCAGTTGCAGAAAGGGAACATGAAATTCATCATAGACGACGGAAAACTGCCCCGAAACTAACGGAGGAAGAGAGAGCTGCTAGACTGAGGCAAATGCAAATGGATGCGGAGTTGCATGATGAGCAAAGATATAAAAGATTGAAGAAGGCGGATGAAGCCGACAAGCGGGAATCTAACCAGGACAGTGTTGTACAACGTGCAGGCAAAAGCTTTCTGGACGCTGCTCACAAAAGCGTATATGGAACTGAGAAAGGCGGAAGCTCGACTATCGAAGAAAGTGTTCGTCGCAGAGCTTACTATTCGCAGCGTGGGTCCGAGGCTGAAGGCAATGCCTTCCGCCGTTGATGCAAATACACACCGCGTGGGTATGCAGTCCATTTATACAAACAACACCACCAGGTTAGTGGCTTCACATGTCCAGAGACTAATCTCATGAAATGGCAAATGGGTCATAAAAAAATTGTAACTTTTTGCTTACCCCGTGCTTGATTGAATTTACAGGACATGAGTGAGAACGGTTAATCATCGAAACGCGAGCATCCCAATTGTGGGTAAAGTCTGTTTCTATAATCTAAATTGTTACCTCCGTAGATCGTTACCTCGCGGGCTTTGTATTCTTCATCCCTGTTGAAAATTCAGGCACTCTGCTTTGCCTTTGCTATGATATATTTCACCATTTTCATGGAGCTCTGATGCGCGTCCCTTTTAGGGCATGGGCCTGTAAACGTATCGACGCGTTTTCATTTGGGCCCTCGTCCCCTTTTAGGGTCCAACCTCACAATGTGGAATTTGGCGTAATTGAATCAAAACATTCCACCCAAAGGGAGAGAGGGAATCAGCCAAAATAGAGAGGCGACGGGCCAAAACTCAAAAGGAGAGGTCGGCATCACTCACAAGTCGAAGCCCCCGTGACAAGAGTCTCTTTTCAAAGTATAATTCGCCAGATTCCCCTTCGGCCACGGGACTCCCTTCGTCACGTTTTTGTTTATTTTTGTCGTTCGAAGCGATAATGTTTGGCGGCGTACGTATCGTATGCTCCCAAAACTTTCCAATCAAATTTCCTCTCAAATAGTACCGGTGGCCGTCGTCTCGTAAGAATTGAGTTTTATTTTATCTGATTTTTATTTCCTCCACACGAGTGGATGGTATCGTAGCCCCCAAAGATAATTCCACTACTCCTTTCCATAGCACGTATTTTTGCACCGACAAAAAATGCATACGTACATATACCATGCGATTTGGTCCGTATATGGACAAGATGCATCTGTCCATTAGATTTGATTTTTTTTTTTTTTGGTATAGTGTTTATCAACTTGTAACTATGTTTTGATGAATATTTGTATATATAACGGAAATGGGCATTAGTGGATGAAAACCAGTCATAATATGTATATATATATATATATAGGAAAAAGAGTGAGTTGGAACGGAATCTGGAGACTTTACTCATTTTTTTTTCACAATGGAATTCATTGGTTGGAGTATATCAGTAGCTGAAGTTTTTGTCCGTGGAACATTAGGACGAGGGAGAATAAATGCAATTTGGCCTACCAATTTGGTTGTTAGCGGACATAACCTAATTGGAAAACCCCATGTTATTTTATATTATATGATTTAAATCAAAGTCCACATGTTGCATGGCCCCACGAATTTGATTAACACAAATAAAAAATCTATTTGGGTAATGATAGAAACATTCGAGGGTTCACGTGTGAAGTAATCTGTGAATTCGTTCCAATTTTATATTTGTTTCAAATTTTATTTAGAATACATATATATATATATATAAAGTGGAATGGCATTGGTTTTGATCCGTGATTTGTAAGATTTGAAAGACGGATTTGATTAAAGAGGTTATAGGGAAAATAACAGAAAGAAATACGTACCATAAGAGTGGCAGCGTCGTCCCATCACGAAAGGGTACCGACAACATCTC
>NW_010962680.1:0-220 GCF_000463585.1 Tarenaya hassleriana | reverse complement strand
TCACTTCCCATATTCTTCCCATTCGGATCCTACTTGCCTAAACATAAAGGAAGAGTCTAGAACATGCCTAAAATGGAAAAGGAAATGCGCCTAAATGAGCTAATGGGCCATGGGCCGAGATATGACCATGAGCCAAAGCCTTGGACACGTCCATGAACTGGTCATGGACCATGGACAAGGTTTTGGGGGCCAATCTCGGTCATGGGCTGGTCCGAATGTG
>NW_010962679.1:0-220 GCF_000463585.1 Tarenaya hassleriana | reverse complement strand
TATGAAGCTGAGTCTCGGAGTGGATAGTGAAAACCATATCATAGAGTGCCACGGTACCACCGGAGCTTGTTGGCGGATCAACTTCCAGGTGGCGGAGGAGGAAAAGGTATCCCTGTATTCCGTTGCCGTTGCTTTCCATTCAAAACAATCTTTGCCAGATTCGCTCGACGGAACTGGGATGGCCGAAATCCGAGTAAGGGCCACTTGGATCCGATCTGAT
>NW_010962678.1:0-220 GCF_000463585.1 Tarenaya hassleriana | reverse complement strand
CGCAAAATTAGGTACACACGTGAATGGTATGTCACCTAACTTCTGTCGCATTTCTGTCGCATTTCGGTCGCAAATCATTTTACGACAGAAAATATCGGTCGCAATTATGTCGCAACGTTTCTTCTATATACTCGCCGCGCGATGAGCATGCATAGATAGGGAAAAAAAATTACTACCGAAAAAAAAAATTTATTTACAAAAAAATGTCTTTTGCATCCAG
>NW_010962677.1:0-220 GCF_000463585.1 Tarenaya hassleriana | reverse complement strand
TGAATATTTGTCAATTAAAACTCTAGAACTAACCATATTTGTGGTGAAGTAGTTGGAATTTTCAACGGTTAACTGTTGAAAAATTTGTTGAAAATTTTTTAACAGAAATATCCGTTGCAATTTTCAATGGGCGTGCACGAAAAGCAATTTTGAACGACCGCTTTTCAAGAAAAAAATATATTGAAAATCGTGATTTCTAACAAGGTTTTAACCATTTCCA
>NW_010962676.1:0-220 GCF_000463585.1 Tarenaya hassleriana | reverse complement strand
GAATCACACGTCTCACCGCACGCGGAATTCGAAAATCGTCCGAAGAATGGGTTCTGTACCCGAGACCGGTCGGTCCAGGGTGTGAAACGGTCGGTCCAGGCGTCCCATGCTATCCTGAGACCTCTCAGTCTAAATTTATGGTTTGGAACGGAGACCGTCCGGACTGGGGATGTCAGACCGTCCGGCCTGGGACATCCATGATAGATACGGTTTGCGAAAC
>NW_010962675.1:0-220 GCF_000463585.1 Tarenaya hassleriana | reverse complement strand
AGATCCACGACTATGGATTAGGGATTCGTTTGTGTTTTGGGTATGTTTGAACCCTAACTTGAATTTCAGTTTTGATTTGTTTCGGTTCTATTGATTTGTGCTTTTATTCGATTGATGCTTGCTAATCCCTTGGTCAATTATCTTAGATTCTAAACTACGTAGAGATATGAGTTTAGTTTCGGATCAAAATCAATAGGATAGATCGTATTATTCACATAGA
>NW_010962674.1:0-220 GCF_000463585.1 Tarenaya hassleriana | reverse complement strand
ATAATAGAATTGTTTTGAATAAAAATAGAAACCGAAAAGAATCGAAAATGATATAATAACCGATCATATATTTTTATAGAATTGAAACCAAACCGAATAATTTCCTGAATCGAATATAAACTGAAAGGTCCACTCCTATTCCTCGGTAAGATTTCATTAGGGTAAAAATGAGCTTCCTTTGATATTAATGGGTATTTTGTATATTTGACATGATTTTCCA
>NW_010962673.1:0-220 GCF_000463585.1 Tarenaya hassleriana | reverse complement strand
AAGAAGTGAAGAAATTAAAGTATGAAACCCTAATATTTTTTTAATGTCAGCTCGCGAGCCGGCTGGCGAACCGACCGAGCTAGCCCGGATAGGCTCGGGCTCGTCGCGAGCTGACTCGTTCGGCCCGTTTTTATTTGGTCTTTTATTTTTTCAGTCCAACTCGATAAAAAACGAGCCAACCGCGAGCCAGCTCGCGAGCCTGGCTCATTTTGACATCACT
>NW_010962672.1:0-220 GCF_000463585.1 Tarenaya hassleriana | reverse complement strand
GTCGACTCGGCCAAGACCTGTTTCGGAACAGGTAAACCAGGTGAGTCTCTTGACTCGGTTTCTTTATTTTTCCGCGTTTTCTCCGTTTCAGAGACCGAGTTTCCTTGAAACTCGGTGAACTCGGCGGAGGAGACCCGATTCCGGCGAAACTCGGTCCCAACTCGTCCGAGTTAGGGTTTGAGTGGAGGAATCGGGTGAGTCAACGTCCGAGTCAACTCGG
>NW_010962671.1:0-220 GCF_000463585.1 Tarenaya hassleriana | reverse complement strand
CTGAAGGCTGCATTAATCTTTCTTTATATTTATAGAAGGATCTCCTTATTTCTTCACCACGTATCCGGGTTTTTTTTCAATATGAGATTTTATTCTCTGTGGAAACTAGAATATGGTGAAGTCCACATTAAATTTAAAATTAAATGGATCTCTCTTTTCTCCATTAAGATACAACCCCTCCTTCTCGTCGTCTTTAAGTTAAAGAAAAAGGATAACTTAA
>NW_010962670.1:0-4255 GCF_000463585.1 Tarenaya hassleriana | reverse complement strand
CCCTCTCGAAAGAGAGAGATATCGCTTGGGCCCATCGTAGGAGTGAGACTGTAGAAATGTGCGGCCGCACTATAGATGAAAGTCATCTATCTCTTACAGTCTACTCGGGGTACGACAAAGCATTCGAACTATGAGTTCGGTTATGATATCGTGAGACAAAGAGGATCATCGTTGGAGCTATCTCTGGCTTTTCGGTTAGATCACATCTAACTCTTTCCGATACGGGTAATCATAAGGTCTTGCTAGAGACCGCTTATGATTTGTAAAACGAGATTGGATCTCGTGTTTACTGCCGTATTCGGAGGAGCCTAAAGGGTCACACACATACGGGATGGAAGTGTATGAACGGGACTGAACGGACGAGAAAAATCGGATTTTTCTCCGTCGTTGAGGTCTGGTCCGGAGCTGACCAAGACTGGTCAGCCGGACCAGACGAGAGTGGGACAGGCGGACCAAAGGCGAAAATAACTGCCTGGTCCGGAGCTGACCAAGAGTTGGTCAGCCCCGCACCAGACAGGTTGGTCCGGCGGACCGAATTCTGGTCCGCCGGATCGCGAGACTTTCGGACTGTCGGCAAGTCACTGTGCTTGGTCCGGCTGACCAAGAGTTGGTCAGCTCCGGACCAAGCCTTTGACTGGTCAATTCCGCGTGTTTTACATGTCCGGTCCGGCTGACCAAGCGTTGGTCCGGCGGACCGGACGTCTGAAAACACCAAAGTGCGATTTTCTCGGCTTTTCTTGGTGGAAACAAGTAGGGAACGCACTCCTCTCTCATGATCAGACCTAATCCCGACCCTTAGCCATCTGTGAGGTTGAGGAACTCTGGAGAAACTCTCCCAAGCTCAAGAAAGTGTTCTTGAGATCATACACAAGAGATTTGATCTCTTCAAGCTCTAGCAAGCAAGTTTCCAAGTGTTGGAAACCATCCCAAGGGTGTGGACTGCTCAAGAGGGTGTTGACTGCTTCAACACCTTGGCTGTGATCAAGCCAACCTTACAGATTCGGAATCAAAAAGGTTAGCTTTTCTCTCAAGTAAGTTCTTCATCGAAAGACTTGGTCCGTGGGTGTTCAAAAATGTTTTGAACGCTATTTCCGCTGCGTAAACCCGCGGACCAAACCCGAGACCGGTTGTGAACCGGTGCTCGAGGTTCCCGTGCGACCCATCAGAGTTGTATGGCGTTGAATGGTATTCCGGTAGGGACCGGATACCGTGATATGCGTGGTTGTATCATGGGGATATTGCACGTTGTGTGCCATGTGTGTAGCTTGCTCGTGCGTACGAGCCAAGCGTGATTGTGTTTGTGGATTGTTGTGGACTCAACCATCGCCGTCATGGACTTGACGGGCGTCTGAGACGCGTTTTGTCGTGTGCGACACGACGGCCAACGTCATGGACTTGACGGGCGTGGACTCGCCCCTAGTCATGGATTTGACTAGGGTATATGGCTGGACCCTGTGGTGGACTCCACAGGGATATGATTGTATTTCCGTTGTGTCGTGGACTCGACATCGGTAGTCACGAGAGTGACGGGCGCAGGAGACGCACACGATCGCATGTGATGCGATGGCCAACGTCACGCGGGTGACGGGCGTGGATTCGCCCCTGGTCATGGACTTGACCAGGGTATATGGCTAAGCCCTATGGTGGATTCCATATGGGCGTGTTTGTGTTTGCTATTGATGTGTTTATTGTGTTGGTATACTCGTTGTATGTGTATGGGGAAATGTCGATTGTACCGTTCTCATTGAGAACGGGATTTTCGGGTGCAACCCGGGCTACTCACTAAGCGGTTGTGCTTAGCCCTCGTGGTTTATATTTTTCAGATCACGAGGATTACGCCTAGCGCCTCAGCAGACGACGAACCGAAAGAAGCAGCATCATGTACGAGATTTGTATTCTGAATCAAAGAACTTATCGTTTCGACTTTTGTACGGTTGTATTATGAATATTCGGACATGTGACTTTTTGCGATACTAATCGCTTTGTATTTTCCGCTGCTACTCTGATCTTTATTAAAAATGTTTTTGGATTTCGGAATTTTCGCTTCCGCCATTCATTAAATTATTATTTTACTTTATATCGTCCATGTGGCACAACCCGTATACTGTACACGGGTTACGGGTGTCATAACTTTTGGTATCAGAGCCACGTTCTTTCCTCGGGAAGGAATCGTGCTCATTACCCAACGGTTTTCTACGAAAATGTTTTCAAACCATGTCCGAAGAAAATCCTCACCTGTCGAGATCCGTACATTGATGATGCATGTGGCAGTCGTCGAAGGCTTAGTGAATGTAACGTGGCACACTTAGAATGTCGCCATTGTATGCTTAAATGGAGATCAACGATTTCTACAATTAAGCCCAATTCCTAAACTAAGGGATTGGAATTAGGGAACTAATTGCGAAATCCCAAAAGGCCCTATAGCAACACCGAAAGGAACAAACGCCAACCCACCCAAGTGGGTGTTGGGGGGGAGGAACTTACCTCGCTCACCATCTATATTGGCGTTAGCAGAGGACCCCCTTAAGTGCAAACCAAAAGTCCAAAAATAAGGTGTCCAGGAGGGACAACAGAGCGTTCCTTGTAGTTATCACGATTACCGAGAAACCAAAGCATAGATTGGAAGACAAACTAGTTGCCAGGAGTTTTGTAATGCTTTTTCCCGATGACTTGTCGGGATTACAACCAAGGGGAGACATGGGTTTTACTACTGACTAGGTACTGGATATTGACCCAATTACCAAAGATCCGTATCGGATGGCACCTATGGAGATGGTCGAGTTGAAGAAACAACTGAACGAGTTGGTGGAGCAGGGTTTCATTCGCCTTATCGTTTCATTGTGGGGAGCACCGATACTCTTTGTAAAGAAGAAGGACGAGAGTATGCAATTGTGCATCGATTACCGAGGACTCAACCAAGTAACTATCAAGAATCGGTACCCGCTACGAAGGATTGATGAGTTGCTAGATCAGCTACAGGGAGCCCGATGGTTTTCGAAGATCGATCTCCGATCCGGATATCATCAGATTCGGGTTAAGGAGGATGGCATACAGAAGACGGCTTTCCGGACGAGATATGGACACTTCGAGTTCGTGGTCATGCCTTTCGGGCTCACGAACGCGCCTGCGGTGTTCATGCAACTGATGAATCGCGTATTCATGGACTACCTGGATGAGTTCGTCATCATTTTCATTGAGGACCACCTTATTTAGTCGCCGGATCCGCAGACACATGAGGAACACCTGCGGAAGATATTGTGGAGATTGAGGGAGAACCGACTATACGCGAAGTTCAGTAAGTGCAATTTCTGGCTACAGGAGATCGGATTCCTGGGACATGTGGTATCGGCCCGAGGCATTCAGATCGATCCAACAAAGATCGAGGCCGTCATGGAGTGGTAGTCCCCGGCTTCCGCGACGGAATTCAGGAGCTTTTTGGGGCTAGCCGGTTATTACCGACGATTCGTCGAGGGATTCGCCAAGATCGCTCGACCCATGACAAAGCTGACGGGGAAGAACGTCAGATTCGAGTGGACGACAGAGTGCGAGGAGAGCTTCGGAGAATTGAAGCAGAGATTGACATCAGCGCCAATCCTGGCCTTACCACGACCCGGAATACTGTATGAGGTATACACTGACGCATCCAGGCACGGACTCGGTTGCGTGTTGATGCAGGAGGGGCACGTGATCGCTTACGCTTCGAGGCAGCTGAAGAAACACGAGGAGAACTGCCCGACGCATGACATGGAGTTGGCAGCGGTAGTTCACGCGCTGAAGATCTGGAGATCGTATCTGTATGGGGAGAAATTTAAGCTCAACACGGATCACAAGAGCTTGACTTATGTGATATCTCAGAAGGATCTGAACCTGAGACAGCGAAGATGGCTGGAGCTGATTGCAGATTACGATCTGGAGATAGCCTACCACCCGGGGAAGGCTAACGTAGTGGCGGGGAAGCCTAACGTAGTGGCCGACTCTCTTAGTCGGAAGAAGATCTTAGCGGCCATACGTGTTGTCACCGCATCTCGCAGCAACGCCGAGGAGTTGACTGCGATGTTGGGACATCTCTCGTTGACCGCAGAGGAGTCGACGTCGATTCTGATAGAACGCGCGGTCAGGGGACAACGCGGTGATCCATTACTCGCTCGATACATGGATCACATTGAGGAATATAGCCTTAAGGGCTACCGCATTGACGAGCAGGGAGCGTTGAGACTGGGGAACCGACTATGTGTGCCCGACGACCCAGAGCTGA
>NW_010962669.1:0-220 GCF_000463585.1 Tarenaya hassleriana | reverse complement strand
AATTTAATACGCCGAAAAATAAAAATAAAAATAGAAGACTTGTTCTGGTCGATTTTGAATATTACACGTTTATCAACTTGGTATTAAAACTAGTTCGCCTTTTTTTGTTTCTTTTGTTGAATTTTAATGAATTCTTAATGTCTATGGTATTAAATGAACAAAGCTGTAACCATCTAACGACATCGTAGCTCACGCTCGTGATTTATATATATATATATAT
>NW_010962668.1:0-220 GCF_000463585.1 Tarenaya hassleriana | reverse complement strand
CTACGATTCATAGAAGCATGGTTCTAGGGTTTCATTAAATTTTTGTTTTACATCCGCTGCGGAAACCCTAGAATCGATCTCTTAGGAATAGGATTCGCTCATGAAATCCCAGGAACTCCATCAGTTATTGATGACGCAACATGAGTACCTCATACAGAGTTCTCCTTTAACGCTCCAAATAGCTCCTTTTCGAGTCCAATCATCTTCGAAACCTGTAACT
>NW_010962667.1:0-220 GCF_000463585.1 Tarenaya hassleriana | reverse complement strand
CCCAAGAAGCTTCCCCCGAGACGTGGCATTGATCATGCCATTGAGCTGATCCCCGGAGCTAAGCCACCAGCCATGCCTCCCTACCGAATGGCTCCTCCCGAGTTGGCCGAACTCAAGAGGCAGCTAGAAGACCTCCTAGAGGCCGGATACATCCAGCCTTCCAAGGCTCCCTATGGCGCTCCCGTTCTCTTCCAAAAGAAGAAGGATGGATCCCTAAGGA
>NW_010962666.1:0-220 GCF_000463585.1 Tarenaya hassleriana | reverse complement strand
GGCCTGGATATCCTCTTGAAATCTAACCATAGGAATACCTTAGTGAGTCTCCAAGTGTCCCTTGGTTTCGAGCTTGTTGTATTCATTGTCCAAAAGGCAACATAAGACACACACGTACAAACCGTCTTGAAGAAGAACGTATGCAACCAAGGTCCGAAAAAGCATGTGCGAAGGTGTTCAAATTCTTCGTAGTATTCCTCGATCGTCTTGCTTCCTTGCA
>NW_010962665.1:0-220 GCF_000463585.1 Tarenaya hassleriana | reverse complement strand
TTTATATAAATAACTGAATTTTTTAAAATTCTACAAAAATACCTAAAATTTTTGAAAAAAAAATTCAAATAAACAAAAAATTCGTTACTAGCATCGATTATTTTTATTCAAAAAATACCTGAATTTTGAGTTTGTTTGGGAAAATTTCAAAAATCTAATTATTTATATAGAATTTTTAAAAATTTCAGATATTTATATAAAAATTTTATAGTTAATATAT
>NW_010962664.1:0-220 GCF_000463585.1 Tarenaya hassleriana | reverse complement strand
TGTTTGTTTGATAGCCATTGCACGTTGAGTGATTGCTCATTGATATCCACGTCTATCATTTCCGCTCTTGCACGTTGATTGGGATTCGTTTGCGTGTATAGTACGTTACGTGCATTGTGCGAGGATTAAGGGAAAATGAGTGCCAACAACGCTTCTAATGAGGGTGTGAACGTTGGGTCTTCTAGCAACGATGAAATATTTCGAGCCCTTCAACAGATGA
>NW_010962663.1:0-220 GCF_000463585.1 Tarenaya hassleriana | reverse complement strand
CTTCCGATCAACGATCCGAAGTGGTTGATCGCGGATTCTGACATCACTAGTAAGCTCAATCTCCTGTGGCTGCAATATATGCGAAGGATCCGCGATGTACTTCCGTAACATGGAGACATGAAATACATCATGGATGTGACCGAGCTCTGGAGGTAAGTCCAATCGATATGCTACAGCCCCGACCTTCGCAATCACAGGATACGGCCCAATGTAACGCGGC
>NW_010962662.1:0-220 GCF_000463585.1 Tarenaya hassleriana | reverse complement strand
CGTAGATTGAACCCGACGATGAAAGAGGTAGTTAGGAAGGAAGTCATGAAGCTGTTAGATGTGGGTATTATATACCCTATTTCGGATAGTATGTGGGTGAGTCCTGTGTAGGTTGTACCCAAGAAGGGAGGCATGACCGTGATCCAGAACGAGAAGAAGGAGCTTATCCCTACGCGGACGGTCACGGGATGGAGGATGTGCATCGACTATCGTAAGTTGA
>NW_010962661.1:0-220 GCF_000463585.1 Tarenaya hassleriana | reverse complement strand
TGTGGGATTGTCTCACAGCTGACTCCACCTGGAACGCCACAATGGAATGGCATTTCCGAGATGAGGAACCGAACCTTATTGGATATGGTACGGTCAGGTCGATCTTCCTAAATCCTTCTGGGTATATGCTTTGGAAACGGCAGCGTTTATACTGAACATCTGTCCAACAAAGCCGGTTCAGAAGACTCCATATGAGATATGGACTGGGAAGCGTCCCAGG
>NW_010962660.1:0-220 GCF_000463585.1 Tarenaya hassleriana | reverse complement strand
ACCTAGTAAACCAAACCCTAGATCGATATGATCGCATGCTAAGAATCCGTAGCGAAACCCAACAACAGGATGAGCAAGAGCACATGAATAGGATTCCATATGCCTCGGCAATTGGATCCATCATGTACGTCATGTTATGTACTCGTCCGGATGTATCATATGCATGGATGAGTTTGGGGGTTGAAGACGGCTTGATGGTGCATCGAAACGGGGTGAAACC
>NW_010962659.1:0-4255 GCF_000463585.1 Tarenaya hassleriana | reverse complement strand
TTTTCACCTAAAAAACCATATGTTGTTAACTTGTTTTTTCATTCTTGTTTTCATTTCAAATGTCATTTTTTTATTAATTTCACGCATTATGATAGCTAAAGATATTGTACAAGAACAGAACTTTGAAAAGACTAAGAAAAAGGGTATAGTACAATAATGCCCATTGTACGGCAGTTACATGATATCATCATGAAGATGGCTTCAAGTTCCTTATTGCTGCAGCCATAATCTGAGTGTTCAAATGATAAATTCAATCAGATTATACAATCAACATATGCACCACGAAATCGAACAGGAAATCTCATGCAAAATATGTGTGCATATGCATATAAAAACACATACATACCCTAGCAGCGCCAGGAATCTGATCTGAGATTATGGGATCAACCCTTCTGCTTCGTTGAAATTCACCGGAAATCTTCTGCTCCTTCCTCTTTGTTACTGCAGTTCGTTTATCAGATCCCACATCATAGTTCACCGTCAGTGTTTGATCATCTTCCATTGATAAATTATCCAAATTCTTGTTTTTGTTGCTGCTTTCGCTACATCCTACACCCGCTGATTGTGTGTTCTCTTCGATAGATTTGCTCTTGCTTCCTGTAACGTAATCACGGGCATTATCTTGGACAGCATTCGGCTGGAGATTCTGACCCTTTCTCGAGAATTGTGTAGCCGCTGCTCGTGCACCAGCAATTGCAGCTGTGAGACTATTGGACTTTTCAACCTTGATCTGTGTCTTCTCTAGGATTGTGATAGAAATAGAACCCGGTTTTAAAGAAAATGGATCTTTCGGATCGGGAAGTGGGAATTTCACATTAAAAGGCCCTTGGACAGGAGCAAGACCTCTGACCGCAGCTTCGTAGATCTGTTTCATGGAAACCATAGTTACAGTCTTACAGTTATGTGTGACTGTGTTATCATGAGAATTTCTTGAACATAAATGGCTTCTAAGTACCTTCTTTTCCAAGTTATAAACGCCCTGGAACCCGCGCATCTCAAAAGGGATTATCAACTTCTGCAATGGAAATACAGAACAAGCATTCATATACATTATTATATGCAAAGATATAAATCAATAGGATGAAATGTTCACCTGTGGCTTCTCACATAGCCAACAAAAATCTGTTTGCCCTTCTAGCCTCACCTACTCAACCAAAGAAAACAAAACAATCGGTTATGCTACAAATATCAGTTCCTTGATACAGAGACGCGTTTCATGTTAGAATGTAAACTTAGGGTAAAAACGAGAAACGGTAAGAAAATCGTCTGACCCCTTCGGGTAAAGCCTCCCAATTCTGAAGTTCTTCACATTTAACACAGCCAACAACCTCCACGCATCCTGCATCAATACAGTGAGGGCATCCATATTGACCAAAAGATTTTTAGATCTGAAATGCTAAAAAAAGTATTATTTCAGGACAGAGGAATCATCTTCAAACCAATGAATGGCTGAATAGAAAGAGAGATAAAGAGTATGGATGATACAGTATACAGATAAAGATTATCTGTGTAATATATAAGCACAAATCTTGCTTTTGAACCCATGCCAAAGCCTAAAATTTAGTAACATTGAACCAGAAGGTGACAAAAGTAAACTGAGAATTCACTTTCTCTATATTGCCAGTTTGGGTATAATCTACTCTCAGCTAACACCACTTCAAAAAGGCATCCTTTCTCTTCTTAACAGTGTGCTGAGCTAAATAGGTACAATCTGTTTGCCGAGCAATAGAAAGATATCTTTAAGATGGCGAAAGAAAGGCCGTTTCAGTACTAAAAAGCTACAAGGACAAGCACGTACCTAGGAGCCTTGAAACTGGATAATGTTCCGGAAAGTTAATATCAGTGACCCCATTGACTGCATAAATTTCTCGGTAGAACTCTTCCATCGCTTTGATTGTAGCTTCATCCGGGACTTTACTAGCAGCGTGAATCCATAGACGGCCTACAATGTTAAAGAATTCTGGATACTTAGGTTGTGTCTTTGATATCTTTTGGCAAAATACAATGTTATCTTAGGATAAAGTCTCGTATTTTTCAACTGGATTTTCAAGAAAGCAACAAACTTATAGTCAAGCAATCAAGCATATACGGAAACATCACGGAAGACACACAAGAGTATATATCAGATGCAACGTCAAAATCGAAGTAATGGCTTCTTCAAAAGATGTAGAAGTTCTAGAAACGTGCGTATCAGCATAATTTTCTCTTCCCTGAATTTTCTAGGCAACCAAACAGGTCAGAAACCAGAGCTAGTCTCCCGTTCACAAGAGCTCAATTCAAAACAATAAATGGTTTTCGCATCTCACGCGACGCAAAGCGGGAGAAATTTCTTTCCTTTTCTCAGTAACCAAACATTGCAAACGCCAGATTCCTAGGGCATGCCCCACAAGCAATCAATCAAAAACTACACATCATTAATCAAACCAAATTAACTGACTCTCACAGAGGTCCGTCTCCAATTAATACCCTCCCTCGTTTTATAGACAACCAAACACCAGAAAACGTCAAACATACATTACAAATCCCACCCACCTCCCGAAATCGAATCAAATCCCAAAATCACGAAAGGATTCTCCAAATTTCGGGAAAAAAAAAGTAGGGTTTATACCTCGAATCGGCGCAGGCCAAGACCTTCCTTCGACTCGCTTGATACCGTAAACCAAAAGCGAAGCCCATGGTTGATGCATGGTCAAACAAGGGTTCTTGTAATTCCCAGGATTTCTTACGGCTCCGCTTCTCATGTCCAAGGTTTCAGACCCAAGCTAAGAACTTTACTTTCGATTAGCGATTTTCTCGGATGTGGTTGGTTTCCACAAATCTGGCAAATCCTTTTCTCGACTGAGGAGAAGGAATTTTGAAGGAGATCTTTTTTGCTTCCGTGAGATCGGCAAGTGAACAACCCACAACGCGTCTCAATCGTCGAGCCCCTTTATTATTATTTCCTCCATCTCTTTCTCTTTAATATTTAATTAATTTAATATATTTATTTATTTAATATTTTCTCTTTTCTCATCGATTTTTCTCTTTTTATTAAATATTTTTCACATTACTCTCTATTCTCTATTTTTTGATACGTGTAATATTATAAACATATGATCAGACTCATTTGATCTTATGATCTATATGATTTCGTATTGTGTATGATCATGTGATCTATAACTTTGTAAGCTTTTCTATAGTATTAGAGTTTCGATGCCTGATCAAGGAACATACATTATGATATAACGTAACAGCAGAAATTATTCTCCATAAAGTTAACAAAGTAGATCACTTTCATTAAGGCTATAACATTTTACGTTTCGAGCCAAGTGTACTTGCGCTCCCAAGCCTTGTTGCCCCAATTAGCGGGATCGTCGTCTCTATCCCGAGCGAAGTAGATGGCGTCGTCTCTGACATCCCACGAGAAGACCTTGAAATTTGGAAATGCTCGAACGTCGGCCCCTGCTGCCACCAGCATTCGTATGTGGTCGTGCCCCAGAAGTTGTCGTCCACGTCGAACTGGTAGAACGAGCCGGGACACGGCTTTTCCATGGTTGCACTGCAGCCTCAGGATCCTGTCCGACGACATGCTGTTCTTGAACCACACCTTGTTGTTTTTCAGTAACGGGGCGGATATACCTTCCTCGAACGCATTCATCGCCGCCGCCAAACAGATGAGAGCGATGAGAAACTCACGTTTGGGGGACATGCTTAATTTGTCTCCTTTTCTCTTTCACTTATTGATGTTTGTGTTGAAAAGCATCTGAGCTATTTATGCATGTCTTTCTCGAGTTGATTTTTTCTTTTTTTCATAGAGCAATTTTGGATATTTTGATATTTGTGGAATGGTTATCGTAAAGAATATGAATATTCGTGCACATGGGTCGGGATTAGTATGGGTCTTTGGGCTTGGGATCACCCAATTATAAAAAAAAAGAATATAAATATTGTAGAAAAACATATTTTTTAGGAAAAATTTCATAAAAATTATTAAAAATGTGCTAAAGAAGGTTTCTGATTAAAATAAAAAATCTAGATATTAAAAAAAATTATGAAAAAATCTACAAAAAATTTCAAATTCTTAAATATGCGTTACAAAGGATTATCAATTAACAATTTACTAATAAATTCTCAATTCTAAAACTTTGATATATATATATATATATATTGTATAATATTTTCTATGATTACAATAAAAAATCTAGATATCATAAAAAGATCCTTTATATACAAACATCCCAAATTAATTCTTAAAGATGTGCTAAACATTTTTAAT
>NW_010962658.1:0-220 GCF_000463585.1 Tarenaya hassleriana | reverse complement strand
AGTGCATCCAAACACTTTTAGAGTGCATCCAAACATGTTTAGAGTGCATCGAAATATTTTTTGAGTGCGTCGAAACATGTTTAGAGTGCGTTGAAACATGTTTTAAGTGCAACAAAAGATGTTTAGAATTCGTCGAAATATGCATACAAACATGATTAGAGTGCATTAAAACAATTTTAGAGTGCGTCAAAACATATGTAGAGTGCGTCGAAACATGTTT
>NW_010962657.1:0-220 GCF_000463585.1 Tarenaya hassleriana | reverse complement strand
GGTAGTCTACTGGTGTCTACACTTACCTTTGGTGCTAGTTAGCTTATCTGCTGTGCGAGAGAAGTAATACAACTTATATTATAGGGACGTCTAGTCTACCTTTATATACATTATGGATGGGCGCACGGACCATCGGAGTTAGTGTGCACAGACCAAGTGCGGAGTTAATCACATGTGTAAGTCATGTGAGGTCATGTGAATGGGAGTAAATTTCAACACG
>NW_010962656.1:0-220 GCF_000463585.1 Tarenaya hassleriana | reverse complement strand
AATCTCATAATTTAAGCCATTTTCTCTTAATCTAGTCTAAAATAATACGACATGATTGCCATTTCATCATCGTTCTCTTCATTGTCATTATTTTGTCATCATGATCATCAAGATATCGATATTATAATCGTTATCACCATCACTTTTTTTTACTTACAATTTTTTTTACTTACAATTTTTCATAAAAGTGATAAGAATCAACTATATTTTGATTGAAAAA
>NW_010962655.1:0-220 GCF_000463585.1 Tarenaya hassleriana | reverse complement strand
CACTTGCGGATTAATGCTTGATAAGCCGAAGAACACCAATGAATCGATTGGAGTTCGAGATATAGATCTCAAAGGAACTTCAAGGAGAAAACTCTCAAATTTGATTAAAAGATAAGGTGGTCTTAAAAATGAGAATTTGGGTGCCTTACATAGGCTTACAAAGGGAACATAATAATGAGAAATTTGAATAAAGAAAAACATAATCATGATAAATTTGAAC
>NW_010962654.1:0-220 GCF_000463585.1 Tarenaya hassleriana | reverse complement strand
GAGGTTGCAGAGCGCGCTAGGCGTGCATTGAGTTCAATTCCTTGCTTGTTGCGTAGCTGAATGGGATGCGGGCTTGAGCTTCGGTTCGCTCGTACGTTTCATAGGGCTATGTCTGCCAGAGGATCCCTGTTCTTGCTAAGGGTTCCGACTGTAAACCCAATGCTTTCTGCCCCATCTATTGACTTAGATGAGTCTCGTTTTTAGCGTGAAACCTGCTTGG
>NW_010962653.1:0-220 GCF_000463585.1 Tarenaya hassleriana | reverse complement strand
GGATAATGTCTTTGTGAAAGTTAATTTCTAAGCTAGTCCTTCTCCTGGTCAGCCACCTAGAGATCCCTTTGATGCATGCCTGAGAGCAAAGACAGATGCACTATCTTCCGAAGCGGATTCAGCGATGTTACCATTATAAGGGGACAGCTGACTCCGTTCCTTTCCTCTATCGAAAGAAGCTCTTACTATCAAAAAGAAGACTAGCTTTCCTGGAAATCTC
>NW_010962652.1:0-220 GCF_000463585.1 Tarenaya hassleriana | reverse complement strand
AGTAGGATCGAACTTGAGGAAGTTCGAGAGCAGCAAGTAGACGTTGAGTCGAGTGAACAAGGTGAAGATGTTCAACCTATTTCACTGCCTGTTGTGACTCAACCTTCGACTAGTGAACCTCGGAGATCAGGCAGGATTCGCCAAGAGCTGTGAGATACGGATTTCTCATGACTGGGAATGAGGAGCTCATGTTATTAGAACATGATGAGCCTACCACATA
>NW_010962651.1:0-220 GCF_000463585.1 Tarenaya hassleriana | reverse complement strand
TCTCCTAGAGTGTACCCTAGGACTTCCCTGTATTGCCTAAGTAGCCTGGTAAGTTTTTCTATTTGATCCTCATCTAATGCATCGTTAACGATAACGGGATAAGTAGAATTTGCGCCAAGGAAAACATACCTTAACCCTTGAGGTAGGGGTTTCAATTCTACTTGTGGGGCATGTTTGGGATCCCAATCAATGTGTGTGTCTCCTCTCGGGACTTGAGGCG
>NW_010962650.1:0-220 GCF_000463585.1 Tarenaya hassleriana | reverse complement strand
TTTTTTTTCACTTTGTCTCGCTTGTTCTTATTCAGTTCCTTTGTCCTTCCATCGCTCAACTATTTGTTGAACATTGAATTCGCCCGATATAAGATTAGTACCTCCTGGGATCATAAAGCGGATTGGGCTAACGGAAAGGGAGGAGGAAGTCTTCAAAGAAGATCGAAGAAGAAATCATTACCACAAGCGAAGACCTTCTTGCAACTTATTCGGGTTCATC
>NW_010962649.1:0-220 GCF_000463585.1 Tarenaya hassleriana | reverse complement strand
GGGAAGCCAGTTGCAAGAGCTCCGCCCTGGCTGGGTTCAACAATGCTATTCGAGCCTCCTATAGAGTAAAAAATGATCCGCTTATTCCGCTCAACGCGCTATTTGACAGAAGAAGTTTTGCTGGGCTGTCTATCTTATCAGCTGATCATGAAGTTGGCTTTCCTGCTTTTAAAGGTCGCTTTCCTTCAACCGACCTTGTTGAAAGTCGAGTGATCCCCCA
>NW_010962648.1:0-341 GCF_000463585.1 Tarenaya hassleriana | reverse complement strand
TTTGACGCACTCTAAACATGTTAGGATGCACTCTAAACGTGTTTCGATGCTCTTTAAATGTATTTGGACGCACTCTATACACGTTTGGATGCACTCTAAGTATGTTTTGATGCACTCTAAACATGTTTGAATGTACTCTAAATGTGTTTGGACGCACTCTAAACGTGTTTTAGGACACGCAAAACCTGTTTACACATGTTTGGATGCACTCTAAGTATGTTTCGACATACTCTAAACATGTTTCGACGAACTCTAACATCTTTTGTTGCATTCTAAACATGTTTCGACGCACTCTAAACATGTTTTGACGCACTCTAAACATGTTAGGATGCACTCTAAAC
>NW_010962647.1:0-220 GCF_000463585.1 Tarenaya hassleriana | reverse complement strand
TTTCCCCTTTGGTCCGTTCCTTCTCGGTCAAACGGAGTGCCCCTCACTCCGACACGTCTAGTCCGGCGGACCAGGCGTGTATTTCCTCGGTCCGGTTTGTCTCGCTTCTGGTCAGGCGGTGGAGATTTCCTCGGAACACGTCTGGTCCAGCGGACCAGTTCTGGTCCGGCGGACCAGTCCGCGTTCTTCTCTCGGTCCGCCTTCTTCTCTCCTGGTTCGG
>NW_010962646.1:0-220 GCF_000463585.1 Tarenaya hassleriana | reverse complement strand
AGAACATCCTGAAGTACTTGAGAAGGACTAAGGATGTGTTCTTGATATACGGTGGGTCGGAGGACGAGTTCGCTGTAAGGGTTTACACCGATGCTAGTTTCCAGTCAGACCCAGATGACTACAGATCGCAGTCTGGCTATATTTTCTGCTTGAACAGAAGCGTTGTTAGCTGGAAGAGTTCCAAGCAAGCGACCGTTGCAGATTCTACTACAGAAACTGA
>NW_010962645.1:0-220 GCF_000463585.1 Tarenaya hassleriana | reverse complement strand
CATACACATACATAAACACACAAAAACACATCAAACACACACACATATATATATATATATACATAAATACATATATATTACCTTATGAGAGAAATTTGGCAATCCTTGGGGAGATTTAGAAAAAAATTAGCGATTTTTATTTGTTTTTTCCCGAAAATTTTTGAAGTCTGATGAAGAAGACGACTCGTGGTTTTATACTGCGATTTGCGACGGAAAATTC
>NW_010962644.1:0-220 GCF_000463585.1 Tarenaya hassleriana | reverse complement strand
TAAAAGTTTGCTTTATTAGTATTTAAGATATTTCTAGAGTTTTAGTGAAAATTAAAGTGGGATGTTTTCCATGCCTACGTATATACTTGCATGTACGTATATTTTGACCCATTTATTTCATTCATGCATATATGTACTACCATTGATGATTTTATAATCTGGATCTATTTATTTCATTCATGCATATATGCGCCACCACACATATTTATGGTCCCAACTA
>NW_010962643.1:0-220 GCF_000463585.1 Tarenaya hassleriana | reverse complement strand
GTGTGGAAACCACATGTTCAAGAATGGAATGAGTTTAGTTTGGCCCAAATGTGGATTGTGGGCGGTATTGATGCTCCGGATCTTAATTCCCTCGAAGTTGGTTGGCAGGTTTTTGTCCGTTGGTCTTGTTTCATTCAAATGTCCAATCATTTATGATTTTGACTCTGACTCAAGCCATGGTTCAAAAACATTTGTTCATAGGTGTATCCAAGATTGTACG
>NW_010962642.1:0-220 GCF_000463585.1 Tarenaya hassleriana | reverse complement strand
GCTATTGAATCGTAGAAACGTTAGAACGCTTCCCTCAATCGATCCGGGGCCTGTATCAATCAAAGAACACGTCTGATCACGAAAGGCAGCAAAAGGCAGCAAAATACCTCGCCCTCTACACGTATCCACACCACGGGATGGATTCCAACGATTGGAACATGTCTGCTAGGACTCGAATCTCTATTCGATATGTGCACCGAGGAATACCGAGACTTAGAAC
>NW_010962641.1:0-220 GCF_000463585.1 Tarenaya hassleriana | reverse complement strand
TGAAGATCGAAGATGAGACGGTTGAATTCAGACTTGATCAGAATCTCAAGCAACCGCATTTAGTAGAGTCTTCCTTCTACCTAGACCTGATCGACACGTTGGTCGACAAAGTGAGGGATGAATTTAGAGAGTCAGATCCCCTCGAGATGGCATTGAACACGGTACAAGACAGCATGTACTGCGATTGGGAGGAAGTCCGAAGCATTGTTCGGACTTTAGA
>NW_010962640.1:0-220 GCF_000463585.1 Tarenaya hassleriana | reverse complement strand
GAATTTCTTTTGATATTATTTGTCCAAAATTTTTAATGATATATATGTGTGTGTGTGTATATATATATATATATGGAGATTAGAACAAGTAAAGCGGAGATGATTAGCTTGACGAGGATCATGAAAGATTTTCGATTTGATCAAGGAGTGACTTCAAAGCACTTCATCAAAAGATGAATATGCAATGGTGGGATCCTACAATTGTCCCCCTCATTACTCT
>NW_010962639.1:0-220 GCF_000463585.1 Tarenaya hassleriana | reverse complement strand
TCTAGACCACTTACCGAGCTATTGGCGAAGGATGTACCTTTCAGGTTTACTGCAGAATGCTTGAAGGTCTTTCAGACTTTGAAGGCAGCTCTGATCTCACCACCGATCATATAGCCCCCCGATTGGACTCTACCGTTTGAGCTGATATGCGATGCTAGTGATTATGCGGTTGGAGCAGTGCTGGGGCAGAAGAAGGATCACAAACACCACGCCATCTACT
>NW_010962638.1:0-220 GCF_000463585.1 Tarenaya hassleriana | reverse complement strand
TATATATATATATATATTTAGGGGCGAGCGAAGTGATGGGAGGGTCACGTGATGGTGAAACTATTAAATCTGAATATATTAATATTAGTGGTAATAACACAGCAAATGAATACCATTTTGATTCCTTGACACCTCTTCAGCTCACAAAATATAACATTTTCCTTTCGGCAATTCCATAATAACATTTAAATGGGAGTCCGTCCATTTATTTAAGCTCTCC
>NW_010962637.1:0-1524 GCF_000463585.1 Tarenaya hassleriana | reverse complement strand
AAAACAGGTGGTTGGTCCGGGGCTGACCAACTTTTGGTCCGCCGGACCAAACCAACATAGTAGACGGACTCAGCTCGGACCGGAAGAAGAGGCGCGTAGTGGTCAGTTAAGTTGGTCCGGGGCTGTCCAAGCTTGGTCAGCTCCGGACTAGGACCACTCCGTCTCTTCTTCCTCAGCCGGACCGGACCTGGGTATGCGCTGACTGAAGTGCTGGTCAGCGGCTGACCAAATCCGGTCAGCCGGACCAAGCACACAGTCCGCCACTCCGTTTTCTTCTCGTCGGACCAACGTTCAGTCCGTTACGTCATGGTCCGGGGCTGACCAACACTTGGTCAGCCGGACCAGACGTTACGGAGCAAACCTCGGACCCAGGAAAATCACGTCGGACCAAACCCACGTCTGGTCCGCCGGACCAACAACATAATCCGCCGGACCAGAACGGTTTGGTCCGATTCCCCTCAGTTTGGTCCGCCGGGATTGCTGCGAAAATCTACGTCCGGTCCGCCGGACCAACATTTTGGTCCGCCGGACCAGGACATCATCTTCAGCAGGTCCGTTTCTCTGGTCCGCCGAACACGCCTGACCAAAATCGAAGTCTGGTCCGCCGGACCAACAGGTTGGTCCGCCGGACCAGGACTTCTTTTCTCTTGGTCCGTGCGTCTGTTTCTGGTCCATCTGAGTTCGAACGTGCGGTCCGCCGCTGACCAAAGCTGGTCCGGCGGACCGCGTGAATCTGGGCAGAAAAATCAGACGAAGTTTTTCAACTTGATCTGATTTCGAGCTCTGTTCGGATCCGTTTTTCGTTCCGTTTTCTCGAGTTAATTCATGATTCAAGCCTTTACATATCTAAGTTTTGTTACATCAATTAATCTTTCTCAGATTCAATCACATAACAAATTGAACTTAGATAAAATCCAAGGAAAATCAAGTTTGAACAAAATTTCAAACTTGCTCAAGAGTGATCGTTCTTCATCGAAACGAAGAACCGAGCTCTGATACCACTGATGGGTCGCACGGGAACCTCGAGCACCGGTTCACAACCGGTCTCGGGTCTGGTCCGCGGGTTTACGCAGCGGAAATAGCATTCAAAACATTTTTGAACACCCACGGACCAAGCCTTTCGATGAAGAGCTTTCTTGAGAGAAAAACTAACCTTTGATTCACAATCTGGACGAGGTTAGTTGATCACAGCCTAGGTGTTGAATGAGCCAACACCCTCTTGAGCAGTCCACACCTTGGAATGGATTCCAACACTTGGAATCAAGCTTGCTAGAGCTCAAGAGAACAATTCTCTTGTGTATGGAGTTCAAGAACACCTTCTTGATCTCTCTATCTCTTGGGAGAGTTTTTCTGTGTCTCTCTATCTCTTGGGAGAGTTTTTCTGTGTCTCTCTAACCTTCCAAAGGTCAGAGGAGTCGAGGCTAATTAGTCCCACGCGTTCCCCACCTGTTTCCACCAAGAAAAGGGCGAGAAAACGTGTTTTCGGACTTGTCAGTGTCTTGGTCCGGGGCTGACCAACTCTTG
>NW_010962636.1:0-220 GCF_000463585.1 Tarenaya hassleriana | reverse complement strand
GTTGACTCGACCTCCTTGTATTCTGACTCGGACCGAGTCAGTTCTCTGAGCAAAGTCGAGCGACTTCGTACTGTCGAAACCGAGCCAGCCCGGAACATCTCCGAACCCTCTATGATGACCACCCTAGATGTTCCAGAGCCTAGAGAGCCACCATTTAGTACAGGGACGCTGAATAAAGCAGATTGGAGTTTAGCGAAAGCCCCGAAGGTGGAGATGAAGC
>NW_010962635.1:0-220 GCF_000463585.1 Tarenaya hassleriana | reverse complement strand
CGTTTGTTGAATAAAATATATGATAAGCATTGATTAAATTCTTCTTCTTCTCAAGAATTTCTTGTTGATAAATACAACCCAAAAATCTGTTAATTATGGGTGTTGATCAGAAACAGAGGAGAGTGTGTGAGGATTAACAAATCTCGAGAGCTCAGATGAGAGAGTTGAAGAATCTGGATCAGCTATAGTAGATATCGTAAAGAAGATGTTTCAGAGAAGT
>NW_010962634.1:0-220 GCF_000463585.1 Tarenaya hassleriana | reverse complement strand
GTATGTTGAAATATACTTAGAGAACATCGAAACACGTTTAGAGTTCGTATAAACATGTTTAAAGTGCATCCAAACACATTTAAAGTACGTCCAAACATGTTTAGAGTGTGTCGAAACACGTTTAGAGTGTGTCGAGACACGTTTAGAGTGCATCCTAATATGTTTACAGTGTATCGAAACATGTTTAGAGTGCGTCGAAACATGTTTAGAGTGCATCGAA
>NW_010962633.1:0-220 GCF_000463585.1 Tarenaya hassleriana | reverse complement strand
TCTTTTTTCTATTGAAATGTTGTATGAATCCATGTCTACTTTGCTTTTCTCCATGATGTGTAAGTAGTTTACTTGCTGTAGGTTAGGGAATCTAGCCACGTTACGGAATTATCAATGTGCTTGAACGGTTGAATGCATATCTAAGTTAGATCCGATTTTATCAATTATTAATTCTGAACGCATAGGTTGGACTTGATAAGGAATTCTTAATTCGACCTAG
>NW_010962632.1:0-220 GCF_000463585.1 Tarenaya hassleriana | reverse complement strand
TAAAAATCTTTTGTTGCACTCTAAACATGTTTTGACGCGCTCTAAACAGTTTGGACGCAATCTAAACGTGTTTGGGCGCACTCTAAACGTGTTTCGACGAACTCTAAACATTGTTTGACGCATCTAAACATGTTTCAACGCATCTAAACACGTTTTGACGCACTCTAAACATGTTTGGATGCACTCTAAGCATGTTTGGATGCATTCTAAACAGTTTGGA
>NW_010962631.1:0-220 GCF_000463585.1 Tarenaya hassleriana | reverse complement strand
AGCTCTAGACCCATCGGTTCAGGCCTGGACCGATCGGTCCAGACGTCGGGATTTCATTAACTCGCCCAAATTAGGGTTTTAAGGGAAAGGAACTTTGGGGAACGCCTCCTAACTCTTTGGCTCGACTTTCAGACTCTTTTGAGAGGTTTTGAGAGTGGAAAACCTAAAAGATTAATCCCTGAAACTCTTGCGCAAAGAAGAAAGCGTTCTTCAGTCCTAG
>NW_010962630.1:0-220 GCF_000463585.1 Tarenaya hassleriana | reverse complement strand
GTCCTACAGAAAAAGACAAAACAGAACGAACAAAACAAAATGCAGATTCTATCAATGATCTGCTACCAGCTAGTCCATAATCAATCAATGACAACATAGATGCACATACAAGCAATATTCCTACACAGAAAAATAACCCTACAATAATTTTCTATATGGGACTAAGATCCCTATTTCACATAAGAATGAGTTGTTACACTCAGCCTTACGCTATTTAGGT
>NW_010962629.1:0-220 GCF_000463585.1 Tarenaya hassleriana | reverse complement strand
TTTTTATTTTAAAAATTAACATTTAATTTATAGATCGTTGAATTTAATTTGTTAATTATTATTAATTATATTAGTTAAAATATATATTTAAAATATTTTAATATTTAAGATATTAATTAAATTAAAATAATATTTTAGATATTTATTTGATATATTTTACGGTATTATATAAGATTTTCTATAATTTTCCAATCATTTCACGTGGAAAATCATTAGTAAG
>NW_010962628.1:0-220 GCF_000463585.1 Tarenaya hassleriana | reverse complement strand
GAAAATCTGTTTCTGGACTTGGACCAAAGCCCATTTGAAATCTCAAAAAATGTGTGGCCCGGCATAGATAACGAAGCGTCAGAGTACATAGTACAGCAAAGGCGCGAAAAATAGGGCCAAAATTCGGCAGGCCCTAGCTGGGCTCACGCTCACAGGCCAAGGCAAGGGCCCAATGTCCAAATAGACCCAGTTCTGAAAATCAGCAATAACGTTGCAAGTG
>NW_010962627.1:0-220 GCF_000463585.1 Tarenaya hassleriana | reverse complement strand
CGTTATTTGCCTCGAATTGTTGACCGTATGGAGATGATTCGACTCGAATTCTAAATCATCAGTTAATTTATCGCACAGTGCTTAGTAATTTGGGTCGATTTTGAGATTATCAATTTATCCATCGAGAGATGGATGCCTTTTTTGTCGATATGTAGCCACTCGGTCAATGTGTTGTCTAAATATGCTCATAACTTTTTGCCATATACAGATCTACGCGATC
>NW_010962626.1:0-4303 GCF_000463585.1 Tarenaya hassleriana | reverse complement strand
ACCTCTAATTTTTTTTTTTTACAAAGCCTTTCTCCCAATTATCACCTCCTCTCGATCATGGCCACCGACAACTCCTCACCCAATGCCCAAAACAGTGACAATGTCACTCCCTTTGATACCGCAAATCCTCAAAACACGTTGATTAACATCAACACCTCAAATGTTTCCAAGCTAACGGCCCTGAATTACATCACATGGAGTGTTCAACTCCGAGCTCTCCTTCAAGGTTATAACCTTGATAGCTTCCTCGATCCTGAAACTGCACCACCGGCGACCATCATCACCAACAATGTCTCCGTCAAGAATCCGGCCTACATCCCATGGTTCCGCCAAGATCGACTCGTTTTTTCTGCCCTACTTGGGTCCATCACAGGATCCTGCCAAGCTCTCATTGCCTCGGCTCCTTCATCCGCTGATGCTTGGATCACTCTTGCAACAACATACGGCAGATCCAGTCGCGGTCATATTAAACAAATCAAGGAGCAGCTTCGCCGCCACTCCAAGGGCACAAAATCCATTGATGAGTACATGCACTTCTTCAAAGTGAAGAGTGATGAACTCGCATTGCTCGAGAAACCGATGGACGAAGAAGATCTCCTTGATCTGATTCTGGCCGGCCTTGGAGACGAATACAAGACCATCAAGGATGTAGTTCATGCAAAAGACACTACAATTTCTTTTGTTGAACTACATGAAAAACTTCTCAGTGCAGAAGTTGATGTCCTTGCTTCATCTGATGAAACAACTGCTATACCTATCACTGCAAACGCATCCCAACAAAAGCCTCGACGACCCTGGCAAGGAAACAATCGTATCCCTCAACATGACAATCGCTTTGCTCGGACATCCAGCAATCCACCTCGAGGCTATCAAGGTAAGTGTCAAATCTGTGGCACTTACGGACACAGCGCGAGATTCTGTCGCCTCCTCCCTCCTGGCTTCTCCAACACTGTCCAGCCATCCCAATCACGTCCCCACCATTCATGGCAACCCTCGGCTAATCCGGCAGCTCTTTCAAAGCCTTCTCCATCATGGCTACTCGACTCTGGGGCGTCTCATCATATTACGACTGACCTCAACAATCTCTCTCTTCATG
The DNA here is from genome assembly GCF_000463585.1 of Tarenaya hassleriana. NCBI lineage: Eukaryota > Viridiplantae > Streptophyta > Magnoliopsida > Brassicales > Cleomaceae > Tarenaya > Tarenaya hassleriana. Next base: position 3,207 of record NW_010962626.1, on the reverse strand, counting down.
AACCATATCATGGCCGAGACGAGGTCGTTATAGGTGATGGTACAGGGCTTGCGATTGCACACACGGGTTCTACCCTCTTACCCTCTTCCTCTCGCTCATTTACTCTAAACAATGTTTTATACGTCCCTAATATTCACAAGAACCTTATCTCCATCAACAAACTATGCTCATCCAATAATGTCTCTATTGAATTCTTTTCTTCCCATTTTCAGGTGAAGGATCGCACCACGGGGGCAATAATGGTTCAAGGACAGCTTAACAATGGTGTGTACGAATGGCCTTCCGTGTCACCCAAGTCACCTACTACCACCCATCTTCCCCGAGCTTACCCGATTATCAAAACCTCTCTTTTTAACTGGCATCATAGATTGGGTCATCCATCATATGATGTTCTTAATAAAGTTGTTTCGAGTTTCTCTCTACCTATATCCACAAAGTCTAGTCTTCCCTTGTCTTGTGATTCATGTTTCATCAATAAAAGCCATAAGCAATCGTTTTCTATCTCGTCCGTAACTTCATCTCGACCATTAGAAATTCTCTTCTCCGATGTATGGTCATCACCCGTCCTATCCTTTGATGGCTTCAAATATTATGTTATATTTGTCGATCATTATACCCGATACACGTGGCTATACCCTCTCAAAAGAAAATCCGATGTACTTAATGTCTTTACCAAATTCAAACCCATAGTAGAGAACCGATTCCAAACTAAGATATGTTCACTCCATTCCGATAATGGCGGTGAATATATTGCTCTCAAAGCCTTCCTATCCACTCATGGAATTTCCCACTACACCACACCATCTCATACTCCCGAACATAACGGGATATCCGAAAGAAAACATCGGCACATCGTCGAAACAGCTCTAACCCTTCTCACTCATGCATCCATACCCCACACTTATTGGAGTTTTGCAATTCCAACAGCCATATACCTCATAAATCGTCTCCCAACCTCGGTTCTTGGTCATCAATCTCCTTATCAGCTTCTCTTCGGCGAAACACCAAACTATAACAAGCTTCGAACTTTTGGGTGCCTATGCTTTCCCTGGCTTAGACCGTACTCGAAACACAAGCTCAATCCTCGTTCAACGCCCTGCATCTTTGTCGGTTATTCTTTAACTCAAAGTGCATTCCTATGCCTTGATATCTCTTCAACTCGACTCTATGTTTCTCGACACGTCGAGTTTGTAGAGACTGAGTTCCCCTTTCCTCGTCGGGAAGCCCACTGCGCTCAACCATCTTCATTTGAATCTGAGCCAACCTCCCTTTTCCCTTGGTCGTCAATCGTACACACATGGAAGCTGCCTCAACCACAGTTGCCCTCGTCGAGTGATTCAACACCAACAATCCCTCCTCAACAGCCATCCCCTCACCCAACCGATGCCATCACATCATCCAGCCCTCATGGCTCCCCATTACCTACTAATCCCTCTCCACCACAACCAAATTTACCGAGCCCTACTCCTTCCTCCACCTCATCCACGACTTCTCCATTACCCCGGACAAACAGCCACCCCATGACAACTCGGTCCAAAAATAATATAACCAAGCCATCAAACAAACTCACCCTTGTTACCGAGCTCTCTCAAACCATAGCCACCGAACCTACGTGTACATCGCAAGCACTAAAGGACCCCAAGTGGAGAGCGGCTATGGAGGATGAATTCAATGCCTTAGTCACCAATGAGACATGGACTCTGGTTCCTTCGCATCCATCATACAACCTTGTTGGTTGTAAATGGGTTTTTCGGATTAAACGTGACTCTAACGGTGTTATTGATAGGTACAAAGCGAGGTTGGTTGCCAAAGGGTTTCATCAACGACCGGGGCTCGACTATACCGAAACTTTTAGTCCTGTCATCAAACCCGCAACAATTCGAATCATCATCAGCCTTGAAATCTCTAACGGATGGGATCTTCGTCAAATCGACATAAACAACGCATTCCTTCAAGGTACGCTGCATGATGATGTTTATGTCATCCAACCACCGGGTTTTATCGATCGTGATCGGCCCTCATACGTTTGTAAGCTAAAGAAAGCTCTATATGGCTTAAAACAAGCTCCCCGAGCTTGGTTCACCGAGTTACGTCACTTCCTCCAATAGTCCGGCTTTGTGAACAGCTTATCCGACTCCTCTCTATTCATCTTCCGACAAAAGGGCATCACCATATATCTAATTGTCTACGTCGATGACATAATCATCACAAGGAGTCATTCCTCCGAGGTACAAAAGTTCATCTCCACTCTTTCTGACCGTTTTTCATTGAAAGATCTTGGGCAGCTATCCTTTTTCCTTGGCATTGAAGTCACAAGAACAAAGAACAGTGTTCGCCTCACACAACAACGCTACATTCGGGATCTATTAGCTCGTCACAAGATGCTGGAGGCAAAACCTGTTCCCACTCCGCTCACATCGACGTCAACACTCTCCGCTACATCAGGACCACCCCTTTCTGACTCAAATGAGTATCGCCAAGCACTTGGAGGTCTTCAATACATGCTTCTCACTCGGCCAGACATAGCTTATGCAGTCAATAAGCTCTCCCAATACATGCAATCTCCAACCGAAGACCATTGGAAGGCGGTGAAACGCATTCTGCGTTACGTCGCAGGCACTCAAACTCATGGTATTCACCTCCATGTCCTTTCTAAACCTCATCTTCACGCGTTCTCAGATGCAGACTGGGGAGGAGATCGCGATAACTTCAGTTCAACAGGTGCATACATTGTATACTTGGGCAGAAACCCGATTTCTTGGAGCTCACGCAAACAACGATTCATTGCAAAATCCTCCACCGAAGCAGAATATAAGTCTGTGTCCATGACAGCATCAGAAGTTTGTTGGGTACAATCACTCCTATCTGAGCTTGGCATCACTCCTCCATCAACTCCGGTCATATATTGCGACAACATTGGCGCAACATACCTTGCTGCCAATCCCGTTTTCCACTCAAGAATGAAGCACATCGCAATAGACTATCACTACATCCGAAGTCTAGTGGAAGCCAAGCAACTTCGCGTAACTCATGTCTCCTCCGCAGATCAACTCGCCGACGGACTCACTAAGACATTACCTCGCCGCCGCTTTGAAGAACTCAGAGTCAAGATCGGCGTCTCTACCGACACCAATCTTGCGGGGGCATAAAGGAAGACAATATCAATAAGTATCAGCACTTAATATAAATTGTATTCGATATCTATAA
>NW_010962625.1:0-220 GCF_000463585.1 Tarenaya hassleriana | reverse complement strand
AACTTATCAGTCATCTGACGCTTCACGTAAGCGTCGCAACCCCAAATTCTGACAAACGAGAACACGGGACGCTTCCCCGTCCATATCTCATATGGCGTCATTTCAGCCGCCTTCGTTGGGCTCCTGTTCAGCAGATACGCAGCGGTCTCTAAAGCATAGGCCCAAAAGGACTTCGGAAGATCTGTCTGACTCATCATCGACCGAACCATGTCTAACAGTG
>NW_010962624.1:0-220 GCF_000463585.1 Tarenaya hassleriana | reverse complement strand
CTGTAAGGTTTTTGCAATCGCGTAACAAAAGGACTTCTAGTTTGGAAAACTCCTTGATGCTTTCAGGAAGTCTGCTGAAACCGTTTCCACTGAGATCCAATTTCCATAGTGAAGGCAGCAAGTACGACGGAAATGACTCCAGAGACGTACAACCATGCACATCCAAGGTTTCAAGGCTTTGAGGAAGCTCTGATGGAAGAGCTGTAAGGTTTTTGCAATC
>NW_010962623.1:0-220 GCF_000463585.1 Tarenaya hassleriana | reverse complement strand
GCAGACTTCCATTACACATTGCTCCGCACGTGGGGCACCAAATAACGCGCCGCGAAAACCCTTGGGCTCTCCACAATGCAGGCTTTGAAATGGATCTGAGTTGAGCCCATTGGCCCTCTCTTTCTTGACGAGAAACCCTAGCTAAGATGGCATCTCAGCCACCCTCTGCAGAAGAGAGCAGAGGAAGAAGAGGGAGAAAGAGATAGAGAGGAAGAGAAAG
>NW_010962622.1:0-220 GCF_000463585.1 Tarenaya hassleriana | reverse complement strand
CCAGGTGCGTCGAACGGATTTAATGCTTCAGAATTTCCAACGGATGCCCGTTGGAAATGACGATTTTAACGAGCATCCGTTGGAATTTATCAGCGGATTCAAATCCTTTGCACTTCTTATACCAGTTGTGCCAATCACCAAATCCTTTGCACTTCTTAAGCCCAAAATTCCCTCCACATTGCACAGAAGCTTGCAAATCATCCAAATATCCACTATTTAT
>NW_010962621.1:0-220 GCF_000463585.1 Tarenaya hassleriana | reverse complement strand
AAGGAACGGGTGGTACCTTAGGTGGAGGAGCGACGTATGGCGTTTCGGCTTCCTCTGCATTTACCCGAGGTGTCTCATCTACTATGCCTTTTCCTTTCTCTTCGGCAGTGTATCTAGACATCGTCCCTTTTTGCGTAGGGACTGTATCTGGCAGATTCATTCCACTCCTCAGCTCAACAGCGTTTACATGCTCTCGTGGATTTGGCTCGGGCTTCCCAGG
>NW_010962620.1:0-220 GCF_000463585.1 Tarenaya hassleriana | reverse complement strand
TTTCGGTTCCAATCACCTCCGAAACCTGTAACTCTGCAAAACTAGAGCACAATCGGGTTTTATGTCCTAATACACCTAGAATGCGTATAAATGCACATGAATATCCCACAAAACCTAGACAAATACTAATCAATATATAGAGAAGAATATGAGTTATCACTAAGCATGCGAGAATAACGATTATGACTTGTATTCAGGAATCATCAAGCAACAATGATAG
>NW_010962619.1:0-220 GCF_000463585.1 Tarenaya hassleriana | reverse complement strand
AAAAAAAGTCAAACCTAAAAACTCTAAGATCAAGCGAGATGCTATGACAAAAAGAGTTAAAGGTAGAACTTCAAAGACAAGCGAAGTGATTTGAACATGAGTAATATTCTCTAAAAGAACTAAATTTGGTGTTTATGGATTTTTCAAAAGGAAAATGTTTATGGATTTTTATCGCATTATCTTTTCAAGATTGATTTTTGCATTCTTTCAAAATCAATCT
>NW_010962618.1:0-220 GCF_000463585.1 Tarenaya hassleriana | reverse complement strand
GTACCATTTCCGCCTAGAACAAACAACAACAGAACAAACCCATGCCGAACAAACGAATATCTAGGGAACGAGATACGGTGGTAAAAATGCCGCAACACGTGCAACCGGGTATTGCATTAAAATTTATCAAACAAGACAATGGTTATCGTCTCCGTTAAACCAAAACGAGGTGTGAAAAATAAAAAAACATCAATCAAATATTACAATAAAAGTAAGAATT
>NW_010962617.1:0-220 GCF_000463585.1 Tarenaya hassleriana | reverse complement strand
TACGTGCAGCCCATATTCGCGATCCGTTAGTCCCGTAGCGTTGGCTCCGTAAGATGACACGTGAAGACATTCCGAGACTTGAGATTGGTGTCGCTCGGCAATGACGTGTCAAGGCCCCATGTCCCGTCAAGGTGGAACTCCAAGTCAGACATAAGTGAATTACGAATGGCCCGAGCTTTGGCACGAGTGAGTGGAGGCTCGGCCCGATGTGATACTCGTG
>NW_010962616.1:0-220 GCF_000463585.1 Tarenaya hassleriana | reverse complement strand
ACGCCTGTACCCGAACAGTCGGGCAAAACGTGTTTCATAAAGTCTTCGTCGTCCTCCGATGATTCGTCTTCATCGTATGTGTACGGAGGGAAGGATTCTAACCGATCCTCATCATTCGGTAAGCCATTGCTGCAGCTTCCTCTATGGAAAACGTTTTGGGTATGGATTTTCGCTTTACCAGCAGGCTCGATCTCACGAGTAGATCGGATTCCTTCGAAGC
>NW_010962615.1:0-4312 GCF_000463585.1 Tarenaya hassleriana | reverse complement strand
TTTTTATAATTTTTCTCTTATTCATAATTACACTATTTATATTAATATTAACGAATTTGTTGTTGTATGTTAATATTCATTTTCAAGGTTTCGAGTTGAGTTATTCGTTGACGATGTTAAAGATGTTATTTTAGTTATTCATCGTTTTCCGTATAAAAATAATTAAAGTGCTTATGTATGTGTTTCCGAAACAATTAAAACTAATGTACTTTTTAACACATTTCAAAATTTTAAATCGTTGTCAAGACAACGTTGTTGATACAATAGCAAAGATAAATGGAAGAACAAAAATATATTCGAGCTATAATAAATTTATAATATTTAACTACTCTAAAAAAACATATCTATAATATTTAACAATATCGTTTTTTAATATCTTTTAATTAAATGTTTTTTTATCAAATAAAAGAAACATCGAGTTGAAGGCCTCCATAACAAATTACTAATATCAAACCTATATGTATAGAAAACGATACTCATATTTCTTTACAGTTTTACCCCTATAGATTCATTATATAAAATTACAATAATTCAATTTTAAATATATTTTTATATCAAATAAATAAGTCTATATTATTTTTAATATTAATTTTAACTAATTTTATAATTTAAAAGGGAATAACCCGCGCATCGCGCGGGTACTAAACTAGTAATTAATTAATTTTGTTTTATTTAGCCCACTAATAACCACCATTAATCTAGCCCACTAACAACGTCCATTATTATTGAAGTAAATGAAAGAGTAAAAAAAAATTATATTCATCTAAGATAATTAATTTAAAATTATAACGTAATTTTAATTTTATTATGGGTAGTGGTGTCATGGGTAAGGTAATTAAATAATTTTGTTCACCTTCATCGGTTTCTAAAAAATGAAAGTTATTAATGTAGCCCATAAAAAACGCTGGCAAAAGAAAATTCATGACCAATTATTATTACCCTTTTATTTTACTACAAAACCCCATCTTTTATATTAGGCTCGGAAACCAATACGACCAGAATCACGACGCCGAGTAAAACCAGAAACGATGCCAGATCTTCGGAAAACAAAGCAGAACAAAGATCAATGACCGAGCAAATACTCATAATGGAGAGGAAGAGAGTGGGAATCACAGTTCCAAAACAACACTTTATCGCCAAGAACTCCTCATCCGAACATGGCAAACATCTACATTCTTCAGGTACGAGCTCTGAGTCTCTCGGAAAAACATCTCCATGTTGTGTTTTATAGGTTTTAATCGCCTTTGCAATATCAAAATAATGTCGAAGAGATCTCTACTTAGATTTCACCTGATCTCGGATTAATACCATTAATACACATTTCATATAACATCTGATAAGGCCTGATAAGAAAATTATATAAATATATTTATTTTATTAAAAATATCACATAGATAAATTTTAACAAAAAAATATCACAAAAATAAACGAACTTATATGAATTTTTAAAATATAAAAAACAATATTAATTATTGTAAAATATCAAATATATACGTATATTTCAAAATTTCACCCATTTAAAAAACCATCGGTGAAGAATCATAAAAAGACTCACCAATTCATGGTCATTTCAAGGAAAGAATCGGAAGAAGAAGAAGATTCTGATGATGGTGGTGGAGGTGGAGGAAAAACCATCGCGAAGAACTTGAAGAAGAAGATGGTGCAGAGGATCATGGAGCTACTACAATGGTGGAAGAGAAGGAAGATCAGATGAGACATAGATGTTGCGAATGTAAACAAAGCGACGAGTTGTTAGAATATTATATATATAATATTTATATGGATATATGTATATATATATATATCTATCTTTAACTTTTATTTGCATATATACGCGTAAATATTTGTGTATGTTTATATGTATTATTTATATTTTATTTTAAATTTTAAAATTGAGTATATATATTTATTTGTGATATAATTTTAAAATAGATATAGAAATATTTTACTCATTTATCATGTGAGGGAAAAAAAAGCGTGGAGATATAGAAATATTTTACTCCTATCATGTATAAACAATTGAGTTTCCAAATTAAAGTGATGTCATATAATTTTATGACAAATCATCATTTGTTCAACGTACCTTGCATATTTGACGGTGTCTCGGGATCCAAAAAAATAAAAAAAAAATGAAATAAATGTGCCAAAGATAATTAAATTAAATCTTTGTTAAAACTTATATTACTAACTATATATAAAAACAATTTATTATAATGTTAATAATTGTTAGACGATATAAAAGAATCCACACAAGAGTTGCTTTTTGACATATAAGAGTCTTGGAAAAAGGCCATGGCACAAATAAAATTTGTATTTCAAAGATACATTTCATGCTGTATCTTCATTTTTAACTTTTAAGTTTGTTCTTTTCATTTTGGATTCAAATCTTATAAAAAAAGGATGTTGATATAAGATAAGAGACAAATGGAAGAATATAAATATAACCAAGCTATTTCGATTGATTCCAATACAAAAGTTGCAATATATGTGTGTATATATACACATATATCATCTAAGATCAATGTATATTTGCTTTCATGAAGTGCCAAATGCATTTTTAATAATAATGTTTGTGTGATGTATGTGGAATTTGGTCCAAGCAAGTTGCTTACGGAACTCCTAATCTAGCACACCGTCTATATTCTATGGCAAGAGAGGAATACTGGAAATCCATCAGTAGATTTTCAGTTCTATCCACCAGGTGTTGGCCAATTCGATAGAGGAATGCAATACATCCTTATCTCTGTGTTGAAAAAAAAAACCTCAACCGGCTTAGAATGTGAGTCTTCAGGTATGGTACAGGAGAACTTTAACCCATAATGTTGTGTCGTTACCAATTCTGAGACGAGTAATAATTATTTTGGTATCACTTGGGCATGAGATCCTAGAATATTTTGTAATGGGTGTTAGAGTCCAACAATTTTTGTAATGGTTATATTTTCACTGATATTTGGTACTATTTTTCATGGTTTTATTATTTCCCATGGAATTTTTCTTTATTTAATTCGATATAATAGATATTGAAAATAAGGTAAATTATATATTCCTTAATAAATTTATATTACTCAATGATTTTTTAAAATTTATTAATTAAAGTTTTGATTGGTGTAACATTTTTTTTTATTTGATGTCAAAGTCAAGTTTTATGTATATGGTATATATAACATTTTATGGATAACTGAAATTATTGTGAAAATTAATTTAAAAAAATAATTAATTAATTACACTTTAGTTTTTTATGGCTGTTTTGAAAAAAACTTAATATATTTTAAAAAAATTAACAAAATACAATGAAATGATATGAAAATGTGTATATTCGTATTGAAAATCGAGTGAAAATGTAACTTCATACCCTAATTAGAGTTTTTACCTTTTCTTAGTCAAAATGTAAGAAAATAGAGATTATAAATAAAAATTTAGTAAATTGGGTCAATAATTTTATTTAAAATTAATTTAAAAGGTTGATATTTTTATGAAAAAAGTATAAATAAATATATAAACCTGAAAATTCATAAGTATTTCTGGTGGATATTTTAAAAAATTCGATATTTTCTATAGAAGTACGAGCAATAATTTGAGCCACTACAAGTAAAGAAAAGGTTCATGAGGTTTATCAAGATGGTCACAATATAAAATCTGTAGACATATGGAAGGAATCCTCGATATAAACTTTTAACCTTGGGGGTTATCTATAATAAAAGGTCGTATCTATCTAGGACAAGACAACTAACTGCAAAGGATAGAACTTTGTATTATTTCAATGCTGAACAAGATGATTAGATAACGAAACCATCAAAACATAAATACAAAGTACATTGGTTTTTATTTTCTGTGTTTGATATCTCATTTTTATTCTTGGTGCTAGCAAGAAAACCTTGATACTTTAAAGAGTAGCAAAAACCACTTTCCATTATTCTATGAAATTCGATATGTCAGAAGTATCTACAGTAGAAAGACAACTTAATGTAAAAACATTTAAATACCAAAGGAGAAGAAAAAAAAAGATATAAGATAATATTTACATGCATGACAAGAGCGTTGTGTATATTCATCTAGAACACAAGTTTTTCTTAATGTGTCAACTTCCTCAGCTCAATACCTTCCAATTGGTTAATAAGCAAGTTGTATAGCATAGCAAGGTGAAAAGAAAAACTAAAGAGATTGGATCACAAAAAGATAGAGATGGATTATGTCAGATTTGAATGCATATTCATTCACATCATTAAAAATATATACTGTGACACCCGAAAACCGTATCCCGCAATACGAGTTGCGCCACATGGACAAGTAAAATAAAAATCGCATTTCCAAA
>NW_010962614.1:299194-307825 GCF_000463585.1 Tarenaya hassleriana | reverse complement strand
ACGGCCAACGTCATGGACTTGACGGGCGTGCGAGACGCCCCTAGTCATGGACTTGACTAGGGCTATGGCAGAACCCTATGGTGGACTCCATACGGGTGTTGTGTTTATTGTGTCATGGACTTGACACGGCCAACGTCATGGACTTGACGGGCGTGTGAGACGCCCCTAGTCATGGACTTGACTAGGGTTATGGTTGGACCCTATGGTGGACTCCATACGGGTATGTTTGTATTTCCGTTGTGTCATGGACTTGACATCGGAGGTCACGCGAGTGACAGGCGCAGGAGACGCGCGTAGTCGCATGTGATGCGATGGCCAACGTCACGCGAGTGAGGGCGTGTGTGAGACGCTTCTAGTCATGTCGATATGACTAGGACCTTTGGCTAACCCTATGATGCGATGTCATATGGGTATGATTGTGTTTGACATATTCGTGACTGATGTGATGTGATTATATATGTATATCATTGTTGTTGTTGGTTGTGAATTATCGAATTAACACCGTTCTCGCTGAGAACGGGTTTACCGGGTTCAACCCGGGCTACTCACTAAGCAGTTGTGCTTAGCCCTCGTGGTTTACATTTTTCAGATCACGAGGATTACGCCTAGCGCACCCGGCAGACGACGACCTGAGAGAAGCAACATCATGTACGGGATTTTATTTTGAACTCCGGGACTCGTATTCCCGTATTTTGTACGGCTATGTTATGATTATTCGGACATGCGTTGTTTTGCGATACTGATCGCTTGTATTTTCCGCTGTATAATTTGGTTTGATTAAAAATGTTTTTGGATTTCGCATTTTCGCTTCCGCAAATTATTATTTTATTGTTATATCGTCCATGTGGCACAGCCTGTATACTGTATACGGGTTACGGGTGTCACAAAAGGGCTCTCGGAATCCCTAAAAAACAATCTGCAAATCGGACTAAAACAGAGCACTCGAGAGCACTCGGTTTAGGTGATAGATGGAAGGGAAGTTCCAGGCCAAAGGGCACTCAGATGATTCCCAATTTTTGATGGAAGATAGGGGTATAAAAGAGGATTCAAAGGAGCCAAACCAACTTTGAATCCACCACGTTTTGACCTTGCACAAGGGTGACAAACACACACATGCGCAGAAGGCGATACTCTCGGACACACCAAGAAGAAGAAGCAAAATGCAACTCGATTTCTTATCAATTCAAAGTCTGATCATTCTTGACATATAAGGGCCTTTAAATAGGCTTAAAACACATAAGAAAGCAAGGGAAATTCGTGTATAAGGAGGAGCTAACAAAACATTAAAGAAAGGTAATGGAAAACAAGACACCATAAAGTAAGGAAAAAGTGGAAAGTTGGTGGAAGTGGATGTGCAACGTCTTGCAACGGTTAGGAGGCTTAAAGAAGCTCTTCATGAGGTTGAAATAATGTAGAAAACATCCCCAATTCGTGCTTGATAAAGGTGGGCCGAAATTGGGTTCAAAGGTGGCACCATATCCTCTCCAATGGGTTGCTATCTTCTTGGACTTGTGTAGAATATGTTTGGGCTCTTTGGGCTTGGATCTTCAGCCCATTTATTGAGAATACATTCTTCAAATATCTTTTTAGGAGCCCAGCTGTTAGACCACGAAATATTAAGTGTTGGACAACACAAACTCCAAGACATTGCAATGTTTTGTGCTTGTTGCCGCTATCGTGTCCTTTGCATTGTATGGCCCCTTGTCGGATGTTTTGATCAGCCATTCTTCGACATATGTATTGATCTTTGAATGTAGGCTTCGAGTCCTTTGTCTTGTGAGTGAAGGTATGGGAATGGTTGGCATGGTAAGCTCGGTGTTCACTTCTTCTCCTCCTATAGCGTCTATGGCATCGTCTTGCTTCTCGTTCGGGTTTTGTTCGTCATCGTCCATGTCTTGGTCGATGTCCTCATCATTGCCTCCCCCTTTCAAAGGTTTTGCCCTCAAAACTGAATCTCCTATATCAAACGGAAGTAGGTCAGCTACATTGAAAGACGAAGAGACATTATACTTACCCGTTAACTCCTAGCGGTAGGCATTGTCGTTGATCTTCTCCAAGATGCGGAATGGTCCGTCTCCTCTTGGGGCTAGCTTTGAGCTCCTCTTGTTTGGGAATATTTCTGGCCTAAGATGCAGCCACACCCAATCCTCGACTTCAAATGACACCTTCTTACGTCCCTTGTTGGCTTGTCGTGTGTATTGCTCGGTTTTTCTTGCGATGTTATCACGAACTTTGGCATGTAGCTTTTTGATAGCATCCGCTTTCTTCTCCCCATCAAGGCTGATCATATCTTGGTTTGGAATTGGTGACATATCTAGCGGTGTCAATGGGTTGAAACAGTAGATAACTTCAAAAGGCGGAATGCGTTGCTCGGTTGTATGCAAACTCAACGTGTGGTAGACATTCTAGCCAATTCTTGAGGTTGTTTCCTATTGTTGCTCGAAGTAATGCATCCAATGTTCGATTTACGACTTCGGTTTGGCCATCGGTTTGCGGGTGACAAGTTGTTGCGAAGACGAGCTTTGTCCCAAGCTTTCTCCATAATGTCTTCCAAAAGTAGCTCAAAAATTTTGAGTCTCGATCAGACACAATACTTCTTGGCAACCCATGCAAGTGAACCACTTCCTTGAAGAACAAGTCGGCGATGTGTGAAGCGTCATTCGCCTTTGCATATGGAATGAAGTGTGCCATCTTCGAGAACCTATCCATAACAACAAAAATGGAATCTTTGTTCTGGATTTTTGGAAGTCCAAGAACAAAGTCCATTGATAAATCAGTCCAAGGACAAAATGGAATTGGAAGAGGAAGATACAAACCGTGCGGGTGTGTCTTAGATTTTGCTTGATGGCATATAATGCATCGAGCGACAAATCGTTCGACATCCCGTTTGAGATGCGGCCAAAAGAAGTGCTCCTTGACCATCACAAGTGTTTTATCGACACCAAAATATCCCATGAGAGCTCTGATACGTGTGTACCGAGTCTAAAATCTATAACCCGATTCACAACTCACCGCAAGGATACGGATCGTCGTAACACGGGGTCGAACACGAGGACCGGTTGCTAAATCTAAATCTAATCGAGACTAAGTCAAAGCAAGTATAAGTGAAAGTGATGGTGGAAGTATATGGAAAGAATAGAAAATAAGGAAGCAAAGCAATAAGAATGTGTAAACTAGCAATCTAAGATGACCGTGGGTGTCGGGACCGTATTCGCGTGTATGGGTATATGCTAAGCATGCGAGAATTACGATATTGAATCTGTATTCGGGAATCGTCAAGCAACAAAAATAGAGAAATCACCTCCCGGCATATAACTCACTATCTAAAGTTCTCTAAATCCATATCCCTATGTGATTTATCAAACTAGATGCATGAAGAACACTATCATCAACCCTAGATCGATCAAAACAGACTTTTGGAGAGCTTTGGTGAGAGAAATAGGAGTAAAACGGGATTTCGGTAAGAAGAAGGAGAGCTGGAACGTGAAGAACGCATTGCTGTTGACATGAGCCTTTCTTCTCCCTCTTTTCTTTCTGTTTCTAGTTTTTCTCAGTGTTTTTCCATGAACCGTGAGTAGATCCACGGCTGTGGGTTAGGGATTCGTTTGTGTTTTGGGTATGTTTGAACCCTAACTTGGTTGCGATTTGGATTTGTTTCGGTTTTATTGATTTGTGCTTTATTCGATTGGTGTTTGCTGACCCCTTGGCCAATTATTTCAGATTCTGAACTACATAGGAATATGGGTTTAGTTTCGGATCAAAATCGATAGAATAGATCGTATTATTCACATAGGAATATGGTTCGATCGATCTAGGGTTGATGATAGTGTTCTTCATGCATCTAGTTTGATAAATCACATAGGGATATGGATTTAGAGGACTTTAGATAGTGAGTTATATGCCGGGAGGTGATTTCTCTATCTTTGTTGCTTGACGATTCCCGCCGAATCAAGAAGGAAGCTCTTGACGTATTTCATCCCTTTAGCTCCAGATTGCTCCCGTTTTGCTCCAAATCGCATCCGAGACCTGTAATCCTATAAAAACACAACCAAACCGAGTTTCGTGGCCTAACACGCCTATAATGCCTACAAATGCATGTGATCTCCGTATAAATCCTATAAAAACGCCCTGGAGATGTAGAGAGAAATATGAGTTATCAAATCCCCCCAGACTTAAACCTTTGCTCGTCCTCGAGTAAAGAACGAAGGAATAAAATCTGCAAAATAGGGATGACGAACATCAAATAGCGTCATCATGAAACTCAAAAGTGAAACATCCATCCAATGCTAGCTTCCTGTGATTCGTACCCAAACCGGTCTACTATGATCTTCCTACCAAAGACTAATCTACCTAGCCATGGGATTTTTATTGTCATCTAGAACCCGTTAGAATCTCTACAACTCACCAAGCCTATTTCTGAACCTATCCTTATCTCAACTTTTGCCTTTTCGATCTTAGTTCTACTTCGTACCTGGATTTTTACCTTTTTGTAGGATTTTTCTGTCAAACGCACGCATCTCGGGTTTCTAGGACGTTGAAGTTGAAGGACATCGGTTTTCTCTCCTTTTTTTTTTCTTTTCCCTTTTTTTTTCTTTTGATGCGATGTCCGACCCACAACTTAGACCCGAACCATCAATCGATGCACTCATGTCCTCGAACGATTTTCGTTAACGAGATTTTGACAGCGGAGTGTCGAGGTGCTTTATTTTTCCAAGGCATTTGTTGAACTAGATTTCATCGACCTGCAAGACTCGGAAAGAGGTTCCACAAGAAACATATAGCCTGGATATAGTCGTTTCAACTCCGTAGGTTCCAAACAACAATCTCATCCCACAAACTATATATAGAAAGTCTGGAGAACTATCAATTCGACACGGTTCAACCACGTCCTACAAAGTCACTAGATCATCAAGATGTTCCTACTCTATCATTCCACAAATCCTCCAAATGATGTTCAAAACGGGTTTTCGAGGTATGCATGTGAACCTATATGATCCTAAGTCTATATGATCGAATGCAATCATGCAAACCTAACAAAAATCATCTATATGAAAAAACAAAAAGGAAAACGTGTAAATGCAACTAATGCAAAGTGGTATGCAAAAAGATGCAAAATTTTCCTAAGTCTATATGCTATGATAAAATGCACCTAAACTAAATGCAATTCTAAGTAGATAGACCTGAATGTGTGAAGGATCTATCCACCCCCCCAGACTTGAACCATACACCGTCCACGGTGTAAACTCTCGCCCGGAAAAGTAGAATCGAAAACAACATATGAAAAGGACCATATAAGAGGGATAGAGAAGGCTTAGCTCTGCGAAATTCGTTCGCTCGCAACGAAGTTAACTCACGTCAAACGCAAAAGCTCTCACACACTCCTTGAATTGGAACCTATCCAACGTTGTCTCTCGGAAGTCGATGTTAATCTCTCTTGTGCCGGTATAAACGCTCATAGAACAACAAACGTTATCCGAACAAAAGCATAATAATAGCAATGCATTCCGAAAGATCCAAAATACAATCATGGTCTCTACCACCTATGCTACAAAGAAAAAGAAAAGAAAAATTACCTAATACTCGGGTTGCCTCCCGAGAAGCGCTTGTTTAACGTCATTAGCTCGACCTATCTTGCTCAAATGATGGGAGGGTCTGAGAGGCGAAGATAATCGATCTTTCGCCACCCTGGATGTTGAGCATTAAGCGCATCTTTTGTACCTCGTGGACTCTTGAGCCGTCTATCCTCCTTGGGTTTCCAAACTTGTGAAGGAGGTGATTCATGTGGACTTCTGAGCGATGATTTTGCTCGTTTTGATCCTCTCTTGCTCATTACCCCTACTCGAGAACCTGTAATAGAAGGTTCAAACACGGACATGGAATTATGAGCGGGATATGTACCTCTCTCCAATGATGGTCCTGTGTTCCTATCCGTGTATGTGTGTTCTTTTGTCCTAAGCCTTTGAGGTAGGGGCTTCAATTTCACCTTCGGGGCATTCTCTAGACTCCAATCTGCTTTATTCAGCATCCCCGTGCTAAATGATGGCTCTCTGGGTTCTGGAACATCTAGGGTGGTCGTCATGGGGGGTTCGGAGATGTTCCGGGCTGGCTCGGTGTCGGTGGTGGGGCTCAGAGAACTGACTCGGTCCGAGTCAGAACGAAGGAAGGTCGAGTCAACACTTGACTCGGTCGAGTTGAAATCAGTTCCGAGACATTGATCCACTTGAAATATCCCTCCTGGCATCAAAAGAGAGTATATACAGCAATTGGGAGGATATTCGGGAGCTCACACAGGCGTTAGACGATGAAATCGAGGAAAAATTCGAGCTTCTGTCCTCTGTACCTCGGTTTTCAGCTCCGTAAATGATGTCTTCTGATCGGCCATCAGTTGGGCAATCATCGTCTTGATGTCTGCTTCATCGTTCTTTGCAGGTTGATGCGCTCGGTAACCCTGATCCTGCTGCCCGTACCCAGGATTCTGTTGCGCGTATCCCTGATTCTGCCCCTGAAAACGTGACTGAGTGAAGCCTGGGGGATTCTGAGGGATTCTGGGAGCGCTCTGCTGCTGCGCATTCAATGCTCCGCTTGGGTTTCCGTAGGACAAACCAGGATGGTTCCTAGGCGCGCTCGGGTTGTAGAGGTGTGAAGGATTCTGGTATTGATTCCTTCCTATGTAGTTGACGTCCTCAACCGATTCTTCTTCTGATGTGGCCTGATTAACCAGAAACATTCCAGGCTGGACTTTGTGCGGGATAGATGTATTCTTGAGTCCCATATGTTGTTTGATCGCCGATAAATCAGACATGACTGCTTTCAAAGCAGCGGACTCGCCCAAATCTACCCGTCCTGTAGAGCGTCTGGTGCTTTCTCCTGACATCCCTCTTGCCTTAGCCATCTTAGCAATCTGCATCTCTAGGGTGTCAAAGGGAATGTCATATACACTCCCTCCACAAGCTGCGTCAATCCATGCTCTAGTATCGTCTTTCAGTCCGTGGATGAACGTGGAAAGCAACAGTCGCTTATCCATGCCGTGGTGTGGACAAAGGCGCTGATAGCCTTTGAATCTCTCCCATGCATCGTATAGACTCTCGTCACTCTCCTGAGTGAAGCTATGTATAGCTCTCTGTGCGGCTCGGGTCTTCTCTGGGGAGTAGTATTTCGCCATGAATTCCTCCTCTAGCTCCTCCCATGTCGTTATCGAATTTGGCTCAAGAGTATAGAGCCATGGTTCCTAGGCGCGCTCGGGTTGTAGAGGTGTGAAGGATTCTGGTATTGATTCCTTCCTATGTAGTTGACGTCCTCAACCGATTCTTCTTCTGATGTGGCCTGATTAACCAGAAACATTCCAGGCTGGACTTTGTGCGGGATAGATGTATTCTTGAGTCCCATATGTTGTTGGATCGCCGATAAATCAGACATGACTGCTTTCAAAGCAGCGGACTCGCCCAAATCTACCCGTCCTGTAGAGCGTCTGGTGCTTTCTCCTGACATCCCTCCAATGCTCCGCTTGGGTTTCCGTAGGACAAACCAGGATGGTTCCTAGGCGCGCTCGGGTTGTAGAGGTGTGAAGGATTCTGGTATTGATCCCTTCCTATGTAGTTGACGTCCTCAACCGATTCTTCTTCTGATGTGGCCTGATTAACCAGAAACATTCCAGGCTGGACTTTGTGCGGGATAGATGTATTCTTGAGTCCCATATGTTGTTTGACTTAACCTCTAACTTCCGAAGCATATCAACAAATCTGGACAACTGTGTATCCTCAGTATGCTTCTTCAATCGAGAAGGGAAAGGAATGGGTGGTACATAAGGTGGAGGAGCTACATATGGCGGTTCGGCTTCCTCTATATGCACCTTAGGTGTCTCGTGATCTATGACTTTCCCTTTCTCTTCAGCAGTGCATCTGGACTTCATCCTTTTTTCTGTGGTCAGAGGGACTGTATCATGCAGGTTCTCTCCATTTATAAGCTGAATAGCATTGACATGCTCTCGTGGATTCGGTTCGGGCTTTCCAGGAAATGTGCCCTGCTGTCTAGAGGGTTGTGATGCAAGCTCTGCAATCTGCATGTCCACATGCTTCAGATGAGCCTTAACTCCATCTAATCTCCTCTCAAAAGTGTCTTGCCTTTCCCTTATGCTCTGTACCTCGGTTTTCAGCTCCGTAAATGATGTCTTCTGATCGGCCATCAGTTGGGCAATCATCGTCTTGATGTCCGCTTCATCGTTCTTTGCAGGTTGATGCGCTCGGTAACCCTGATCCTGTTGTCCGTACCCAGGATTCTGTTGCGCGTATCCCTGATTCTGCCCCTGAAAACGTGACTGAGTGAAGCCTGGGGGATTCTGAGGGATTCTGGGAGCGCTCTGCTGCTGCGCATTCAATGCTCCGCTTGGGTTTCCGTAGGACAAACCAGGATGGTTCCTAGGCGCGCTCGGGTTGTAGAGGTGTGAAGGATTCTGGTATTGATTCCTTCCTATGTTATGCAAAATTTTTGAAAGATATCTTGACTAAAAAGAGGGTGATTGGGAAGGAGACAGTATCCTTGAGCACAGAGGTGAGCGCAGCGATTCTACGGCAGGAGTTACCACAGAAGAGATCGGATCCAGGTAGTTTCTCGATTCCTTGCAAAATCGGGAAC
>NW_010962614.1:292943-297256 GCF_000463585.1 Tarenaya hassleriana | reverse complement strand
CCTATAAATGCACATGATCCTCGTCTAAATCCTATAGAAACGTCCAGGAAATATAGAGAGAATTAGGAGTTATCAAGCTCCTCCATGAGCCTCTTGTAGAATGAGATCCCGCAACGAGTATTTCGGGATGCATAGTCGTCGTTCCCGAAAGAGATAACCGTCCTCCTTGTAGAATATCCTCGTCTAAATCCTATAGAAACGTCCAGGAAATATAGAGAGAATTAGGAGTTATCAAGCTCCTCCATGAGCCTCTTGTAGAATGAGATCCCGCAACGAGTATTTCGGGATGCATAGTCGTCGTTCCCGAAAGAGATAACCGTCCTCCTTGTAGAATAGTCCGTGAGCTCCCTTAGTGCACTCCTTATAAATATCCCCAAGCTCCGGATCATCACGGTACAACTCCTTAATGTGCTCAAACCCGAGCATTTTTGCCTCCATGATCGTAATCAAGGCATGTCGCCTTGACAATGCATCGACCACCACATTGTCTTTGCCCTTCTTGTATTTAATCACGTATGGAAAAGTCTCGATGTATTCTAGCCATTTAGCATGCCTCCTCTTGAGTGTTGATTGACCCTTGAGATGTTTCAATGTCTCATGGTCGGTGTGGATGATGAATTCAAGGGCCAACAAATAGTGTTGCCACGTTTGGAGAGCTCGAACCAACGAGTATAGTTCTTTGTCATATGTAGGATAATTAAGAGTGGCTCTGTGACAACCCAGAGTACCGTAGGAGGGCGGGGAGTGATCGCCGGTGCAGAGGCACTGACAAGGGGCGGCTCCTGACGAGCTTCTGGGTAGGGGGTACAGGGATGAATCGAACACACCGGAATGAGAGAGATCCGAGGACTGTATAGGTATGGGACTATACAGTCTAAGATAGTATAAAAGAATTAGTTGAGCTACTCATAGCAACAAGGTGCACCTACCTTTTTGGTTGACTATCCCGAGAGAACTCCAAAGTTAAGCGTGCTGGCTCTGGAGCAATCTCAGGATGTGTGACCTACTGGGAAGTGTCTCGGTATGCGTGCGAGTGAGGACAAAACACGTTGAAAGGTCTCGGGTTGCTGTGTGAGGGCAGTTTCGATAATTCGTAGCGGCCTCGGGTCGTTACAGGCTCCATTGAGTTTCTCACTAAAGAACTCCACGGGACGCTTCTCTTGCATAAGCACAGCCCCTATGCCAATTCCGGATGCATCACACTCAAGTTCGAAGACTTTGTCAAAGTCCGGGAGGACTAGGACGGGTGCACTCGTGAGCTTATCCTTCAAGGCATTGAATGCCTTTTCTTGCGCCTCTCCCCATTCAAATGGCTTGTCCTTCTTTATGATAGACGTGAGGGGTGCAGCAAGGCTGCTGAAATCTCGCACAAAACGACGGTAAAAACTTGCTAAGCCATGGAAACTTCGAACATGGCCAACGGTAGTTGGTGTGGGCCACTCTCGAATAGCTTTGATCTTTTCTTCGTCCACGCTTAATCCCTGCGAACTCACAACAAATCCTAGAAAAACAACTTCATTAGTGCAGAATGTGCACTTCTTGAGGTTCGCATATAGCTTTTCTCGACGAAGAGTCTCCATCACGAGCTCAAGATGTGTCACATGTTCGTAAAACATTTGCTATAAACCAAAATATCATCGAAATAAACAACAACAAATTTACCGATGAAAGCATGTAAGACATGGTTCATGAGTCTCATCAACGTGCTTGGGGCATTGGTAAGGCCAAAAGGCATGACGAGCCATTCATACAACCCTTTTTTTGTTTTGAATGCGGTTTTCCACTCCTCTTCTTCACGCATACGTACTTGATGGTAACCACTCTTTAAATCCATCTTTGAGAACATGGTTGCTCCACTCAAATCATCTAACATATCATCTAGTCGTGGAATGGGATGACGGTACTTGATGGTGATGTTGTTTATCGCTCTACAATCAACACACATGCGCCACGTCCCATCCTTCTTCGGTACGAGCAAAACCGGCACTGCACAAGGACTTAAGCTTTCTCGTATATAACCCTTAGATAATAACTCTTGTACCTGCTTTTGGAGTTCTTTAGTTTCCTCGGGATTCATACGATAAGCGGGACGATTCGGTAGAGGTGCTCCCGGTACGAGATCAATTTGATGCTCGATCCCTCGAATTGGTGGCAATCCCGCGGGTGTCTCCTCGGGGAAAATGTCTTGGAAACATTCCAAGAGTCTTGTGATCTCTGGAGCGTGCACAATCTGTTCGGAGCCTGTACTCAAAGCATCTTTGAACAACATTAGTAAAACCAAGCGGTCATTGACTAACGCTTTACTTACCGTACTCGGTTTTACATAAAAATTTGTCTTTTCGTCGTCGCCTTCCTTTGACAACTTCACTTGCATCTCATGAACCTGCGATGGACTAAGGGGAGCCAACGATATCTTACGTTTGTTATATATTAATGAATAATGGTTAGTCCTACCATCATGTTTCACCTTTCGATCGAATTGCCATGGTCGTCCAAGAAGAATGTGTCCGGCTTGCATTGGAACCACATCGCATAATACTTCATCTTGGTATCTCCCAATGCTAAATGAAACTTTGACTCTCTCATTTACCTTAAGTTCACCTTGGTTGTTAAGCCATTGTAACTTGTACGGATGAGGATGCTTCTCGGTTTCAAGCCCTAGTTTCTTTACCATGTAGGCACTCGCAACATTAGTACAAGAACCGCTATCAATAATTAAACCACATACCTTGTTCCTCACGGTACAACGACTGTGGAATATGGTCTCTTGTTGTGCGGTACAACGACTGTGGAATATGGCCTCACGGTACAACGACTGTGGAATATAGCCTCGTAAAAGGGTATCGTGACTTCCAACTTCTGAAGCATATCAGCAAATCTCGAGAACTGTGTATCCTCTACATGCTTCTTCAACCGAGAAGGGAAAAGAACGGGTGGTACATAAGGTGGAGGAGCTACATAAGGCCGTTCGGCTTCCTCTACATGCACCTTAGGTGTCTCGTGAGCTATAGCTTTCCCTTTTTCCTCAGCAGTAGTGGTAAGAATCGTTTCAGGCAGATTCCTTCCGCTCCTTAGCTCAGTGGCGTTGATGTGCTCTCGTGGATTTGGTTCCGGCTTTCCAGGAAACGTGCCTTGCTATCTAGCAGGCTGCTATTGGCGTATCTACGAGCTTCATGTGTGCGTCCATCCCGTCAAGTCTCCTCTCAAAGGTGTCTTAACTAGCTCTAATGCTCTGCACCTCGGTTTTCAGCTCAGTAAATGACATCTTTTGGTCGAGCATTAGCTGGGCAAGCATCGTCTTGATGTCTGCTTCTTCATTCTTTGCCGGTGGAGGAGCTCGGTAACCCTGATTTTGCTGTCCGTAGCCTGGATTCTGTTGCGCATATCCCTGATTCTGCCCCTAAAAACATGACTGAGTGAAGCCCGGGGATTTTGAGGGATTCTGGAAATGCCCTGCTGCTGCGCATTCAGTGCTCCGCTCGGGTTTCCGTAGGAGAAACCAAGATGGTTCCTAGGCGCGTTCGGGTTGTAGAGATTGGAAGGATTCTGGTATTGATTCTTTCCTATGTAGTTGACGTCCTCAACCGGTTCTTCCTCTTATGTGGCCTGATCTACCAAGAACATTCCAGGCTGGACTTTCGACGGGTTAGACGTATTCTTGAGTCCCATATGCTGCTTTATCGCCGATAAATCAGACATGACTGCTTTCAAGGCCGCAGACTCCCCCAAACCTACTCGTCCCGTAGAGCGTCTGATGTTATCTCCTGACATCCCTCTTGCTTCAGCCATCTTCGCAATCTACATCTCTAGGGTGTCAAAGGGAATGTCGTATACACTCCCTCCACAAGCTGCATCCATCCATGCTCTAGTATCGTCTCTCAGTCCGTGGATGAATGTGGAAAGCAACAGCCGCTTATCCATGCCGTGGTGTGGACAAAGGCACTGGTAGCCTTTGAATCTCTCCCATGCATCGTATAGACTCTCATCACTCTCCTGAGTGAAGCTGTGTATGGCTCTCTGTGCAGCTCGGGTCTTCTCTGGGGAGTAGTATTTCGCCATGAATTGCTCCTCTAGCTCCTCCCATGTCGTAATCGAGTTTGGCTCAAGAGTGTAGAGCCAATCTCTTGCCCGGTCCATCAGTGAAAAAGGAAAGGCCTCCAAGTATACATCCTCGATGGTCATCCCTCTGGCCTTCCTAACTGATCTGCACAGCATCTTGAACTGAGTCAAGTGAGCAATGGGATCTTCTATGGGCTGCCCTCTGAAACTCGCCTGACTGAACATTGTGATGCACTGTGGCGGTAGCTCGAAAT
>NW_010962614.1:280943-292889 GCF_000463585.1 Tarenaya hassleriana | reverse complement strand
AATGTAAGTAGCTTCACCCTCGGTCTGCTGATCGTAGAGTGGATTCATGTGCTCTTGGTTCATGTGGTTCTGATTCTCGTGATGCTCCTCATCATGAACCGCATGCTCTTGTTGATGGTCGTGCGAACTACTCGAGCTCGACATAGTTTCTCTTCTCTGCTGATTTCGGATGTCTCTAAGAGTACGCTCAATCTCTAGATCATAGACTAGGTCTTCTCTCCGAGTAGAGCTCCTTGTCATGCACTAGAACCCTGCAAACCGCAAAGAAAAAAGAAGAAATCGAGACCAAGTGAATCCACAAAAACTAAAGAAAAAACAAAAAGAAAAAGAAAACAAAAACAAAGCAAAGATCTAGAATCAATGAAGACCTAGAAATAGGCTAACCAGTCCCCGGCAACGGCGCCAAAAACTTGATACGTGTGTACCGAGTCTAAAATCTATAACCCGATTCACAACTCACCGCAAGGATACGGATCGTCGTAACACGGGTTCGAACGCAAGGACCGGTAGCTAAATCTAAATCCCTAATCGAAACAAAACCAAAGAAAGCAAGCAAATGATGATGAAAATATGTGGAATCAATGGAAAACAAAATAAGAAAGCAATGAAAACGAATGACCTATCAAACAAGGATGACTACGGGTGTCAGGATCGTATTCGCGTGTATGGATATTTACTAAGCATGCGAGAATAACGACATCATACTTGTATTCGATCTAAATCCCTAATCGAAACAAAACCAAAGAAAGCAAGCAAATGATGATGAAAATATGTGGAATCAATGGAAAACAAAATAAGAAAGCAATGAAAACGAATGACCTATCAAACAAGGATGACTACGGGTGTCAGGATCGTATTCGCGTGTATGGATATTTACTAAGCATGCGAGAATAACGACATCATACTTGTATTCGGGAATCGTCAAGCAACGAAAATAGAGAATTCACCTCTCGGTCTACTAACTCACTACCTAGAATAACTCGTCAATCTCTCGATCTATTCCAGTTAATCCTAGATGCATGAAGAACGCTATCATCAATCCTAAATCGATTAAACCATATCTCTATGTGAATAATACGATTCATTCATCAATCTCGATCCGAAACTAAATCCATATCTCTATGTGATTCAGAATCTCAGAATATTGGCCAAGTGATTAGCAAACACCAATAGAAAAGAAAGCATAGATCGATAAAGCGAAACAAGCATAACGTCGAAATCCAAGTTAGGGTTCAAACATACCCAAAACACAAACGAATCCCTAACCCATAGTCGTGGATCTACTCAGGTTCATAGAAAACAACAAAAAGCTCAAAAGAAAAGAGATAAAAGAGATGAAAGAAAGGCTCATGCAGATGTGTAGTCTCCACGATCGAATCTTCCTTCTTCTTCCCGAAATCCCATGAACTTTTATTCTTCTCTCACCAAAAGCTCTCCAAAAATCTGTATCTAAGTGTTCTCTAAGGTTCTCCTCTGTACTAAGACGTGACTAGGGCTCTTTTATAACCCTAGGGCGGCTCCCAAGAGTCCTCCTCTCAATCAGATGCTGAAAATCGCGAAGCAGGGTTTTTGACTGGATCCAGACCATTTCCAGGTGGATCCGGACCGGATCCAGATTCCTGGGCTCGAGCTCAGCTGTCTTGATTCGGACCGGATTCAGTTGGATCCGACCCTATACTGAGTTTTCTGATCTTCACGGTTGTGCTCATAACTTTTTGCTCCGGTGTCGGATTTACGCGATTTTGGTGTCTACGCGAAGCTCTTGAAGTGCTCTTTCCAATGATATGAGTCTCTTACGATTTGGACCTCTGTAGAGAAAGTTATTGATGTCGCAACATGAGTACCTCATCCGGACTTGTCCTTTAACGCTCCAAATAGCTCCTTTTCGAGTCCAATATCTTCGAAACCTGTAAGCTGTAAAATTAAAGCACAATCGGGTTTTGTGTCCTAACACGCCTAGAATGTCTATGAATGCATGTGATTATCCCGTAAAACCTAGACAAACTCTTATCAAAATATAGAGAAAAATAGGAGTTATCATGAGGCAACCCATGCAACTGCATTGCATTAGCATGTTTAATTTCATGCATCACAAGCATACGTTGCTAGAAAAGGACCAAAAGTGATCGGAAAGGAGAAAAAACGCGAAAAATCATATTTTCTGGCAACTTTTAAGAAATCTCGATGTTTGGAAACCTCGATATCGAGGTTCAAGATCATCTAGATTTGCGTTGGATCTGAAATTGGATATTTTCAGAAATCTCGATGTTCTAGAACGTCGAGATTTGATCCGTGATTGAAATTGGGGATTTCTAGAAATCTCGAGGTTCCAAAATATCGATATCGATGTTTCTGGAGTTCGATATCCAAACTAAATCCTAGATCTGAGATCTTCACAAATATTGAGGTTTCATAATGTCGATATCGAGGTTAAAACATCCAGATCTGAACTTTTCCATATCTAAAGTAATATCGACGTTGAGAACATCGATATCGATGTCCAAAACATCGATATCGAGACAAAACAAATAGGAACCACGGAAAACGTACCGCCAGCTCGATCTCTCTCTTTCTGCCCTCGATCTGGACAAAATTTCCCTCGAAACATGATAACACGTATTTTGGGTGACGTTTTGATATAGGATGTCTAGCGTATTTCACTCTATTTTACATATTTGTAGGCATTCTAGGGCACATTTGGCTTCGATATTGCATGGTTTTGTTCTTTGGTGTTTAAACAGGTTTTCACGCATAAAAAGAGCAAAAGGAATGGAAAACTTGGGCTACGGAACATCACGGACAAAACGGGAACATTTGCAGTGTTTCCAGGGAAAACGTGAAGCTTAGGAAACGTCAGATTTTGCAAATCCGATAACATTCACTATACAAGTCCAAATCTATGCATAGACACCAAGATCACCCAAATACGATATCGGAGCAGGAAGTTATGAATGAATTCGTGAAGCCCGTCAAAACTGCTCAGAAACACGACAAGATCGGTTTGGGTTTAGCTAAACGATCGGTTCGGCATTGCAGAAATTGGAAAATTGCTTAGAAAGTGTAACCGATCGGTTTGGCTTTGCCGAAACGATCGGTTCGACCCCCAGGTTCGGAAAAACTTCCAATTTTGCCCAAACTGAAGTGAAATAAGAGGGGAAAGCCTCTAGGTCGAAAATAATTCAAGCCTTACACATAGAATACACCCTAGAGCACACAAAAGGGGACGATTATCAGGAAGCAAGAGATCGGAGTAGAAGACGGAGATCACGAAGCCGAGAAATCGACTAAGCGTTCCTCTTTCCTTCTATTTTACGATGTTTTGTTGTATTGATATGAACCCTGACGTCTCGATGTTTAGCGAGTAGTTCTTTTGCTGTAGGTTAGGGATTTGCTATGTAGGGATCTTTTGGTTTCTAATTCCAGACTTTGTGGTTTTATTTATTCTATTCGGTTTATTGAGTTGCGTTTAATGCGTTTGATCTTGTTGGCCACTTGATTGAATGAACTTAGGGTTTTAATTCGCATAGACATATGGGATTCTAACCTGGAAATAACTCAATAAATAGAACAAGTATTGCATTGAGAGATGAATATTGGCCTAGGGATTATGATAGCGTTCGTTCATGCATCCAGGGTTTTAGACTATTGAATCGAGAGATTAGTAGGATAAAGCCTGGATAGTGAGGTTGGACTCAAGAGGGTTAATCTCTACTTTAGAGCTTGAATTCCCTGAATCGGATAGATAAACCACTGAGTTTGCATCTTTTGAAAGACCTTTGCATGTAAAGCAATCCCGAAGCATGCAGTGTTTTGTCATTGATAGTTTATCGTTTGTTTTTATTATTTGCTTTTGATACATTCTCATCATTCTCATATTTTCTCTAGATCTAGATTTGGATTGGAATCTGATCAGTTGTTTACTTGTCCCTGTGTTCGACCCTAGTTGCTACACACGATCCGTACACTTGCGGTTAATTGTTGAGTCTAGGATATTATTACTTGATCAAATTTATACACCTAGATTTACGACATCAAGTTTTGGCACCGTTGCCGGGGACAATTTAAGTAACAATATTAGATCCTATCTGGTCTGGGTCTATTTTCTTTTTCTTTTTATTTTTTTCTTTCCCTTCGCCTCCTTTTCTCTTTGTCTTCCTTTGTTTGTGCAGGTACGCCCTTTTTAGAGCATGAGTAGAGAATTGAGGATATGAGCTATATATTACATGGATGATCCGTACCCCGATCCTTATGATTTGGATTGGACGCAATATCCCGACCTCTCCTATGATTCATATGCTTCGGATGCTCAACAGTGGGATTTCAACTACTATCAGAATCGGGGATCCTATCAATTCCAGACATATCAGCCTACAACCCCATTACATTTCGATCAGGGTTATGAGGCATACTACCATTTTGAAGGACCACCTCAGGAGGCACACGTTTATCCACTACTTCAAACTCAGCAAGAGGCAGATTCTAACATAAACTCCATGCTTGTTCAGGTTTTGCAGAAAGTGGAGAATGATAATAATGAGCTAAAGGGCTTCTTGATGGATGTGAATTCGCGACTCGAGCTCATCAACAATCGACTCGCTAATCTTATCTCCTCATCGGTTTGGTCGCAAGAAACTCTCACGGAAGAACCAGAAATGGATTCTAAAGAGTACCTTAACACCACACCATTGAAGGTTGAAGAGCAATATGAGTTAGTCACACCACGAGTCATCAAGAAAGGTGAGTGTTCTAATGCTTATTTGGATTATACGCCTGACTTTTTGATCGCAGATGAGCATTTAAGGACGAAGTACGAAGAGACAGAACCGAAATATGTGCCTCCACCGCCAAGACCACCACTGGTTCTGTTCCCTTCACGCCTAAAGAAACACAAGGAAGACGTTCAGTTTGATCAACCATGCTCACAAAAGAGAAAATTCGAGGTAAAATCACATAAGGTTGAACTGGTTGTTTACTCATCTGAGACCATTCCCATCTTGGGTCATGCAGTCCCCCAAACTGATATCCAAGGAGATCCACTACCTCTTCCATCGGACTTTCATCCTTACACCCAATTTGCACCACTCAATCTTCGGTCGATCGATAAGGTAAATGAAGAACTACATCACATCGATCGAAGCCATACCAAGTCGGGTGAGTTTGTCCCATCTAATCTCATTCCACCTCAAACCATTCCTCCAAGAAGCATTCCCCCTGAACCCCCTCCCACATGAGCAAGACGAGTCGAGCTAACGACCTTAAACAAGCGCTCCCGGGAGGCAACCCGAGCTCTTAGGTTAGTTTTTCTTTCCTTTCTTTTCTTTTTCTTTTTGGTTTGTGTCTTTTATCACCAGGTTGAGTTCTAATGAGGAGCTATGGAAGAGGTAAGGAAGCTAGCTATGCGATAGACGTAGGCAAACTTAAGTGTGAGTGGACGACCATCGCGAGCTAAGTATTCTTTTCCCTTTTTGATTTGTTTCTCTTTTGACTCATCTTATTGGTTGCCTTTACTAGACGAGAATTGACACCGAGGATAGTGTCCAGTTCAAGTCTGGGGGAGGATTCGCCTAACGCCAAACCATATTCATATAGAGTAATGTTGCATGCATTTTTCCCTTTTATTTTCACTTTTTAGTTGCATGTGCATATAGGATGCATTAGGATCATATAGTTTGTTGTTAGGATTGTGCATTCTCATATAGTGTTTAGGACATATAAGATCACGTGCATAAAACTGTTTTGAGCATTGATATGATGATCTATGGCATGAGAGAGTAGAAACGTCCTGAAAACATTGTGATCCGTTGAACGTGGTTAAATTTTGTTGAATTGATTGCTTGACCTTTAGGATTATCTAGAAAGGCTTGTGGGGTAGAAATCGTTGGTTGGAACCCGTGAGACCGATGTTGTCTAGCCAAGTAGAAGTTTCTATAAGAACCTTTCCCATGTTTGCTGAAATCGGTAATGTTTGTTATCAAATGCATTTTTATTTCTTCATGTGCAGAAAAAATATAGTGAGCATCTCGACACTCCGCTGTCATTATCTCGTCAACGAAAATCGTTCGAAGACATGAGTGCATCGATTTGATGGTTCGGGTCTAAGTTGTGGGTCGGGTTATCCAATAAACAAAATCGAAAACAAAATTGATTAGGAACTCTTCAACTTCAACGTCCTAGGAACCCGAGATGCTACAAAAGAAAAAAAAAGAAAGAAAGTCTATCTAGATGAAAAAAAAGGAGAGAAAGAGAAAAAGAATGAATGCCGAAAGCGTAGACTAGATACGATTTAGAATGGTGTAATAGGTTCGAGAAACATGCTAGGTAGATGATTGAAGTTCTTGGATTGGTTCTAGGTAGCGGTATAGATCCAATGGCTACGAAAGATTATCCTTTAGAGAGGGAGATCATATTAGACAGATTTGATCATTGTTCACGGGGATCTAGGTCGGATAGAGGTTTCGCTCTCGATTATCATTTTGAATTATTTCATTGTCTCGCCCTCCTTTCAGATTGTTTTTCACATAGTATTTGCTCGAGGACGAGCAAAGGATTAAGTCTGGGGGAGTTTGATAACACGTATTTTGGGTGACGTTTTGATATAGGATGTCTAGCATATTTCACTCTATTTTACAAATTTTAGGCATTCTAGGGCACATTTGGCTTCGATATTGCATGGTTGTGTTCTGTGGTGTTTAAACAGGTTTTCACGCATATAAAGAGCAAAGGGAGTGGAAAACATGGGCTACGGAACATCACGGACGAAACGGGAACATTTGGAGTGTTTCCAGGGAAAACGTGAAGCTTAGGAAACGTCAGATCTTGCAAATCCGATAACATTCACTCTACAAGTCCAAATCATACATTCTCTACATCATTGGAAAGCTCTCTTCGATATCTACGCATAGACA
Source organism: Tarenaya hassleriana (assembly GCF_000463585.1). Taxonomy (NCBI): domain Eukaryota; kingdom Viridiplantae; phylum Streptophyta; class Magnoliopsida; order Brassicales; family Cleomaceae; genus Tarenaya; species Tarenaya hassleriana. The sequence continues at coordinate 285,984 of NW_010962614.1, read as the reverse complement.
CCAAGATCACCCAAATCCGATATCGGGCAGGAAGTTATGAACGAATTCGTGAAGCCCGTCAAAACTGCTCAGAAACATGACAAGATCGGTTTGGGTTTAGCGAAACGATCGGTTCGGCATCGCAGAAATTGGAAAATTGCTCAGAAAGTGTAACCAATCGGTTTGGCTTTGCCGAAACGATCGGTTCGACCCCTAGATTCGGGAAAACTTCCAATTTTGCCCAAACCGAAGTGAAATAAGAGGGGAAAGCCTCTAGGTCAAAAATAATTCAAGCCTTACACAGAGAATACACCCTAGAGCACACAAAAGGAGGCGATTATTAGGAAACAAGAGATCGGAGTAGAAGACGGAGATCACGAAGCCGAGAAATCGACTAAGCGTTCCTCTTTCCTTCTATTTTACGATGTTTTGTTGTATTGATATGAACCCTGACGTCTCGATGTTTAGCGAGTAGTTCTTTTGCTATAGGTTTGTGATTTGCTATGTAGGGATCTTTGGTTTCTAATTCCAGACTTTGTGGTTTTATTTATTCTTTCGGTTTATTGAGTTGCGTTTAATGCGTTTAATCTTGTTGGCCACTTGATTGAATGAACTTAGGGTTTTAATTCGCATAGACATATGGGATTCTAACCTGGAAATAACTCAATAAATAGAACAGGTATTGCATTGAGAGATGAATATTTGCCTAGGGATTATGATAGCGTTCGTTCGTGATGAGGACATCAACCAAGACATGGACGTGACGAACAAAACCCGAACGAGAAGCAAGACGATGCCATAGACGTTATAGGAGGAGAAGAAGTGAACACCGAGCTTACCATGCCAACCATTCCCATACCTCCACTCACAAGACAAAGGACTCGAAGCCTACGTTGCATTTGTTGAAGAATGGCTGATCAAAACATCCGACAAGGGGCCATACAATGCAAAGGACACGATAGCGGCAACAACCACAAACCATTGCAATGTCTTGGAGTTTGTGTTGTCCAACACTTAAGATTTCGTGGACTAACACCTGGGCTTCTAAAAAGATATTTGAAGAATGTATTCTCAATAAATTGGCTGAAGATCCAGGCCCAAAGAGCACAAACATATTCTACACAAGTCCAAGAAGATAGCAACCCATTGGAGAGAATATGTGACCACCGTTGAACCCAATTTCGGCCCACCTTTAGCAAGCACGAATTGGGGATGTTTTCTACATGATTTCAACCTCATGAACTTCTTTAAGCCTCCTAGCCGTTGCAAGACGTTACACATCCACTTCCACCAACTTTCCACTTTTTCCTTACTTTATGGTGTCTTGTTTTCCATTACCTTTCTTTAATGTTTTGTTAGCTCCTCCTTATGCACGAATTTCTCTTGCTTTCTTCTGTGTTTCAAGCCTATTTAAAGGCCCTTGTATGTCAAGAGTGAGCAGACTTTGAATTGATAGAAATCGAGTTGCATATTTGCTTCTTCTTCTTGGTGTGTCCGAGAGTATCGCCTTCTGCGCATGTGTGTGTGTGTCACCCTTGTGCAAGGCCAAACCGTGGTGGATTCAAGGTTGGGTTAGCTCCTTTTAATCCTCTTTCATACCCCTATCTTCCATCAAAAATTGGGAATCATCCGAGTGCCCTTTGGCCTGGAACTTCCCTTCCATCTATCACCTAAACCGAGTGCTCTCGAGTGCTCTGTTTTAGTCCGACTTGTGTGTTGATTTCTAAGGACTCCGAGTGCCCTTTGGCCTGGATATCCTCTTGAAATCTAACCATAGGAATACCTTAGTGAGTCTCCAAGTATCCCCTAGTTTCGAGCTAGTTTCATTCGTTACCCAAAGGCAACATAAGACACGCACGTACAAACCGCATTTCACCGAAGGAAACGAGCGAGACTTCCTTGGCTCCGTGCGTGTACCATTTTTGGTATCAGAGCTCTTTTCAAGGACCACCTAAGGTAAAGTATCTCTCTTTGTGTTGTACAATCATTTTAATTAGATTTCACCATTTTTCTTTGAAGAAAACCGAAAACCACAAAAACAGTTCCACCGGTGAAGAGGTAACACTACATCTCTTCCTACTTTGTTTTGCTTTGTGTTTGTGTTCTGTTTGTGTTTCTTTTAATCAAAACTCTTTGAAAAAATCAAAATAAAGAAGTAAGAATGACGGGAGAAGGAGAGACTAGCCATGCCGCATTAGCACAAATCCTACAAAACTGTCGACAGCGGTTGGCACGTCTAGAGGAATCACCAAGGAGGTCGGAACCTATTCGGGCCAACCTTCCACGACGTGAAGAACCTTTACGAGAACGAGAAAGAACCCCTGTTGAATGTCACCCAAGACGTAGAGAAGCCAGGAACCACGTCCTTTTCCTCATTTCAACATCCGACGCAAAGAACCTCTATGAGAACGAGAAAGAACCCCTGTTGAATGTCCTCCAAGACGTAGAGAAGGCAGGAACCACGTCCTAATTGAAGAAGATGATGAGGACGATGATCTCTATCGAGAACAACCACGTCGTGCAAGACAAAACGGTAACGATCTAAAATTTAAATTACCTACATTTGCTGGACGTGTTAACCCGGATGCCTATCTCGATTGGGAGAGGCGTATGGATAATATTTTTGAGTGTTATGAGTATTCGGAGCACAAGATGGTGCAATATGCTGCGGCACAACTCACCGACAATGCACTAGCATGGTGGGATCGTGAAGTAGCGGAAAGGAGGAGAACACGCTACGAACCAATTTCCACATGGCGTGAGATGAAACTTATGATGAGAAAAAGGTATGTTCCACCTCATTTTCATCGAGAGTTACAGAAGAAATATCGTACTCTATTGCAAGGATCTAGGTCAGTTGAAGATTACTTCGAAGAATTTGAATATCTTCGGAACCGATTGGAATTGGACGAAAGCGAGGAAGCGGTGATGGCACAATTTGTTAATGGACTGCAAGAACGAATTTCTCGCAAGGTAGAAAGATTAGTTTACCATGAGTTGCAGGAACTACTTCATATGGCAATACAAATTGAACAACAAATCAACAAGAAGCAAACTCGGGTAAACCGAGCTCAGATGACCGCACCGAATCCTCCGACACACCGAACCGAGTACAAGGGCGTTTCCACCGATGTGAGCCGACCAAGTCTGGACGAAACTCATGTTAAGCCCAAGGGGAAATCCGTGGCTACTTATAAGGAGGATACAAAGGTAAGTAAATCGAACACTACTAACCTTCGAACTCGAGAGATTGTTTGCTACAAGTGTAGGGGACATGGACATTATGCTAAGGATTGCCCGAACAATCGAGTCATGATCCTCACCGATGCGGGAGAGTATGAATCAATGGACGAGGATGAAGTCGAGAAAGTACAAGAAGAGATCGAATACCCGGATAGTGGTGAGTTATTGACGAGACGCGTTTTAAGCGCCATGACAAATCCGGAAGAAACTGCACAACGAGAGACCATATTCCACAGTCGTTGTACCGTGAGGAACAAGGTATGTGGTTTAATTATTGATAGCGGTTCTTGTACTAACGTTGCGAGTGCCTACATGGTAAAGAAACTAAGGCTTGAAACCGAGAAGCATCCTCATCCGTACAAGTCACAATGGCTTAACAACAAAGGTGAACTTAAGGTAAATGAGAGAGTGAAAGTTTCATTTAGCATTGGGAGATACCAAGATGAAGTATTATGTGATGTGGTTCCAATGCAAGCCGGACACATTCTTCTTGGACGACCATGGCAATTCGATCGAGAGGTGAAACATGATGGTAGGACTAACCATTATTCATTCGTATATAACAAACGTAAGATATCGTTGGCTCCCCTTAGTCCATCGCAGGTTCATGAGATGCAAGTGAAGTTGTCAAAGGAAAGCGACGACAAAAAGACAAATTTTTATGTAAAACCGAGTACGATAAGTAAAGCGTTAGTCAATGACCACTTGGTTTTACTAATGTTGTTCAAAGATGCTTTGAGTACAGGCTCCGAACAGATTGTGCACCCTCCGGAGATCACAAGACTCTTGGAATGTTTCCAAGACATTTTTCCCGAGGAGACACCCGCGGGATTGCCACCAATTCGAGGGATCGAGCATCAAATTGATCTCGTACCGGGAGCACCTCTACCGAATCGTCCCGCTTATCGTATGAATCCAGAGGAAACTAAAGAACTCCAAAAGCAGGTACAAGAGTTATTATCTAAGGGTTATATACGTGAAAGCTTAAGTCCTTGTGCAGTGCCGATTTTGCTCGTACCGAAGAAGGATGGGACGTGGCGCATGTGCGTTGATTGTAGAGCGATAAACAACATCACCATCAAGTACCGTCATCCCATTCTACGAATAGATGATATGTTAGATGAGTTGAGTGGAGCAACCATGTTCTCAAAGGTAGATTTAAAGAGTGGTTACCATCAAGTACGTATGCGTGAAGGAGATGAGTGGAAAACCGCATTCAAAACAAAACAAGGGTTGTACGAATGGCTCGTCATGCCTTTTGGCCTTACCAATGCCCTAAGCACGTTCATGAGAATCATGAACCACGTCTTACGTGCTTTCATCGGTAAATTTGTTGTTGTTTATTTCGATGATATTTTGGTTTATAGCAAATGTTTTACCGAACATGTGACACATCTTGAGCTCGTGATGGAGACTCTCCGTCGAGAGATGCTATATGTGAACCTCAAGAAGTGCACATTCTGCACTAATGAAGTTGTTTTTCTAGGATTTGTTGTGAGTTCGCAGGGATTAAGCGTGGACGAAGAAAAGATCAAAGCTATTCGAGAGTGGCCCACACCAACTACCGTTGGCCATGTTCGAAGTTTCCATGGCTTAACAAGTTTTTACCGTCGTTTTGTGCGAGATTTCAGCAGCCTTGCTGCACCCCTCACGTCTATCATAAAGAAGGACAAGCCATTTGAATGGGGAGAGGCGCAAGAAAAGGCATTCAATGCCTTGAAGGATAAGCTCACGAGTGCACCCGTCCTAGTCCTCCTGGACTTTGACAAAGTCTTCGAACTTGAGTGTGATGCATCCGGAATTGGCGTAGGGGCTGTGT
>NW_010962614.1:274661-280725 GCF_000463585.1 Tarenaya hassleriana | reverse complement strand
ATCCACACCGACCATGAGACATTGAAACATCTCAAGGGTCAATCAACACTCAAGAGGAGGCATGCTAAATGGCTAGAATACATCGAGACTTTTCCGTACGTGATTAAATACAAGAAGGGCAAAGACAATGCGGTGGCCGATGCATTGTCAAGGCGACATGCCTTGATTACGATCATGGAGGCAAAAATGCTCGGGCTTGGAGATATTTATAAGGAGTGCACTAAGGGAGCTCACAGACTGTTCTACATGGAGGACGATTATCTCTTTCGGGAACGACGACTATGCATCCCGAAATGCTCGTTGCGGGATCTCATTCTACAAGAGGCTCATGGAGGAGCTCTCATGGGACATTTTGGTGTCGAGAAAACACTTGTGATGGTCAAGGAGCACTTCTTTTGGTCGCATCTCAAACGGGATGTCGAACGATTTGTCGCTCGATGCATTATATGCCATCAAGCAAAATCTAAGACACACCCGCACGGTTTGTATCTTCCTCTTCCAATTCCATTTTGTCCTTGGACTGATTTATCAATGGACTTTGTTCTTGGACTTCCAAAAATCCAGAACAAGGATTCCATTTTTGTTGTTGTGGATAGGTTCTCGAAGATGGCACACTTCATTCCATGTGCAAAGGCGAATGATGCTTCACACATCGCCGGCTTGTTCTTCAAGGAAGTGGTTCGCTTGCATGGGTTGCCAAGAAGTATTGTGTCTGATCGAGACTCAAAATTTTTGAGCTACTTTTGGAAGACATTATGGAGAAAGCTTGGGACAAAGCTCGTCTTCTCAACAACTTGTCACCCGCAAACCGATGGCCAAACCGAGGTCGTAAATCGAACATTGGCTGCATTACTTCGAGCAACAATAGGAAACAACCTCAAGAATTGGCTAGAGTGTCTACCACACGTTGAGTTTGCATACAACCGAGCAACGCATTCCGCCTCAAAGCATTCGCCTTTTGAAGTTGTCTACGGTTTCAACCCATTGACACCGCTAGATATGTCACCAATTCCAAACCAAGATATGATCAGCCTTGATGGGGAGAAGAAAGCAGATGCTATCAAAAAGCTACATGCCAAAGTTCGTGATAACATCGCAAGAAAAACCGAGCAATACACACGACAAGCCAACAAGGGAGGTAAGAAGGTGTCATTTGAAGTCGGGGATTGGGTGTGGCTGCATCTTAGGCCAGAAAGATTCCCAAACAAGAGGAGCTCAAAGCTAGCCCCAAGAGGAGACGGACCATTCCGCATCTTGGAGAAGATCAACGACAATGCCTACCGTTTGGAGTTACCAGGTAAGTATAATGTCTCTTCGTCTTTCAATGTAGCTGACCTACTTCCGTTTGATGCAGAAGATTCAGTTTTGAGGGCAAAACCTTTGAAAGGGGGAGGCAATGATGAGGACGTCAACCAAGACATGGACGATGACGAACAAAACCCGAACAAGAAGCAAGACGATGCCATAGACGCTATAGGAGGAGAAGAAGTGAACACCGAGCTTACCATGCCAACCATTCCCATACCTCCACTCACAAGACAAAGGACTCGAAGCCTACGTTCAAAGATCAATGCATATGTTGAAGAATGGCTGATCAAAACATCCGACAAGGGGCCATACAATGCAAAGGACACGATAGCGGCAACAAGCACAAACCATTGCAATGTCTTGGAGTTTGTGTTGTCCAACACTTAAGATTTCGTGGACTAACACCTGGGCTCCTAAAAAGATATTTGAAGAATGTATTCTCAATAAATTGGCTGAAGATCCAAGCCCAAAGAGCCCAAACATATTCTACACAAGTCCAAGAAGATACCAACCCATTGGAGAGGATATGGTGCCACCTTTGAACCCAATTTCGGCCCACCTTTAGCAAGCACGAATTGGGGATGTTTTCTACATGATTTCAACCTCATGAAGAACTTCTTTAAGCCTCCTAGCCGTTGCAAGACGTTACACATCCACTTCCACCAACTTTCCGCTTTTTCCTTACTTTATGGTGTCTTGTTTTCCATTACCTTTCTTTAATGTTTTGTTAGCTCCTCCTTATGCACGAATTTCCCTTGCTTTCTTCTGTGTTTCAAGCCTATTTAAAGGCCTTGTATGTCAAGAATGAGCAGACTTTGAATTGATAGAAATCGAGTTGCATATTTGCTTTTTCTTCTTGGTGTGTCCGAGAGTATCGCCTTCTGCGTGTGTGTGTGTGTGTCACCCTTGTGCAAGGACAAACCGTGGTGGATTCAAGGTTGGGTTAGCTCTTTTAATCCTCTTTCATACCCCTATCTTCCATCAAAAATTGGGAATCATCCGAGTGCCCTTTGGTCTGGAACTTCCCTTCCATCTATCACCTAAACCGAGTGCTCTCGAGTGCTCTGTTTTAGTCCGACTTGTGTGTTGATTTCTAAGGACTCCGAGTGCCCTTTGGCCTGGATATCCTCTTGAAATCTAACCACAGGAATACCTTAGTGAGTCTCCAAGTGTCCCCTAGTTTCGAGCTAGTTGCATTCGTTACCCAAAGGCAACATAAGACACGCACGTACAAACCGCATTTTACCGAAGGAAACGAGCGAGACTTCCTTGGCTCCGTGCGTGTATCAGTTCATGCATCCAGGGTTTTAGACTATTGAATCGAGAGATTAGTAGGATAAAGCCTGGATAGTGAGGTTAGACTCGAGAGGGTTAATCTCAACTTAGGGCTTCAATTCCCTGAATTGGATAGATAAACCACTGAGTTTGCATCTTTTGAAAGACCCTTGTATGTAAAGCAATCCCGAAGCCTGCAGTGTTTTTCCATTGATAGTTTATCGTTTGTTTTTATTATTTGCTTTTGATACATTCTCATCATTCTAATATTTTCTCTAGATCTAGATTTGGATTGGAATCTGATTCAGTTGTTTACTTATCCCTGTGTTCGACCCTAGTTGCTACACACGATCCGTACACTTGCGGTTAATTGTTGAGTCTAGGATATTATTACTTGATCAAATTTATACACCTAGATTTGCGACATCAAAACACGAGCCAAACATCGATCTCTTTCGCTAAGGCGACATCATGGGGTATGATCACCCCCACTTTGCTTCATTGAGCACGAACACGCACATATATCCGCTGAGGGAAATCACTGAAGTCCCAAGTCATGATATCAAACCGCTGAGATTTGAATCCACACTCCAAAGGAAATTGCATGGGAATCTCCAGAACACTCCCTTGGTCCCTACTAGATTCAGAAGCATATCCATGATAGGAAGTCACTTTGGGAGATGGGAATCTCAAGCGGCAACCCTAATGAGACAATGATAGGAAGTCACTTTGGGAGATGGGAATCTCAAGCGGCAACCCTAATGAGACAAGCAGGATGGTACATGATTTATTCAGCCGAAGAGGAATCCTACAGGGAACTTACACTAGAGTTCCTATCCACCTACAATTACTATATGCCTATCAATGGACCTATTGAGGATGGATACTGTGTTTTCAGGGTTCAGAATAAGGATCACAAACTTATCACTCACCAGATGGAAGATATTTTAGGCTTGCCCTTTCGGGACACTTATGAGTTCCCACACATAAGTTCAGCAGTTCTCCAGGAATTCTGGGAGGAAATCGCCAGTGAGGAGTACGAGCAGAACCTTCCTGCACATCTCATAAGACATCCTACACTGAGGTTCCTACACCTGTTCTTTTCGAGCTATATGTTTGCCAGAAGAGAAGCTGATTTGGTACGAGTGGAAGAAGTGCTGCTACTTAGGTATGCCTTGCGAGAACTTTATCTTGGGGATGACTGGGGGGTCTGATCACACGAGATTTTCACTGGTTTTTTCTAACGTCTTACATCATACTTTGCACATACCTTTCATAATAGGACGTTAGACGGTCATGGGTAGGATTCTTTTCTCCATTTTTCATGCAGGATGATCAAACGAGGACATTCACGCACAAGGCACGGAAAAGGAGCAGAATCGAGAAGTCCCGGAAGGCTCAGAGAAAATGGGCGGCCCGCTCATTTTGCTGAGCGGTCGCCCATTAGCGAAATTTATCCCGGAAATTTGATCAGAGAAAATGGGCGGTAGAATTTGATCAGAGAAAATGGGTGGCCCGCCCATTTAATCGAGCGGTCGCTCGACGCTGAAATCACGGGAGAGGCGGTCGCTCAAGAAACCAGGCGGTCGACCGTACGCAATGAAGAACGAGCGGTCGCTCGAACAAACGAGCGGTCTCCCGGAACCAGAAAACGGGCGACTCTGAAGATGAAAACGGGCGACCCTGAAGAAAAAGTGAGCGACCGCCCGTTATTAAATCAGGCCCAAAAAGGAAAAGCTCGATTTTTGAGGAGAAACCTAGCTGCTGCACTTTCAAAAAAAGGGATTTTGGAGGAGAGAGAGGGGGGACTCGACCAACTTGAAGAAAAACACCTTGGAGAAGTGAAAAGGGAGATTTTGGAGACCTAGGAAACTTGGAGAAGAAGAAGACTACCATTGAAGACATCTTGAGCTTCTCTTTTCCCTTTCTATGTTTCTTCATTTTGCTTTCTGTTTTGAAACCCTAGGCATGGAGTAGTAACTTTTGTTGTGGGGGAAGGATCCCCACTTTTGTATGGACATCTATGCTTAATCTTCCATGGGTTTGATGTTTTGTACTTAATGCTATCAACTTTGGCGAAATCTTAGTTGGTATGATGTTAGAACACATTGATCATAGGGATATGGGGATGAAGTTTAGAACCAAACATCGAATGAGTGAGTTATTCACATTGGGAGATGGCTTAGCTTGCTTAGGGTTCATGATGGGGTACGTTAATGCATCTAGAGATCATTTGGATCATTGGAAAATGGGTGAATCGATCCTCTAGGTAGTGAGTTTAAGCTCGGGAGAGACAAACCCTAGATGAAGTGCTTGAAACCCCCTTTTGGAAGATAAACCCGTAGGTATTGTAGCATCATCAACCGTCCGTGCAATTCTTGAGGGATCCCGAACCCACAACGCCTCAATTCCATCGTTTTACAACCCGTTAATTTTGCTTGCTTTCTTGTATTCCGACACTCATCACAAATCATATTTTTATTTAACCATCAATCTAGCTTAGGGATAGATTAACACAACCTAGTCCTCGTGTTCGACCCCGTTACTACAACTACCGTATACTTGCGGATAGTGGTACGAATCGGGTACTAAATATAAGACTCGGTGCGTGCGCATCACGTTTTTGGCGCCGTTGCCGGGGACTAGGCGTTTTCGTGTTAGTCTAGATTTTTGCTAGATCACCATTGCTTGGGTTTTTGCTTGGATTAATTTGAGTCATTACCGTTTCACAGCACACTCGGTTCGTTTTGTCTCTTTGGTGTGCAGCTCTTCCGGTGCATGACAAGAAGTACCTACCGTTTCACAGCACACTCGGTTCGTTTTGTCTCTTTGGTGTGCAGCTCTTCCGGTGCATGACAAGAAGTACCACCGGAGAGATCAACTCGTCTTCGACCCCGAAATAGAAAGAACACTGCGCTTTGCTCGGAGACAGCAAAGACAGTGGGGAATGGCCGAAGAAATGCTGAGAGAGAACAACACACGAAGAGAACAACCCGATATGGCCGAAGAGCTGTTGAGAGGGGTCGATGCCCAAAGAGGTCCAGCCCAAGCACCCCCTAGAACGCTTCGAACATACACACAACCGAAGTACACTCAGTTACTGTCATGCGTCAGCCGGAGACCACTGGAAGATTTTGAACTCTTACCGCAATGCATTCAAATGCTCAACAATATGAGTTTCCGTGGGAGACCAAACGAGGACCCGAATGCTCACCTTACAAACTTCAAGATGGACTGTAAGGCAATCAAGAAGGGACCGGGGATTGCTCTTGAAGACGTATTCCTTGAAACTTTCCCCTACTCGCTTACGGAGAGAGCTAGAGATTGGCTCTACACTCTTGAGCCAAACTCTATCTCGACATGGGATGAGATGGAAGAACAGTTCCTTATGCAATACTACTCCCCTACCAAGACTCAACATGCGAGGAATCGGATTAATGCTTTTGTGCAAGAGGATGGGGAGAATCTCCATGATGCATGG
>NW_010962614.1:274060-274551 GCF_000463585.1 Tarenaya hassleriana | reverse complement strand
GGAGGTGACATATATGACATCCCTTTCCAAGAATTGGAAGCAACAATAGCAAAGCTGGCCAAAGGACGTAGCCACACGTCCAATGAGTTCAGTAGGAGAAGCTCAGTGAAAGGAGATGTGGGTGAGAACGCATCTCTTAAGGCGGTGCTAGCCGACTTTGCGGAGACAAAAGTCCAACTTGCGAATGCCAAACAAGTAGCTGTTGTGGAGGATCACAATGTAGCGCAAGTTCAACCGGGTATGTATATGATTGATCAAGAAGCGGAAGAAGCCAACTATGTCGGCCAAAACCAATACACTCATCCATCCAACCTATACAATCCGGGATTGAGGAATCATCCCAACTTCTCCTACAAGAACGCGTCGAATGCGCTAAATCCTCAACCCGCCTTCCAACGGAACAACCAAGGACCTCCGGGTTTTCAACCAAAGTACCAACAACAAGGTCAAGGGAGCCAAGGTTATCAAGGGAATTCCAACTATAGACCACA
>NW_010962614.1:273564-273806 GCF_000463585.1 Tarenaya hassleriana | reverse complement strand
CGTGAGCATATCAATGCAGTCGAACTAAGGAGTGGAAAACAACTTCCAGAGATTACACCCCCGATGGTTGAGAAAGTAGCAACTCCGGGGTTGACGAGAGAGGAAAAGGGCAAGGCGGTAGATGAAGACATCCCTAAGGTGCAAGAACAGGAGAAAGAACCAGCCTACATCCCGCCTCCGCCTAAGGTACCCCCGATACCTTTCCCTTCTCGTTTAAAGAAGTTTAATGAGGACAGCCAGTT
>NW_010962614.1:272820-273286 GCF_000463585.1 Tarenaya hassleriana | reverse complement strand
GATCGAGCCCTATGTGATCTTGGAGCAAGCGTGAGCTTAATGCCCTTGTCAATCTACAAGAAGTTGAATATTGGTGAGCTAAAACCTACAAGAATGGCACTGCAATTAGCGGATCGATTAGTCAAGTACCTAGCAGGAATACTAGAGGATGTACCTTTGAAGATTGGTGGGTTCTATGTGCCGGTAGATTTCGTGGTTTTAGACATGAATGAAGATTCCAAGGTACCGATCATACTAGGACGACCATTTTTAAGTACAGCGGATGCCGTAGTGCACGTTCGAGCTGGTAGATTGACGATGAAAATTGGAGACGAGACAGTCAAATTTACACTCGATCAGAATTTGAAGCAACCGTCAACAAGTGATACGGTATGTTATGCGGATATACTCGAAGCAATGGCAGAGAAAGTGATTGGGGAATTCCGGGAAGGGGATCCGCCAGAAATCTCACTAATGGCCGCAGAAG
>NW_010962614.1:266670-272711 GCF_000463585.1 Tarenaya hassleriana | reverse complement strand
GCGGCCCGCCCGCAATTTCTGAGCAAATTTCAAGTGGAATCTGAGGAAACGAGCGACCGCTCGAATTTCCAGGCGGCCCGCCCGAAAAGTCTGAGCAAAATCGACTCAGTTCCGGACCGAACGAGCGACCGATCGACGTATTGGGCGACCCGCCCATTTCTGCCTGAGAATGAAGAATTGCAGTTCGAAGCCCTCTTCGCGACCACTCGAGCCATACCTGACGCGCCTCAAGTCCTGAGAGGAGACAAACACATCGATTGGGATCCCAAACATGCCCCACAAGTGGAATTGAAACCCCTACCTCAAGGGTTAAGGTATGTTTTCCTCGGTCCAAATTCTACTTATCCCGTTATCGTTAACGATGCATTAGATGGGGATCAAGTAGAAAAACTTACCAGGCTACTTAAGCAATACATGTAAAATTTGCTCAGAATTTCCGGGCGGGCCGCCTGATTTCCCTGGCGGTCGCCCGTTTTTCCAATTTTTTCATCAAATTTTCTCAGAAATTTCGGGCGGGCCGCCCGTAAATCTGGGTGAGCCGCATGAAATACTGCATAAACTTCTTTTCCTCCTTCCCGATCATCTAACGCCCGTCTAATCTCCTCGATTTCTTCCCATCTCCTCCTAATGAGAACAATGAACTCATACCAACAAGGACAATTACGGGATGGAGAATGTGCATTGACTATCGCAAGCTAAACACAAACACCCGTAAAGACCACTTCTCTTTACCATTCATTGATCAAATGTTAGAAAGACTCGCATTGTATTCATATTTTTGCTTTCTCGATGGCTATTCCGAATTTTTTCAAATTCCAATTCATCCTAGCGATCAAGAAAAGACAAAATTCACATGCCCCTATGGTACATTTGCATATAGACGCATGCCATTCGGATTATGCAATGCACCGGCCACATTTCAAAGATGCATGATGACTATTTTTTCTGATGTGATTGAAGATATCATGGAGGTGTTCATGGACGATTTTTCGGTCCATGGACCCTCCTTTGATGTGTGTCTAACCAATCTTCATCGAGTGTTAGACAGGTGCAGCAAGGCAAACTTGGTTTTAAATTGGGAAAAATGTCACTTTATGGTGCAAAAGGGCATCGTGCTTGGTCATAGAATTTCAGATAAAGGGATTGAGGTTGATAGAGCAAAGGCCGAAGTTATTGAGAAGCTTCCTCCCCCGACAAACGTGAAAGGAATCCGAAGTTTCCTCGGACATGCGGGGTTTTACAGGCATTTCATAAAAGATTTCTCGAAGATTTCAAGACCCCTAAACGCTCTTTTGGGAAAAGACGTGTCATTTGAGTTTGACAAGGAGTGTCATCAGGCCTTTGAAACACTCAAAAAGGCGTTGGTGACACCACCAATCATCCAACCCCCGATGATTTATTGAGACAGTATTTACAATGGTAATGGTTATCTTATGAATGGTTTATACGTCTTGTGAATGGTTATGGCGAGTCCCGACCCAGAGAAATGGCGCGAAACTATGAAGTCCGAGATGCAATCCATGTCAGACAACCAAGTATGGACTCTGGTTGATGCATCTGAAGGGATAAAACCCATCGGATCAAATGGATCTTCAAGAAGAAGACTCACATGGATGGCAACGTGCACATGTATAAGGCACGACTTGTGGCGAAAGAATTTCGTCAGATTCATGGTATTGACTATGATGACACCTTTTCGCCCGTAGTCATGCTGAAGTCCATCAGGATCCTACTTGTTATAGCTGCATATTATGACTATGAGATATGACAAATGGATGTCATGACCGCGTTCCTTAACGAGAACTTGACCGAGGAAGTGTACATGGCACAACACGAAGGATTTGTCGATCCAAGGAACCCGAGGAAGGTGTGCAAGCTTCAGAGGTCCATTTATAGACTGAAGCAGGCTTCGAGAAGCTGGAACCTTCGCTTTGATGAGACAATCAAAAGGTTTGGTTTCTCACAGAATGAAGATGAGCCATGCATTTACAAGAATGTGAGTGGGAGCACATTAGTATTTCTAGTGTTGTACGTGGATGACATTCTCCTAATAGGGAATGACGTTCCTACCTTGCAAGACGTAAAGTCTTGGCTAGGAACGCAGTTCTCTATGAAAGACCTAGGAGAAGCGGCCTATATTTTAGGCATAAAGATCTATAGAGATATATCGAGGCGGCTTCTGGGATTGAGTCAGAGTACCTACATTGATAAGGTCTTGAAATGGTTCAAGATGCAAGATTCCAAGAAAGAAACCTTCCCGATGAGCAGTGGCACAGTTCTCTGCAAGAGTCAGTGTCCTATGACATCTGATGAGCGAGAATGCATGGATCGGATTTCATATGCTTCGGAAATTGGATCCATCATGTATGTCGTGCTTTGTACTCGACCGAATGTATCTATGCGTTGAGCATTACGAGTAGATACCAGTCAGATTCAGGTGAGTCACACTGGATCGCCGTCAAGAACATCATGAAGTACATGACAATGACTAAGGATGTGTTCTTGGTATACGGTGGGTCAGAAGAGCACGCTATAAGGGGTTACACCGATGCTAGTTTCCAGTCAGACCTCGATGATTTCATATCGCAGTCTGGCTATGTTTTTTGCTTGAACGGAGGCGCTGTAAGTTGGAAGAGTTCTAAGCAAACGACAGTTGCAGATTCTACTACTGAAGCTGAGTATATTGCATCATCGGACGCAGCAAAGGAAGCTGTTTGGATCAGAAAGTTTGTTGGCGACTTGTGTCATTCCTAGTGCTAGCCCCATTGCTCTGTATTGCAACAACAATGGTGAAATCGCACAAGTGAAAGAACCCAGGTCCACACGTTTTCGGCGAAGTTCATCCGTATCTCCGAGTCAGTCTGGTCCGCCGGACCAACTCTTGGTCAAGGGCGGACCAGACCCAAAATCTGAAAAAATCTGATTTTTCCCGTGCGATCCTTTCCCATCATACACGTCAATCACATATATGTGTGACCCTTTAGGCTCCTCTGAATACGGCAGTAAACCCGAGATCCAATCTCGCTTTACAAATCATACGCGGTCTCTAGCAAGACATTATGATTACCCGTATCAGAAAGAGTTAAATGTGATCTAACCGAAAAGTCATAGATAGCTCTAACTATGATCCTCATTGTCTCACGATATCATTAATTGAAACGCAGTTCGATTGCTTTGTCGTATCCCGAGTAGACTATAAGACATAAATGACATTCATCTATAGTGCAGCCACACATTTCCACAGTCTCACTCCTACGATGGGCCCATCGATATCTCTCTCTCTCTCTTTCGAGAGGGACAAAGTTCCATCTTAACTATATACTATCCACTACATGATTCGTAATGTACCTGAAACACATCGTTATAATCACCCGGTTAAAGATGATGTTTGACGCAGGCAAAGTACATTACTCTTCATGTTAGATACAATGGATATCTCAGGTCATAGGATCCAAAGTGAACCATCATGTGAGATTCAAGTCACGGATAAAATCCAATGACAATCTCACGCCAGTCATCCAGTCACTTGTTCCAAACAAGTACCCATGATCGTGATCCGTATCCAATACACATGATCATTACTATTGTAGGGTTATCTACGGGTTCCTAGCATACGATCATATCGATCTAGGGTTTGGTTTACTAGGTTTCATGCAGCGGAAGAAAAATCTAAACCTAGTCAAACGTCACACGCAACCAAACTCGCAAAACCCGAAAGATCGTGTATATCACCGAGGAAATCGTTACTTACCTCGTTCTCGATGAGACTTGAAGTTTGTTTCGATCCGGGGCCTGTTCTAAATCACCAAGAGCTGAAAGTACAGCTCCTCTACACGTATCCACACCGACGGGAAGGATTCCAAACGATTTGGAACGAATCTGCTAGGATTAGTGAAGAAAAGGGTAACTCAAGAGACGAGATCCAATCCCGAGACAATAGAAATCCAAGAGAACAGCTTCTCTAGGGTTCTAGGGTGTTTTTTTGAGTTTTAGGTCGGCTCTCTATTAAGTGTTTTTGACGAAACCCTAAACTTAAATGAGATTAGAAAACCCTAAAACGAGTTTTGGAAATATTCCGGATCCCGTTCCACCGGACCAGGAGCTTGGTCCGGCGAACCAGGCTTAGTCCGAAGTTCGCGCCGTCTGACCTGGAGGTTTGGTCCGGCTGACCTACTTTTGGTCAGCTCCGGACCAAACCTCTTGGTTCCTTTCCGGTCCGCCGTTCCAGCATCCTTGGTCCGCCTGTTTCCAGCGTCTGGTCCGGGGCTGACCAACTCTTGGTCAGCCGGACCAGACCTGGACAGATGACCTCGGACTGAGCCTCCGGACCTCCTGGACTGACCAAACGTGGTCCGGGGCTGACCAAACTTGGTCAGCTCCGGACCAACACACTGAAAACTCCTTTTCATGCTCGTTTCGGTCAAATCTCGTTTCCATTCTTCGTATTCTTCACGTATAAGTCCATCCCTATTGGTGTGTGACCCTGTAGGCCCATTCTAAGTGGTAGTGACTTTAGGAACTTTTTCCGAACCACAAGTCATGGTTAGCCTCTAGCAAGACGCCATGACCACCCATTTAGAATTGAGTTAGAGGTGATCTAACCAAGGCATTAACAGCTCGAATTCTGATCCTTTGTCTCACGATATCATAAGTTGAACAAGGGCATGATTTGAGCCACCCTTCAAGTTCAACTGCTTTCTCGTCTTGGCAAATCGACTAGTAAAATAGATGCAACTTCATCTATAGCGTGGCCACGCGTTTTCATAGTCCGACTTCCACGAGAGGGCCCAGCGATATCTCTCCTGTTAAAGAGGTGACAAGTCCCATATTGCATGTCTACTATCTCCATATGATTCGTGAACGTATCTGATCAACGCCGTTATAATCATCCGGTTAAAGACGACGTTTGACGCAGTCAAGACACGTCACTCCTCATATCAGATACTCTAGACATCTCAGGTAGGAGGATCCATAAACGAACCGCTGTATGAGATTCAAGTCATGACTCTGTCCATGTGACAATCTCATGCGGGTCAACCAGTCACTCATTCACAACGAGTACCCATGATTGTGAAATGCATCCAATGCATCGATCACACCTCATGCTAGTCTTAATTCAACATTGTTCCCACAATATTGACTGACTAGGGAGTTTAGAATCATTCGCTAATGATTCAAGGATG
Source organism: Tarenaya hassleriana (assembly GCF_000463585.1). NCBI lineage: Eukaryota > Viridiplantae > Streptophyta > Magnoliopsida > Brassicales > Cleomaceae > Tarenaya > Tarenaya hassleriana. The sequence goes on along the minus strand of NW_010962614.1, from coordinate 267,528 downwards.
CCGAAATATAACAAACATGCCAATCATATAACGGGAATGTAATGCATTCATAAACCAATGAATCAATACAAAGTCAAAATGTCATATCACGGATCATCCTAGAGCATCACAACCAACAGCTTCCATCAACGTCGATTTGCCTTTTGCGGAGCCAACTCCATTTCAACCCCAATCCAACGAGGAAGCACTCATCCTACACCGAGTCCAGAACAGAGGCATCAAAGCCTCAAAGTTTGTGCATCACCGCATCCTACCAAAACAATTCTACGAGAGCATTAAAGGGATTTTTCAACTCGCGGGCTGGAATCACCTCTTCCAAGCCAACCCTCGGACATACCGAAGGTTGACAACAGAATTTGTCTGCACATTCAAATGCTTCATCCCGAAGAACGACAACCCTCGGGAGGGTTACTTTGGTTTCAGACTTGAAGGGCGACAATTCTATCTCAAGGTGGAACAACTTGCAGAAATTTTGGGCGTCGAAATGAATGCAAACGCAGCGATTCCGAATATCACAATCACCAAAGCCCGAACTTTTTGGATGCAAATTGCAGCGAGCACATTCCGACCATGGCATCTTGAAGCCCTCATGATCCGGCATCCCGTAGTGCGCTATCTCCAGCAGTATATGGCCTTCGCGTTACTCGCACGAGAAGACCCACAGGTCGTCTCAATCACCGAACTCAACCTCCTCATGGGACCCCTCCACTTTATGATGCATAACCGGCTTGAAGTCGCTGACATAGCCTCAAGGGTTATCCTCCACATGCACTCGGTACTCTCTTCCGATCTTGATTCAATTTGTTTTGGAGGTATAATCACTTTGATTGCAGAGAGAGTAGGAATTAACCTTGGGCC
>NW_010962614.1:262123-262741 GCF_000463585.1 Tarenaya hassleriana | reverse complement strand
AATCGGACTCAGTTCGAAAACTGAGCTTGGTCCGGGGCTGACCAAACTTGGTCAGCTCCGGACCAACTCAGTCCGTTTCCTTGGTCAGTCCGACTGTTTTCGTCTCGGACCTGGGTTGTGCTCTCCTGGTCCGCCGGACCAACTTTTGGTCCGGGGCTGACCAGCGAGAACTTTGGTCCTCCTGACCAAACACGCGGTCCGGAATCTGATCTGTCTGCTTGTCCGGCTGACCAACTCTTGGTCCGGCTGACCGCGAACAAATCAGATTCGGAACAGATTTTTCGGGCTTCAAAATTAGGGTTTTGTCCCGGTTTCGACGCACCGTTAACCCGTCCCAGACTACATACCATCCATGCATCATTCAACAATCACAAATATCATTAAACATGCATAGACTCTATGATTACATGCAATTTAACGATTAAATCATGCAATCATGTAGCAGGCACGGCGATATACAGAGAACCAGGCTCTGATACCACTGTAGGGTTATCTACGGGTTCCTAGCATGCGATCATATCGATCTAGGGTTTGGTTTACTAGGTTTCATGCAGCGGAAGAAAAATCTAAACCTAGTCAAACGTCACACGCAACCAAACTCGCAGAACCCGAAAGATC
>NW_010962614.1:254542-262042 GCF_000463585.1 Tarenaya hassleriana | reverse complement strand
AATCACCAAGAGCTGAAAGTACAGCTCCTCTACACGTATCCACACCGACGGGAAGGATTCCAAACGATTTGGAACGAATCTGCTAGGATTAGTGAAGAAAAGGGTAACTCAAGAGACGAGATCCAATCCCGGGACAATAGAAATCCAAGAGAACAGCTTCTTAGGCCCAAGTTCGCGCCGTCTGACCTAGAGGTTTGGTCCGGCTGACCAACTTTTGGTCAGCTCCGGACCAAACCTCTTGGTTCCTTTTCGGTCTGCCGTTCCAGTGTCCTTGGTCCGCCTGTTTCCAGCGTCTGGTCCGGGGCTGACCAACTCTTGGTCAGCCGGACCAGACCTGGACAAGCTCGAATTCTGATCCTTTGTCTCACGATATCATAAGTTGAACAAGGGCATGGTTTGAGCCACCCTTCAAGTTCAACTGCTTTCTCGTCTTGGCAAATCGACTAATAAAATAGATGCAACTTCATCTATAGCGTGGCCACGCGTTTTCATAGTCCGACTTCCACGAGAGGGCCCAACGATATCTCTCCTGTTAAGGAGGTGACAAGTCCCATATTGCATGTCTACTATCTCCATATGATTCGTGAACGTATCTGATCAACGCCGTTATAATCATCCGGTTAAAGACGACGTTTGACGCAGTCAAGACACGTCACTCCTCATATCAGATACTCTAGACATCTCAGGTATGAGGATCCATAAACGAACCGCTGTATGAGATTTAAGTCATGACTCTGTCCATGTGACAATCTCATGCGGGTCATCCAGTCACTCGTTCATAACGAGTACCCATGATTGTGATATGCATCCAATGCATCGATCACTCCTCATGCTAGTCTTAATTCAACATTGTTCCCACAATGTTGACTGACTAGGGAGTTTAGAATCATTCGCTAATGATTCAAGGATGCCGAAATATAACAAACATGCCAATCATATAACGGGAATGTAATGCATTCATAAATCAATGAATCAATACAAAGTGAAATGTCATATCATGGATCATCCTAGAGCATTACAACCAACAACTATGATCATCCATCACGCTTCATGTCAGTCTTAATTCATCATTGCTCCCACAACGACAAGCGACTAAGGAATTTAGGATCGTTCATAACGATCCATGGATATCATTATTTATCAAATATGCAAAATAAATAATGAACAAACAATGCATTCGTCCAATGAATTTCATCATAATACATAGGTTCTCATATCATACGATCATCATAGAGCATCACAACCAGACTGACTCGGAGACACGGACGAACTTGGAGTTTCCTTAGGGTATCCTACAAACAAACACTTGTCTGATTTGGCATATAGCTTATCAGAAGCTAGATGTTTCACGTAAACATCAGATCCCAAATCTTCAAGAAAGACAAACTGGGATGCTTCCCAGTCTAGATCTCATATGGAGTCTTCTGAACCATTTTCGTTGGACTCCTATTCAGTATGAAAGCAGCGGTTTCTAAGGTGTAACCCTAGAAAGATTTTGGAAGATAAGTCTGATTCATCATAGACCGTGCCATATCAAATAGGGTGGAAATGTGTGGCCGCACTATAGATGAATGTCTTCTATGTCTTACAGTCTACTCGGGATACGACAAAGCAATCGAACTGCGTTTCGATTTATGATATCGTGAGACAAAGAGGATCATAGTTAGAGCTATCTCTGGCTTTTCAGTTAGATCACATCGAACTCTTTCCGATACGGGTAATCATAATGTCTTGCTAGAAACCGCACTCCAAGTTCGTCCGTGTCTCCGAGTCAGTCTGGTTCGCCGGACCAACTCTTGGTCAGGGGCAGACCAGACCCAAAATCCGAAAAATATGATTTTTCTCGTGCGATCCTTTCCCGTCATACACGTCCATCCCATATGTGTGTGACCCTTTAAGCTCCTCCGAATACGGCAGTAAACCCGAGCTCCAATCTCGCTTTACAAATCATAAGCGGTTTCTAGCAAGACATTATGATTACCCGTATCGGAAAGAGTTCGATGTGATCTAACTAAAAAGCCAGAGATAGCTCTAACTATGATCCTCTTTGTCTCACGATATCATAAATCGAAACGCAGTGCGATTGCTTTGTCGTATCCCGAGTAGACTGTAAGACATAGAAGACATTCATCTATAGTGCGGCCACACATTTCCACAGTCTAGCGCATTTCACAGGGTTTTACACATTTGTAGGCATTTTAGGACACATTTGGCTTCAATATTGGATGGTTGTGTTCTTTGGTGTTTAAATAGGTTTTCATGCATAAAAAGAGCAAAAGGAGTGGAAAACATGAAATACGGAACATCACGGACGAAACGGGAACATTTGGAGTGTTTCCAGGGAAAATGTGAAGCTCAGAAAATGTCAGATCTTGCAAGTATAATAACTTTCACTCTACAAGTTCAAATCACACGTTCTCTAGATCATTGGAAGGCTCTTCTCAATATCTACGCATAGACACCAAGATCACCCAAATCCGATATCGGAGCAGGAAGTTATGAGGGAATTCGTGAAGCCCATCAAAATTGCTCAGAAACACGACAAGATCGGTTCAGGTTTGGCGAAACGATCGGTTCGGCATCGCAGAAAGTGGAAAATTGCTAAGAAAGTGCAACCGATCGGTTTAGCTTTGCCGAAACGATCGGGTCGACCCCCAGATTCGGGAAAACTTCCAATTTTGCCCAAACCGAAGGGAAATAAGAGGGAAAAGCCTCTAGGTCGAACAGGAGGGAAGTTTTACACAGAGAATACACCAAGAGCACAAGAAAAGGGGGAGATTATCCGGATGCAAGAGATCGGATTAGAAGACTGAGATCACGAAACCGAGAAATCGACTAAGCGTTCCTCTTTCCTTCTATTTTACGATGTTTTGTTGTATTGATATGAACCCTGACGTCTCGATGTTTAGCGAGTAATTCCTCTGCTGTAGATTAGAGATTTGCTATGTAGGGATATTTGGTTTTTAATTCTAGACTTTGTGGATTTATTTATTCTATTCGGTTTATTGAGTTGATCTTAATGCGTTTGATCTTGTTGGCCACTTGATTGAATGAACTTAGGGTTTTAATTCGCATAGAGATATGGGATTCTAACTGGAAATAATTCAATAAATAGAACAAGTATTGCATCGAGAGATGGATATTTACCTAAGGATTATGATAGCATTCGTTCATGCATCCAGGGTTTTAGACTATTGAATCTAGAGATTAGTAGGATAAAGCCTGGATAGTGAGGTTAGACTCGAGAGGGTTAATCTCTACTTTAGAGCTTGAATTCCCTGAATCGGATAGATAAACCACTGAGTTTGCATCTTTTGAAAGACCCTTGCATGTAAAGCAATCCTGAAACCTGCAGTATTTTGCCATTGATAGTTTATCGTTTGTTTTATTATTTGCTTTTGACATATTCTCAGCATTCATATTATTCTTTAGATCTATTCCTCATAGGAGTTTGATTCAGTTGTCTACTTTTGTCCCTATGTTCGACCCTAGCGATTACGTACGATCCATACACTTGCGGTTAATTGTTGATTCTAGGATATTATTACTTGATCAAATTTATACACCTAGATTTGCGACATCAAGTTTTTGGCACCGTTGCCGGGGACTGATCACACGGTTTTTCAACTGATTTTTCTAACGTCATACACTTTGATTTTTCTCATATTTTATGCATAATAGGACGTTAGACGGTTATGGGTAGGATTCTTTTCCCCATTTTCCTTGCAGGATGACCGAACGAGGATATTTGCGCATGAGGTATGGAAAAGGAGCGGAATCGAGAAGTCCCGGGGAACTTAGAGAATATGAGCGGCCCGCCCATCTATAGCCGAGCAGTCGCTCGATGTCAGAATCTTGGGACCAAGCGGCCCGTTCGTTAAACCAGGTGCCATTACAGAGAACGAGCGGTCGCTCATTACACCAGGCGGTCGCATCGAATTGCAAAGAAGAACGAGCGTTCGCTCGTAAATATGAGCGGTCGCTCACCCTGTAGAAAACGGGCGACACTGAAGAGAAAATGGGCGACCCTGAACAAAAAGTGAGCGACCTCCTGATATCAAATCCGGCGAAAAAAGGAAAAGCCCGATTTTTTAGGAGAAACCTAGCTGGAGCACTTGCATAAAAAGGGGAGTTTGATGAGAGAGAAGGGGGACTCGACCCTTTTGAAGGAAATCACCTTGGAGAAGAGGCAAGAGAGATTTGGAGACCTAGGAAAACATCTTGAAGGAGGAGACCACCATTGAAGACCATCTTGAGCTTTTCTTCTCCTTTTCTATGTTTTCCCTTTTTGTTTTCTTTTTTGAACCTCTAGTTATGGAGTAGTGACTTTGTTGTGGGTGAGGGATCCCCACTTTTGTATGGACACCTATACCTATCTATGATGCTTTTGAGTTCTCTTCCATGGGTTTGATGTTTTGTGCTTAATGTTATTGATTTGGATGAACCCCTAATCGATATGACCATAGAACACATTGATCATAGGGATATGAGAATGATGTTTGGAACCAAATGTCAAATGAGTGAGTTATTCACATTGGGAGATGACTTAGCTTGCTTAGGGTTCATGATAGGGTACACTAATGCATCTAGAGATCATTTAGATCATTGGAAGATGGGTGAATCGATCCTCTAGATAGTGAGTCTAAGCTCGGGAGAGACAAACTCTAGAAGAAGTGCTTGAAACCCCCTTTTGAAAGATAAACACTACAAAAGAAAGTCTTTTAGCAACGAAAATTTTTCGTTGCAAATCTACAAATTTAGTTGCAAAACAGGGTTTGCAACGAAATCGCAACGAAAAAATTTTCGTTGCTAACTTGTCGTTACAAACCAATAGAGCGTTTCAATTCGTTGCAAATTGCAACGCTTTGCAACGAAATTTTTTCGTTGCTATTTGCAACGCAAATATTTCGTTGCAAAAGTGTTGCTATTTTGCAACGAAATTGCGTTGCAAAATTAGCAACGCAATTTCGTTGCTAAAATTAATATAAAAATAAAAAAAAAATAATTTAGAATTTCAGGTTTTTTTAGAAGAATTAATTAAAATTTAAAAAATATTAATAAATATAAATATTAAATAAAAATAATATAAATATTAAATAAAGATAATATATTTCATTACAAATTTTGCAACGAATTTTGCAACGCGTTGCAATGCAACAATTTCGTTGCAAATATTATCATTTCAATTAATATGATTTGACTTTCGAAAAAATAAATACACAAATTTGCAACGCAATTTCATTGTTAATTGGATTTGCAACGCAATTTCGTTGCACCACAAATTTATTTTAAATTTGCAACGCAATTTCGTTGCTAATTGGATTTGCAACGCAATTTCGTTGCAAATTAGCAACGAAATTGCGTTGCAAATCCAATTAGCAACGAAATTGCGTTGCAAATTTAAAATAAATTTGTGGTGCAACGAAATTGCGTTGCAAATCCAATTAACAATGAAATTGCGTTGCAAATTTGTGTATTTATTTTTTCGAAAGTCAAATCATATTAATTGAAATGATAATATTTGCAACGAAATTGTTGCATTGCAACGCGTTGCAAAATTCGTTGCAAAATTTGTAATGAAATAATTTTGCAACGATTTTGCAACGCAACAATTTCGTTGCAAATTAGCAACGAAATTTTTGTGTTTCAAAGCGTTGCAAAATCGTTATAATTTTTTTGTAACGATTTACCAAAAATTTTTGCAACGATTTTGCAACGCAAAAATGCATTGCAAATTAGCAACGATATTTTTGCGTTGCAAAACGTTGCTCATTGTAGTAAAAAAAAATTGCAATGATTTATCTACGATTTTGCAACGCTTAGCAACGAAAAATTTCGTTGCTAATTTGCAACGCAAATTTTGCGTTGCAAAGCGTTGCAAAATCGTTCCAAAAATTTTTTCGTTACAAAACGTTGCTAACTTTGCAACGAAATAAATTTCGTTGCTAATTTCGTTGCTAATTGAATTTTTTTTGTAGTGAAACCCATAGGCATTGTAGCATCACTAACGTCCCTGCGATTCTTGAGGGATCCCGAACCTACAACGCCTCGAATCATCGTTTACAAACCGTTAATCTTATTTGTTTGTTTCCATTCCAACACACACCATCATCCATATTTTTATTTGGTTTCCATTCTAGCTTAGAGATAGACTAATACATCCTAGTCCTCGCGTTCGACCCCGGTACTACAACTTCCGTATACTTGCGGATAGTGGTACGAATCGGGTATTAAATATAAGACTCGTTGCGTGCGCATCAAGTTTTTGGCGCCGTTGCCAGGGACTAGGCGTTTTCGTGTTAGTCTAGATTTTTGCAAGATCACCATTGCTTGGATTACTTTGTGACATAACCATTTCACAGCACTTGCGGTTCGTTTTGTCTCTTTGGTGCGCAGCTCTTCCGGTATATGACAAGAAGCACAACCGGTAGAGATCATAGTGTCTTCGACCGCGAAATAGAAAGGACTCTACGCTTCGCTCGGAGAAAACAACGCACGGAGAGAACAACCCGAAATGGCCTAAGAGTTGTTGAGAGGGGCCAATGCCCAAAGGGGTCCAGCCCAAGCAGCCCCTAGAACGCTTCGAACGTACACACAACCGAAGCACACCCAGCTACTATCATGCATAAATCGGGGACCATTAGAAGATTTCAAACTCCTACCGCAATGCATTCAAATGCTTAACAACATGAGTTTCTAGGGGAGACCAAACGAGGATCCGAATGCACACCTTACAAACTTCAAGATGAACTGTAAGGCAATCAAGAATGCACACCTTACAAACTTCAAGATGTGTTTCTTGAAACCTTCCCCTATTCGCTTACGGAAAGAGCTAGAGATTGGCTCTACACCCTTGAGCCAAACTCTATCTCGACATGGGATGAAATGGAAGAACAGTTCCTTCTGCAATACTACTCCCCTACCAAGACTCAACACGCGAGAAATCGAATCAACGCCTTTGTGCAAGAGGATGGGGAGAATCTCCATGATGAATGGGAACGCTTCAAGGAATATCAAAGAATGTGCCCTCACCATGGAATGGAGAGAGACTACCTTCTATCCATCTTTATCCATGGGTTGAAGGATGATACCCGGTCTTGGATTGATGCAACATGTGGAGGTGATATTTATGACATCCCTTTCCAAGAATTAGAAGCGACAATTGCAAAACTGGCCAAAGGACGCAGCCATACGTCCAATGAGTTCGGTAGGAGAAGCTCAGTGAAAGGTGATGTGGGAGAGAACGCAGCTCTTAAGGCGGTGATGGCCGACCTTGCTGAAATAAAGGTCCAACTCACCAACGCCAAACAAGTAGCTGCTGTGGAAGATCACAATTTAGCGCAAGTTCAACCGGGTATGTACATGGTTGATCAAGAAGCGGAAGAAGCCAACTATGTCGGCCCGAAACTCCTATTCTTCTCTATATTTTGATGAGAGTTTGTCTAGGTTTTATAGGATAATCACATGCATTCATAGGCATTCTAGGCGTGTTAGGACACA
>NW_010962614.1:250307-254194 GCF_000463585.1 Tarenaya hassleriana | reverse complement strand
GAAATGCTGAAGAAGATGGAGATTACAATGCCCTTCCATGAGGCAATTCTTCAAATGCCCTCATATGCGAAATTCCTCAAGGATATTTTGACGAAGAAGCGGGTAGTTGAAAAGGAGACTGTATCATTGAGCACTGAAATTAGCGCAGCCATTACAAAGCACGAACTTCCCCCGAAGATGTCTGATCCGGGAAGTTTCTCTATTCCATGCAAGTTGGGGAATATCGAGATTGATAGAGCATTATGTGATCTTGGAGCTAGCGTGAGTTTGATGCCACTATCCGTTTACAAGAAGTTGAATATAGGCGATTTAAAACCCGCGAGGATGGCCTTACAACTAGCAGACAGATCTATCAAGTATCAAGCAGGGATTTTAGAAGACGTACCCCTCAAGATTGGCGGATTCTATGTACCAGTGGATATTGTAGTACTAGACATGGATGAGGATTCCAAAGTTCCAATCATTTTGGGCCGACCATTCTTGAGCACGGCAGATGTCGTAGTTCACGTCCGAGCCGGTAGATTAACGATGAAGATCGGGGTTGAGACAGCCGAATTCACGCTTGATCAGAATTTGAAGCAACCCTCGACCAATGATACGGTATGTTATGCGGATATACTTGAAGCAATGGCGGAAGAAGTGATTGGAGAGTTCTGTGAAGTAGATCCACTTGAAGTGTCACTTATGGCCGCGACAGCAAACTTATATAGCAATTGGGAAGAGATCGAGGAAATACGACGAGCCTTGGATGATCGGGAAGAGGAAAAGGAGAACTTTGCAGTTTTTCAGGCAGCCCGCTCAGAATTTCAGGCGGACCGCCCGATTTCATCTGGAGATATTGGAATTCAGAAAAAAACGAGCGACCGCTCGTGTTTCTAGGCGGACCGCTCATATTCTCTGAGCAAAATCGATTCATCTTCGGAAGCAGCGAGCGACCGCCTTCAAATTCAAGTGACCCGCTCGAAAGTTCTGAGCAACCTCGACCGATCCTCAACCAAAACGAGCGACTGCTCATCAAATCAGGCGGTCCGCTCGATAATTCTGAGCAAAATCGATTCTTCCCTGGACAAAGCGAGCGACCGCCCGTCGGATTGGGCGACCCGCTCATTTGCACCTGGGCCGAAAGATTTGCACTCCGAGGCCCTATTCTCGACTACTCACGCCATCCTCGAACCACCCAAAGTTTCGAGAGGAGATACACATGTTGATTGGGACCCCAAACATGCCCCGTTATCAAGGGCTAAGGTACGTCTTTCTCGGTGCAAATTCTACTTACCCCGTTATCATTAATGATGCACTAGATAAGGATCAAGTAGAAAAACTCACCAAGTTGGTTAAGCAATACAGGGAAGTCCTAGGTTACACTCTAGGATACATCAAGGGTCTTAGCCCCTCTCTTTGCATGTATCGCATACATTTAGAGGATGATAGCAAATCGTCAATCGAACATCAACGTAGGCTAAACCCGAACATGAAAGAAGTAGTCAAGAAAGAGGTCTTGAAATTGTTAGATGCAGGTATTATTTACCCGATTTCGGATAGCTCTTGGGTTAGTCCGGTGCAAGTCGTGCCTAAAAAGGGAGGAATCATAGTCGTTCCTAATGAAAACAATGAACTCATACCGATTAGAACTGTTACGGGATGGAGAATGTGCATTGATTATCGAAAACTTAACACAAACACCCGTAAGGATCACTTCCCCCTTCCATTAATTGATCAAATGTTAGAGAGGCTTGCACTGCATTCTTATTTTTGTTTTCTCGATGGTTACTCCGGTTTCTTCCAAATTCCTATCCATCCGAGTGATCAAGAGAAAACAACATTCACATGCCCTTACGGCACTTTCGCATATAGACGCATGCCATTTGGATTATGCAATGCCCCCACAACTTTTCAAAGATGCATGATGGCTATTTTCTCCGATGTCATTGAAGATATTATGGAGGTGTTCATGGATGATTTTTCTATCCATGGACCCTCCTTTGATGCGTGTTTAACCAATCTCCATCAAGTATTAGACATGTGTCTCAAGGCGAACCTGGTTTTGAATTGGGAGAAATGCCACTTCATGGTGCAAGAGGGCATTGTACTTGGTCATCGAATTTCGGACAAGGGAATAGAAGTGGATAGAGCGAAAGTGGAAGTGATTGAGAAGCTTCCACCACCGACCAATGTTAAAGGAATTCGAAGCTTCTTGGGTCACGCCGGGTTTTATAGGAGGTTTATCAAAGACTTCTCGAAGATAGCGAGACCTTTAACTGCGCTCTTGGGCAAGGATATCCCATTTGAGTTTAATGAGGAATGGCACAAAGCGTTTGAAGTTTTGAAGAAGGCGCTAGTATCACCCCCGATTATTCAACCCCCGGATTGGAGCATTCCTTTTGAGTTGATGTGTGATGCTAGTGATTTTTCGGTCGGAGCCGTATTGGGACAAAAGAATGATGGGAAGCATTACGCTATATACTATGCAAGTCGGACGCTCGATGACGCTCAAATGAATTACTCCACCACGGAGAAAGAGCTCCTTGCTGTAGTATTTGCTTTCGAGAAATTTAGATCATACTTGGTGGGTTCTAAAGTCATCGTCTACACGGACCACGCCGCCTTGAGGTACTTACTCACGAAGAAGGATGCTAAACCAAGGCTGATCCGATGGGTGTTGCTTCTGCAAGAGTTTGATCTAGAAATCCACGATAGGAAAGGAACGGAGAATACAGTGGCAGATCATCTATCGAGATTGGAGATACCCGAAGTTATACCAATCGATGATTCACTAAGGGAAGAACACATATTATCCTTGGAGATCAAGAACATAACCCCTTGGTATGCGGATTACGTCAACTATTTAGTTGCCAAGGTTGTACCCCCGGAGTTAAGCTACAACGGGAAGAAAAAGTTCTTTCACGATGTTAGAGACTACTTTTGGGATGAACCTTTCTTGTTTAAGAGAGGCAAAGACAGATTATTTCGGAGATGTATCCCGGAGGAGGAAGTACACCAGATCATACATCACTGCCATGCCTCAGACTATGCTGGCCATTTCGCCTAAGCTAAGACCGCAGCGAAGATCCTACAAGCAGGCTTCGATTGGCTGACATTGTTCAAGGACGTCCACACTTTTGTGAGCTCATGCGATGCTTGTCAAAGGACGGGCAACATATCCCGGAGAAATGAAGCACCGCAAAATTACGTCTTGGAGGTAGAACCCTTTGATGTTTGGGGGATAGACTTTATGGGACCATTTCCCTCATCTTGCGGGAATCTATACATCCTTGTGGCAGTGGATTATGTCACGAAGTGGGTAGAAGTGTTAGCAAGTCCCAAGAACGACTCGAGCACCGTGACAAGGATGTTCAAACGGATAATATTTCCAAGGTTTGGAATGCCAAGAGTGGTGATAAGCGATGGCGGTGCACACTTTGTTAATAGGGTAATCCAAACCCTTTTGACAAAGTATGGTGTCCATCATAGAGTTGCAACTGCATACCATCCTCAAACCGGGAGATCAAACAAATACTGGAGAAAATAGTGGCTAAGTCAAGCAAAGACTGGGCCTTGAAGCTCGAAGACGCGGTTTGGGCATATAGAACGGCATTCAAGACGCCCATAGGGATGACCCCGTTCCAACTCGTGTATGGGAAAGCTTGCCATCTACCGGTTGAGTTGGAACACAAGGCGTACTGGGCTATAAAGGCGCTGAACTATGATTGGAAGTCCGCAGCCGAAAAACGAATGTTGGAGCTCCACCACTTGGAGGAAATTCGCTTGGACACATACGAGAATGCACGAATCTATAAGGAGCGGGCCAAGAAGTGGCATGATCGCCATATCCTCAACCGAAACTTCCAACAAGGTGATTTCGTGCTTTTATTTAATTATCGACTAAA
>NW_010962614.1:244832-250020 GCF_000463585.1 Tarenaya hassleriana | reverse complement strand
GAACCTCGTCATTGTTTTTGGTTACGTTAGAAAGGCTCCAAATCCTCCAATCCACTCTCATAGAACCAAGTCTTTTCATCGGGGGAGCAAGAAACGGGAAAAATCTACGTCGGACGCCGGAGTACAGAAAAAACGGGTGAGCCGCTCATTTTATGGGCGACCGCTCGTTTAGATGTTCACATCGAGCGGTTGCTCGTTATTTCGAGTGACCGCCTGCCCAAAAAATCCGAATTTTAACTCGGTTTCGAGAGGGAGCGCCACTTCCCACACCGCACTCTCCTCTCTTCCTCTCTTACCGGCGAAACCCTACATGCTCTCCTCCACCTGTTTCTGCCTCCGTCTGACACCGTGCTGCCCCGCCGCTCCGATTTTCCGACACCCCGACGCCCCCACTCGCTCGATCTCCCTCGTTCTCGTTCTCCTCCATTCGAATCGGTAATCCCCCTCTCAAAATCATGTCATTAGGGCGCTTAGGATAAGGATAGGTCGAACATTTTGATGGGTATAGATACTAGGCTTGATATTGCTCGATTTCGGCCGAAAAATCTCGATTTCCGGCCAAAAGAATCGATGATCAGAACCAGTGAGCGGTCGCTTGTTTTTTCGAGCGATCGCCTGTTCACCCAGCGGTCGATTGAGCGATCGCCCGTAAAGCGAGCGACCGCCTGTGAGAACAGGCGGCCCGCTCGTTTTGTCTGTTCCGCGAAAAATCATTCGACTTTCTTCGCCCTAACCCCAATACCCCGATCCATATCGAATATACCCTTGCAGATGGCACCAAAAAGAGCTCGAACAAGTGACGTCACCTCATCATAGCAAGAGGGCGAATTCTCTCCAAGGAGAGAAATGAGGCCGGGAACAATCACGACGATCTTGGATACGAAGCAGAATGTCCTCGTCGAGGGACCACCGAGATTACTCAAAATCGACAGACACGACGAGGCATACATGCGAGCAAAACATCTCTCCAAGCTTAAGCAACGGTCGAGCAAATTCATGTGTGAGAGCACAATGCGGGAATTGGGGATTCAAGCCAATGTGGAGTATATCTTCGAGAAGCTCGGCTGGGGGCAACTGAGCAAGAGTGTAGAACCGTCATTCAGAAGCATCACCCGCGAGTTTCTAGCCACATACTCGTGCTACTTCCCGGCAGACAACTCGATAGACGAGGCTTACATGGAGTTTCGCCTAATCAAGAAGTGGGTCCGGTTGAGCATGGCCCAATTTGCTGACATTCTGGAGGTCTCCAAAGGGAAGCACTCCCTCATTTTCACTATATCAGCATATGTACTGCAAGACTTTTGGGAGAAAATAGCTATACGGTGCTATTCAAGCTCTGCGGGAAAGATCTAATGGGTGCAACATCCGACAATCCGCTATGCCCACTCAGTGATGTCTAACTTCATCTTCGCACGAGATGAGACCGGCAAGATCCACAAAATCGAGTTGGGATATCTCTACGAAGCACTTCGGGAGTTCCATGAAGGACCATCGCTTGACTCATGCGTTCGGGCTCCATGGTCGGATATGGACTTGGCCTCGCGAATAGCTATGCATCTACACACATTGGCCCACACCAAGGCCAGCGAGACATCCATTTACGTAGGCGGTATGATCACAAAGATAGCCCAACGGGTGGACACAGGAATCACCTTCTTCCAAGCCGACATCGTCGATACCAATATTCTCCTGAACATGGAAGCTCTTCGACTCAGAGGACATATTCGACGAAAGGGGTCCGAATGGGTTTACACGGGAGATGACGGATTGAAGAGATACATAATGCTCCCGAGCAACTCCTTAGAGGTATTCATGCCCGCAACGCTGCGACTAGACTTCCTCGACATCGCTCCAGCTCGAGTAAGAGACCCGAGAGGAAGAAGAGGTGGGGCACCGACCCAAGGCAATGAAGGTCCATCAACATTCGCCCCCGATCCTCGAGTGGACCTCATCCTGCAGAAGGTAGAAAGCTTCGACACCCGTCTCACCACCATCGAAGAGCTAGGCCCCCGACTCACATCGATCGAAGAATCAATGGAGGACCAGTTCTCCACTCTAGAAGCAACCGTCACCGCTTCTATTGAGAGCACTCAGCGTGAGATCATCCGCGCAATGGAGAAAATGATGGATGATGAAGACTCCGACGCGGGAGAATCAGTCCAAGGAAGTGACACCGAAGCCTCATCCGCATCAGGAACCAACAAGGGGAGCAAGAAGACGACCCCTTGATTCGATGATCATTAAGATAGAACGCTCTATGCTTCCCGTTGAACTGTGTTTAGACGTTTTTTTTATGACCCGCGACTTATGTTCTTCCTTTTGGATCTTTGGGCACTTATATGATGTTTTGACGTGTTTTAAGGGTTATCGATCTTATCGGAAATCGGTTTATGCAGCGTCTCCTCAAATTTTGGCTCGAAAATTTTTCTCACAGACTAAGTGGGCGGACCGCTCGTTTTTTCGAGCGATCGCCCATTTGCAAAATTGGAGAGCGAGCGGTCGCCCGTGAAAACAGGCGGACCGCCCGCTCCTTTCGAACCTCGAGTATCGAGCAACCGCCTAAGCGGTCGCCTGGAATCATACTTTTCGACTCATCAAAACGAGCGGTTGCTCGCCTTTTCCGGCGGGCTGCCCGTTTTCTTTGACCAATTTCCGATGTTTTTAGTTGTTTCAGATGGATTCCAGCAACCGTTGGAGAAGAGCACGGAAATACATTTCGGACACAATACCTGAGTTACAAGACTTCAAGCCACAAAACGCCCACTTTTCAAGTCTTGTGGATGCAATCCGTATTGATGCCGAGCAAGAACACGAGGACTCGATCCAATTTCAACCCCAATCCAACGAGGAGACATTTCTTCTACACCAAATCCAGCAGAGGGGGATTAAGGCTTCAAAATTCGTGCACCATGGCATTCGACCGAAGCAACTCTATGAGAGGATCGAGGGTATATTCCAACTCGCCGGATGGGAACGTATACTCCGCGCCAACCCCCACACATACCGTTCATTGACAACAGAATTCGCCTGCACCTTCCAATGTTTCATCCCAAGGAACGCCGACCCTCGCAGCAGCTACATCGTATTCCGTTTAGAAGGGCGCCAATACTATCTCAAGATGGAGCAACTCACTCAAATTTTGGGCGTTCAAGCGGGCAACACGGCGACAATCCCGAAGATCACGATCGCCAAGGCTAGAAACTTCTGGAGACAAATAGCGGTCGTGACCTTCACTCCCTGGCAACTTGAGGCCTTCATGATACGACATCCCGGAGTCCGCTGCCTCCAGCAATTCATGGCATCCACCATATTTGCACGCGAGAATACGCAAACCGTCTCCATCACAGAACTAAACATGCTCATGGGACCTCTCCACTTCATGATGAACAACCGTTTAGAGGTTGCGGACGTCGCGTCAAGGGTAGGACTGCATATGCACAAGGTAATTACCTCAACCACCGAGTCAATTTGTTTTGGAGGAATCGTAACCATGATTGCAGAGCGAGTGGGCGTCGATCTTAGAGCATATGCACATGATTTCATCCACGGGGACAAGATCAACTACATACATATTTTGGAGAACAACTTTGTCAAAGAACAAAACGGGGACATACTATGGTGGTTCGTGGAGGTCGAGAGTAGGTATCGATCATTCGACATGGCCTATTTTGTGCTACCTCCTCTCACCGAAGAAGGAATCCGTTTTGAAGTATCATCAGACCTCGGCACAGACTCCAGACAAGAGTCCTCATCCCACGGGTCCTACTAAAGGCCCGCTCTGTCCTCTCTCTTAACTCTCACCCCTTTGCATTCACCTTAGCTAACATTCCATAGCATTGTAGCCTTCTCACATCGCATAGGTTTCATAGACTCATGACACCCGCAAAAAGAGAAATTGGAATGCAACTCCACCTCATCGTAAAAAGGTAACACACTCAACCACTTCAACCCATCCATTCCTTATTTCCTCTTTGGCATCTCCCCGCTAGGCGAGAGTTAACACCGTGGACGGTGTTTGATTCAAGTCTGGGGGGAGGAGTGACACTAATGTACATCGTACCCATGAACCCTACACATCATGCATCACTTGCACTTAGAATCACGCATTCCATATTCATCGAAAAAAAACGTCTTGCATATGTACATATAGGTCTACTTGCATGAATTATCATTAATAGGTTGCATACGTGCATATATGTCTAGAAATGCATGCATACATTTGCATAAGGTTTTTCCCCCTCAAAGGTTTAGCCGGATGATGATGTGGGGATATAGAGTGAAGATTGGCTTGGAAAGGTTTTAGGAGCTAAGTTTAGATTTATCTAAAGCGTTGAACGGATTGTCGAGTGAAGTATAAATAGTTGATCCAATCCTAGAACGAATGAATGTCGCGTGAGATGATTTTGTTTTCTAAAGTCTAGGTGGAGTAGAGGTTACGAACCAAGCGCCAAATTCTCCCTAAAAACCACCTTTTTTTTTACTTCTAGGTTAAGAAGCCTATAGGTAGCAACAAGCCCGAGAAAATACGATGTGTCCCGACACTCCTCTGTCATCTACTCGTTAATGAAAATCATTCGGGGACATGAGTGCGTCGGAAACGAAGGCTCGGGTCTAAGTTGTGGGACAAGGACACCAAAAAAAAAGAAGAAGAAAAGAGTGATCTTGTCAAATTCCAACGTCCTAGAGGCCCGGGACTACATCGCATGAAATGAAAAAAAAAGGGAGAAAAAGAGAAGAAGAAGAAAAAAAAGAACACGAGACACGGATAAAAAGAAAGATATGGGGCAAATGAAAACAATGAAGTTATAGGTCTCATTTGGGATGTGTTTAGGAGATATGTTCGGCAAATAGAATCACTTCACTTTGGATCGCAGGAAGCAATAGAAATCCCATTGATAAGCTTTCGTTTGAATGTTGGAGAAGATAAAGTATATCAAACTCGATTTCGTTCGTAGCAATTTTAACCCGTACAACCAACCCACTCGAAACCCCTGTTTGTACTCCGAATATATCTTATCACCCCTTGCATAGTTTTATATGTACCTTTACTAGAGAACGAACAAACCTCAAGTCTGGGGGGATTTGATCACACGGTTTTTCCACCGGTTTTTCTAACGTCATACACTTTGATTTTTCTCATATTTTAGGCATAATAGGACGTTAGACGGTCATGGGTAGGATTCTTTCC
>NW_010962614.1:229334-238009 GCF_000463585.1 Tarenaya hassleriana | reverse complement strand
CTGGTCACAGTGGTCACAATGGTCACACTGACTGATTGAGTGTTGATTTCTTCTTTCCAGGTTCCGTTTATATATGATTTCTCAGATATTCAGTTCGCACCGAAAATTGAAAGCAAATGCTATTTGATGTTGGTTTGGTGCTCTATGATGTACTGTTTATGAGCTTTGTTCAGATACATTCGATGTATTGATACTTTCTATGTGTTTTATGAGAGTATTTTATTCATTACATGTTCTTGCATGCTAGATCTGTTATGAAATCCATGTATCATTATGAATGATACTAAACTCCCTAGTCTTGTGTCGTTATGGGAATAACGACATAATAAGACTAGTATGATGTGTGATTGATGATCACATAGATGATCATAGGTATTGGATACGATCACAATCATAGGTATTCGTTGCAGAACGGAATACTGGACTGACCCGCATGAGATTGTCACATGGACTAGCGTCATGACTTGAATCTCATACGACGATTCTATGATTGGATCCTAAGACCTGAGATATCTACAGAATCCAACATGAGGAGTTGCGTGCTTTGATTACGTCAAACGTCCTGCGTAACAGGAGGACTATAAAGGCGTGTATCAGGTACGAAACGAATCATGTACTGGATTGTAGATAGTCAATACGGGATTTGTACCTCTCGTAAAAGAGAGAGATATCGTTGGGCCCCTCGTGTGAGCAAGACTGTAGAAATGTGTGGCCGCACTATAGACGAACGTCGTCTATTTCAGACAGTCGAACTCAGTGAACGAGAAAGCAGTCGAATCAGATAAGGTGGCTTGTCCATGCCTTATGTTCGACATATGATATCGCGATACAAAAGGATCATCAGTCGGAATCATCACTGGCTTTCGTATGATCACAAACAAACTCTATTCGAGATAGGTAGTCATAGTGTCTTGCTAGAGACCGCCTATGACTTGTATTCCCGGAATGGAGATTCTGTGTTTTACTGCTATTCCGGATGAGCCTACAGGGTCACACACAATAGGGATGGACAAGTACGTGTGCTAAATTATCCCGATTAGGAATCCTAATTGGATTGAGATTCCTAATTGGAATAGGAATCCTAATGGGATTAGGAATCCTATTATGTATAGGAATCCTAATGAGATTAGAATTCTATTACATCTAGGAAACCTAATGAGATTAGAATTCTAATAGGTTTAGGAAACCTAATTAGATTAGGATTCCTAGTAATCTATTCCTTGTCAAATTAGGATTTTTGGAAAGTCTATATAAGGAGAATGTCTTCTAGGGTTTTGAAAAGAAAAAGAAGAAGAAAAAAAAAGAAGAAAGAAAAAGAAGAAAAATAAAACCCTAAGCCTCCAAAACCTTGCACACAAGAGAGATCGAGATCTCTAGTCCTAGCATACAAGTTCCAAGGTGTTGGAATCCATCCCGACGTGTGGATACGTGTAGAGGGCGAGGTATTCTTCCTGCCTAGAGTGATCGGACGAACAGATCAATTGATACAGGCCCCGGATCGATTGAGGTAAGCGTTCTAACGTTTCTATGATTCAATAGTAGCATGGTTCTAGGGTTTCATTAAAATTTTTGTTTTATATCCGCTGCGCAAACCCTAGAATCGATCTCTTAGGAATTAGATTCGCTCATGAGATCCCAGGAAGCCCAACAGTACTTTACTAGAGGACGAGCAAACCTCAAGTCTGGGGGGATTTGATCATACGGTTTTTCCACCGGTTTTTCTAACGTCATACACTTTGATTTTTCTCATATTTTAGGCATAATAGGACGTTAGACGGTCATGGGTAGGATTCTTTCCCCCATTTTCCTTGCACGATAACCGAACGAGGATATTTGCGCACGAGGCACGGGAAAGGAGCGAAATCGAGAAGTTCTGGGGAACACAGAGAATATGAGAGGCCCGCCCATCTAGCCGAGCGGTCGCTCGGTGTCAGAATCTTGGGACCAGGTGGCCCGTTCGTTAAACCAGGCGGTCGCTCTATGCCATTACGGAGAACGAGCGGTCGCTCATTACACTAGGCGGTCGCATCGAATTGCAAAGAAGAACGAGCGGTCACTCGTAAATATGAGCGGTCGCTCACCCTGTAGAAAACGGGCGACACTGAAGAGAAAATGGGAGACCCTGAACAAAAAGTGAGCGACCGCCTGATATCAAATCCGGCCCAAAAAGGAAAAGCTCGATTTTTTTAGGAGAAACCTAGCTGGAGCACTTGCATAAAAAGGGGAGTTTGATGAGAGAGAAGGGGGACTCAACCCTTTTGAAGGAAATCACCTTGGAGAAGAGGCAAGAGAGATTTGGAGACCTAGGGAAACATCTTGAAGGAGGAGACCACCATTGAAGACCATCTTAAGCTTTTATTCTCCTTTTCTATGTTTTCCCTTTTTGTTTTCTGTTTTGAACCTCTAATTATGGAGTAATGACTTTGTTGTGGGTGAGGGATCCCCACTTTTGTATGGACACCTATACCTATCTATGATGCTTTTGAGTTCTCTTCCATGGGTTTGATGTTTTGTGCTTAATGCTATTGATTTGGATGAACCCCTAATCGATATGACCATATAACACATTGATCATAGGGATATGGGAATGATGTTTGGAACCAAATGTCAAATGAGTGAGTTATTCACATTGAGAGATGGCTTAGCTTGCTTAGGGTTCATGATAGGGTACACTAATGCATCTAGAGATCATTTAGATCATTGGGAGATGGGTGAATCAATCCTCTAGATAGTGAGTCTAAGCTCGGGAGAGACAAACTCTAGAAGAAGTGCTTGAAACCCCCCCTTTGGAAGATAAACCCATAGGCATTGTAGCATCACTTACCGTCCATGCGATTCTTGAGGGATCCCGAACCTACAACGCCTCGAATCATCGTTTACAAACCGTTAATCTTATTTGTTTGTTTCCATTCCGACACACCATCATCCATATTTTTATTTGGTTTCCATTCTAGCTTAGAGATAGACTAATACATCCTAGTCCTCGCGTTCGATCGGGTATTAAATATAAGACTCGATGCGTGCGCATCGGGGACAATTTAGGCAATAGGATTAGATTCTATCTAGTCTGGATTTTTTTTGTTTTTCTTTTTCTTGAGTATTTTCTCACGTTTTCTTCGTTTGTTTGTTGTCTTTCGTTTGTGCGCAGGGTTTCCTAGTGCATGACCAGAAGTGCTGGGACATCAAACCTAGTACCTTTTGATCTTGAACTTGAAAGGACCATTACACGCATCCGTCGGCAGTAGAGACAGATGGAGGACGATCGAGATCTTGCTTTTCCCGGTGATGCTGAAGGCAATGTTGACTCAACTTTTGCTCAATACAACACATCAAAGCACACCGAGCTTATGGTCGGTATACGACTACTGATAACTCATATTTTTCTCTATATTTTTATGAGAGTTTTACAGGATAAACATATGCATTTATAAGTATTCTAGGCGTGTTAGGACATAAAACCGATTGTGCTTTAGTTTTGCAGAGTTACAGGTTTCGTAGATGATTGGACTCGAAAAGGAGCTTTTTTAAAGCGTTTAAAATGAAGTTCGGATGAGGTGTTCATATTGCAAGATCCATAACTTCCTCTACAGAAGTTCTGTAATACCCCGATTCCCGAATGAATTATTTAAATTACTTTCGGGAATAAAGGAAAGGTAGAACAAGCCTAAAACCATAGAGAACCAATGTGAGTTGCCTCTTTGTACTCCAGTTCTCATCGTATGACCATAATATCTCAATGGTTTGTTGCCCGACAGAACTAATAGGCAACATGTCTGCTCATTCATGTCCGCCTTCAAAATGAAGTGAAAACGTTAATCTACGAGCGGGGCTTGGGCTTGAAAGAGGGTGTTTCAATGAAGATCCAGCAACAAACGGCACTCGATTTGGTTGAGAAACGAGGAAGATATGAACGAATGAAAATTGGGAAGAAACTGAAATTTCAAAATCGCGAATTTGTATGAGGTACAGGAGTTTCGAACCAGTTTTCATCGTGTGAACATGGGTTTTCAATAATCTATCACTTGGATAAGAAAGAAGACATTCCAATGAATATTTAGAAACAAACAGTGTGCGATTTGGTTAAGAAACGAGTGAGAACGGAGCAATCGAAAACGGAGTATGCAAGTCAGTCCGAACAGCGCAGAAAGGCAGTCCGGACGAACCAGAAATGCAGTCCGGACGGACCATGCAGGGCAGACCTGACGGACCATGCAGGGCAAACCGGACGGACCGTGCATGGCAGACCGGACGGACTACGCAGTCCAGCCCGACAGAACAGAGTGCATTCCAGCGCGATGTGCAGACTTCCATTACACATTGCTCCGCACGTGGGGCACCAAATGGCGCGCCGCGAAAACCCCCGGGCTCTCCATAATGCTGGCTTTGAAATGGATTTGGGCTTGAGCCCATTAGCCCTCTCTTTCTCGATGTGAAACCCTAGCTAAGATGACATCTCACCCACCCTCTGCAGAAGAGAGCAGAAGAAGAAGAGGGAGAAAGAGAGAGAGAGGAAGAGAAAGAGAGGGAGAGGAGAGGAAAGGAGCTTCGAGAAGCAAAGGGGGACAGCCTTAGAAGGTCTTGAAGGATCGACGTCGTTGGAATCGCCGAAAAACGCCACAAACTCCGGCCAAAAATCAGATCCGAATCTGATCCAAGGTGAGTGACTTGAGTTGCATCTGTGTGAGCTCGTTATCATCGATGTGATTGTGTTATCTCGATGATTTGCTGCTTGGATTAGATAGAGTACATTTCAATGAACATCTAGCAACAAACGGGACATTATTTGGTGAAGAAATGAGTGAGATATGAGTGAATGAAGATGGTAGAAAAGTTGAAAAAAAACGCAGAACGTGAACCTGTCGACACACAAGTAATGCGAATCGTTTCCCAGAACTCTACTGCAGTGTTTCAAGTATTGGTTGATCGTAATTGAAAGAGAATATTTCAATGAACATTTAGCAACAAACGGGGCTCAATTCGGATAAGAAACGAGGGAGATATGAGCACCCAAAGTCGGACCAAAAAAATGTTTCGCGGAAGCGAACAGGGGCCAGACTGGACGTTCTGAATGGCAGACCCGAAGTTCTAGGTGACCCAGAACGGACGGTCTGACATCCTAGACCGAGCTGTTTGCGTTCCAGACCCCAAAATTATCCCGAGAGGTCCCGGGACAGCACGGAACCCCTGGACCATCCGGTCCACACCCTGGACCGACCGGTCTAGGGTACAAACCCTTTTTCGGGCGATTTTCGAATCCCGCGAGCGTGAGACGTGTGATTGAACGATGTGAGTGACTCGTTGC
The DNA here is from genome assembly GCF_000463585.1 of Tarenaya hassleriana. Taxonomy (NCBI): domain Eukaryota; kingdom Viridiplantae; phylum Streptophyta; class Magnoliopsida; order Brassicales; family Cleomaceae; genus Tarenaya; species Tarenaya hassleriana. Next base: position 232,707 of record NW_010962614.1, on the reverse strand, counting down.
GTGATTATACGAGGTAGTTTGCATTGCGTTAAGCGGTAGATCGGTACGGGACCGGATGCCGTGAAACGTGTGATTGTACTGAGGGATATATGTACGTTGTATGCCATGTTTGTAGCTTACTCGTGCGATTCGAGTCAAGCGTGATTGTGTATGTTTAGTCGCATGTGATGCGACGGCCAACGTCATGGACTTGACGGGCGTGTGACGCGCACCTAGTCATGCTGACTTGACTAGGTTTATGGTTGGAACCCTATGGTGGACTCCATATGGGTGTGGTACGAGGGGTATGTGTAGCGCATTCGGCCGACGACGACATCGAAGGGACAACATCATGTACGGGTTTTGTATTTTGGACTATGGGATTTGTATTCCCATCTTTTGTATTATTTACTATTACTGTTCAGACATGTGTTGGTTTTGCGACTATGATCACACGTGTTGTATTTCCGCTGCATGTTTATGTTTAAAAAGTTTTAAAAATTCTCGTATTTTTGGTTTGACATTATTTAATCGGTTTTAGTCCATGTGACGCATCCTGTTTACGGAAAGCGGGATACGGGTGTCACAAGTCCAAATCAAGCGAGACCTGCACTCAAAAGAGCATTTCAAGAGCTTCGCGTAGACACCAAAATCACATAAATCTGACACCAGAGCAGAAAGTTATGAGCGAAATCGTGAAGACCAGAATTCTGCCAGGTTTGATCTGGATCCAGTCGGATCCGGTCCGGATTAAGAGGGCCGAACCTGAGCCCAGGAATCTGGAATCGGTCCGAGTTCAGCTGGACTCTGTCCGGATCCAGAGAAAATCCTAATTCGCGATTTTCAGCATTCTAATGGGAAGAGGACTCTTGGGAGCCGCCCTAGGGTTATAAAAAAGGCTTAATCACGTCCTAGAACATCAGAGAGCCTTAGAGAACATTTAGATACTGATCTTTGGAGAGCTTTGGCGAGAAAAGAATAGGAGTCCACGGGATTTCGGAAACAAGAAGAAAGATTCGATCGTGGAGACTACACATCTGCATGAGCTTTTCTCTCCTCTCTTTTATCTCTTTTTCTTTGAGCTTTTTATTGTTTTTCATGAACCGTGAGTAGATCCATGACTATGGGTTAGGGATTCGTTTGTGTTTTGGGTATGTTTGAACCCTAACTTAGATTTCGGTTTTGATTTGTTTCGGTTCTATTGATTTGCGCTTTTATTCGATTTGTACCTCTCGTAAATGAGAGAGATATAGCTGGGCCCCTCGTGTGAGTGAGACTGTAGAAATGTGTGGCTGCACTATAGACGAACGTCGTCTATTTCAGACAGTCGAACTCAGTGAACGAGAAAGCAGTCGAATCAGATAAGGTGGCTTGTCCATGCCTTATGTTCGACATATGATATTGTGATGCAAAAGGATCATCAGCCGGAATCATCTCTGGCATTCGTAAGATCACGAACAAACTCTATTCGAGATAGGTAGTCATAGTGTCTTGCTAGAGACCGCCTATGACTTGTATATCTGAAATAGAGATTTCGGGTTATACTACTATATCGAATGAGCCTACAGGGTCACACACGCAGGGAAGGACAAGTGCACGAGAGAAAACGACGAAAAACCGGGCCGGAAGGGTCCAGACTCGACGGTCCACAGCTCGGTTCTGGCTTGCTGGAACGGACGGTCCACATGCATTTCTAGACCGTCCGTTCCTGCTTTCGGGTTTTCGAAAATTAGACCGAAATTAGGGTTAAATCACCTTATAAGAAGGAGATTAAAACCCTAATTAAGGAGGAGACTTTTTGAGGCATGTTTGGCAGAACTTGGAGAGCTTTTGGGGAGATCCAAAGAGTTCGAGAAGTTCTAAGTTCTCGTTTTCTCGAAGCGATATACTGAATAGTAGATTCGGGTCCTAGCAGACAAGTTCCAATCGTTGGAATCCATCCCGAGATGTGGATACGTGTAGAGGGCGAGGTAACCTTCCTGCCTTGAGTGATCACAAGAAAGGATCAATTGAAACAGGCCTCGAATCTATTGAGGTAAGCATTCTAACGTTTCTATGTAAGCATGCATGCATGGTTCTAGGGTTTTATTCAAAATTTTGTTTTACATCCGCTGCGCAAACCCTAAAATCGATCTCTTAGGAATAGGATTGGCTCTAGATATCCCAGGAAAACCCAACAGTGGTATCAGAGCCTGGTTACGCTGTATGCTTTTCGTAGAACCCAATCACGCACGTTTTAGGATTTGAATTGTTTGAATCCATGTTTGCTTTGATGTCTATGCATGTTTGATGATTGAATCTATGGTAGATTGCATGTTTCATGTTGCATAGAGTGCAGAAGTTCGAATTTTGGGTCCACAGATGAATTCGGATCGGTTTTGGGTTTGAACGGGGTCGAGAACGTGGAAAAACGTGATTTGATCACGAAGACCTAGCCTAGACCGTCCGTTCTGGGTATGCCAGACCGGACAGTCCAAGGTGACAGACTGAGGTTAGACCGAAAGATCTGGACCGTCCGTTCTGAGTCTGCGGACCGTCCGTTCCAGATAGTCTGAGTACGGACCGTCCGTTCTGTCTCACTGGACCGTCTGTTCCATGGCTGAGAGTGGACCGTCCGTTCTGCTGTCATGGACCGTCCGTTCCGTCTGTTCTCCAAGGCTGGTCCGTCCGTTCCACCAGACTCTGAGATTTTTCCGTTTTCTAATCCGATTATGCAATTGTTGCGTATGATCCGATTGTGCAATCGTTGCTTAATCTGATCAACTATGACTCAAATAGACATGATTTATTCTTATGGATGGTCCATAGTGAATGAATGCATGTAACTTAATCAAGATATTGGATATGCTTGATTGAAGGGAAGCTTCGAGATTGGGATTACATAATCGAATGGATGGTCTATTCGGATTATGTAATATATCGGATCAAGGAACAACGGTCGATCCTTGATATGTACAATCGTTGCACATAAACCGGTTAGATCTAGGAGCTCTACGAGTAAAGCACTTGTCAAGGCCTCAATCGTACGTGTCATGGGCCATGCCAAAGCTGGGTGTGCCGTATTATCTTGGTGAGGCAAGATGGAGAAATGGTGGTTCTCATGGCTTGAAAGTAGATGCTTGATCTAAGTGTGGTTTTGAAAATCCCTTTTTCATGTAATGCTAAGTGTGTACTTCCCATTACTAGAGCACCTGTCAAGGCATCGATCGTCCGTAACACGGGTCATGCCGAAGCTGAGCGTGCCGGATTATCTTTGTGGTTCCCACAGCTTGAATATGGTTTATCTTAGGTTCAGTTGTCGAGTTTGACTTAAGACTTAACGGTACAGATGAGACGAGTATGCAATGATATTCGATATCATAGTCTCATAAAAGGATCTAAGAGTCACATTGGA
>NW_010962614.1:215253-229285 GCF_000463585.1 Tarenaya hassleriana | reverse complement strand
TGTGATTGACATTACATGTCTACCTAAATAGCGTAAGGCTGAGTGTAACAACTCATTCTTATGTGAAATACGGATCTTAGTCCTACATATAAAATTATTGTTGGTTTAATTTTCTATATGGGAATATAGCTTGTATATGCATCTATGTTGTCATTGATTGATGATGGACTAGCTGGTAGTAGATCATTGATAAGTTGTCGTTGATTGATGACGGACTAGCTGGTAGTAGATCATTGATAGAATCTGCATGTAGATGTGTTTTCGTTCTATTTTGTCTTTTTCTGTAGAACATAGCGTCGATCGGTATTATACCGAAGTTGACGATGCGATCTGTCCTTATGAAGGATAAACCTCTTACCACAGCTTCTAGATCGATAATTGATGCTTATTGGAAGCATGTGGATGATGATCCGGACAAGTCTCGCTTGATATTTGGAAACGTGACTTCGAAATTGCGTAAGCAATTAGAGGACATGGACGTCGGACGATTCTTTGATAGTTGATCAGTAGAATGCGTCATTCCAAAAGAAGGCTAAGAGCCACAGAAAGAGTGATATGGTAATTGTTGGAAAGAGTTCCAGCGAAAGGAAGCGTTCCAAGAGCAAGGGCAAGAGGAAAGTGACAAGCATTGTCATTGAACCTAAGCCTAAGTCCAAAAAGGAAGAGAGTTATTTCTGTCATGCCGTTGGGCATTGGTACAGAAATTGTAGACTCTACCTGGAAGATCAAGAGAAGAAAAAGCTTATAGAAGCATCGACTTCTGGTGTCTTCGTTATAGAGGCTAACTTGTTTACTTCCACATCGTGGGTATTGGATACCGAAAGTGCCTCGCACATTTGTGTAAATGTGCAAGGGTTGCGAGGAAGTAGGCAGTTGGCAAAAGGAGAAGTAGATCTCCGCGTTGGGAATGGAGCAAAGGTTGTTGCATTAGCCATCGGGACTTACGATCTGACTTTACCTTCTGGACATGTATTGGAGTTGCATGATTGCTATTATGTTCCTGCCGTCAGCAAGAACATTATGTCGATTTCATGCTTAGACTCGGATGGTTTCATATTTGTGATTGAGAACAAATGTCTGTCCATTTTATAGAGGTGATTTGGTAAAGGTTACCAGTTGAATGGCCTTTATGTTTTGGATGACGAACCGTCTAGATACAAGTCAATCTATAACGTTTATACCAAATAAGCCGAACAACTTAAACCCGACCTTCCTCTGGCATTGTCGTCTAGCCATATAAACGAGTTGGTAAAGGTTACCAGTTGAATGGCCTTTATGTTTTGGATGACGAACCGTCTAGATACAAGTCAATCTATAACGTTTATACCAAATAAGCCGAACAACTTAAACCCGACCTTCCTCTGGCATTGTCGTCTAGCCATATAAACGAGTAACGCATTTAGAAACTTCATAATGAAGGTCTTCTGGATTCATTTAACTTTGAGTCTCTTGAATCTGTGAGCCTTGTTTAATGGGCAAGATGACGAAGCATCCTTTCAAGGGGAAAGGACAGAGAGCGACAGAGTTATTGGCTCTTATACATAATGATGTATGCGGACCAATGAGCTGTCCAGCTAGAGGAGGTTATCTGTATTTCGTTACGTTCACTGATGATTTCAGTCGATACGGTTATGTCTATTTGATGAGACATAAGTCTGAAACACTTGAAATGTTCAAGGCTTTCAGAAACGAAGTGCAGAACCAGCTTGGCAAGACGATCAAGACACTTCGATCCGATCGTGGTGGTGAGTATATGAGCCAAGAGTTCACTGACTATCTGGTTGATTGTGGTATTGTATCACAATTAACTCCTCCTGGAACGCCACAATGGAACGGCGTGTCTGAACGGAAGAACCAAACACTGTTATACATGGTTCGGTCAATGATGAGTCAGACAGATCTTCCAAAGTCCTTTTGGGGCTATGCTTTAGAGACCGCTGCATACCTGCTAAACAGGAGTCCAACGAAGTCGGCTGAAACGACGCCATATGAGATATGGACTGGGAAGCGTCCCGCGTTGTCGTTTATCAGAATTTGGGATTGCGACGCTTACGTGAAACGTTAGATGACTGATAAGTTATCCTCCAAATCTGATAAGTGTTTATTTGTAGGCTACCCGAAGGAAACTAAGGGTTACTACTTCTACATTCCGGCAGAGAACAAAATGTTCATTGCTAGGAATGCGACTTTTATGGAGCGAGAGTTCGTTTCCAAAAGAGTCAATGGGAGTAGGATCGAACTTGAGGAAGTTCGAGAGCAACAAGTAGACGCTGAGCCGAGTGAACAAGTTGAAGATGTTCAACCTAATTCACTGCCGGTTGTGACTCAACCTTCGACGAATGAACCTGGGAGATCAAGCAGGATTCGCCAAGAGCCAACGAGATATGGATTTCTCGTGACTGGGAATGAGGAACTCATGTTATTAGAACATGACGAGCCTACCACATACCCAGAGGCTATGGCGAGTCCGGATTCCGAGAAATGGCACGAGGCTATGAAGTCCGAGATGCAATCCATGTCAGGCAACCAAGTATGGACTCTGGTTGATGCATCTGAAGGGATAAAACCCATCAGATGCAAGTGGATCTTCAAGAAGAAGACCGACATGGATGGCAATGTGCACACATATAAGACACGACTTGTGGTGAAAGGATTCCGTCATATTCATGGTATTGATTATGATGAGACATTTTCGCCCATAGTTATGCTGAAGTCCATCAGGATCCTACTTGCCATAGCTGCATATTACGACTATGAGATATGACAAATGGATGTCAAGACCGCGACCCTGAACGGGAACTTGACCGAGGATGTGTACATGACACAACCCGAAGGTTTTGTCGATCCAAGGAACCCGAGGATGGTGTGCAAGCTTCAGAGGTTCATTTATGGACTGAAGCAAGCTTCGAGGAGCTGGAATCTTCGCTTTGATGAGACAATCAAAAGGTTTGGTTTCTCCCAGAACGAAGACGAACCGTGTGTTTACAAGAAAGTTAGTGGGAGCACAGTAGTATTTCTAGTGCTGTACGTGGATTACATTCTCCTTATAGGAAATGACGTTCCTACCTTGCAAGACGTTAAGTCTTGGCTAGGAACGCAGTTTTCTATGAAGGACCTGGGAGAAGCGGCCTATATTTTAGGCATTAAGATCTATAGAGATAGATCGAGGCGTCTTCTAGGATTGTGTCAGAGTACTTACATCGATAAGGTCTTGAAACGGTTCAAGATGCAAGATTCCAAGAAAGGAACCTTACCGATGAGCAGTGGCACAGTTCTCTGCAAAAGTCAGTGTCCTACGACACCTGATGAGCGAGAACGCGTGGATCGGATTCCATATGCTTCGGCAATTGGATCCATCATGTATGCCATGCTTTGCACTCGACCGGATGTATCCTATGCGTTGAGCATTACGAGTAGATACCAGTCAGATCCAGGTGAGTCACACTGGATCGCCGTCAAGAACATCCTGAAGTATTTGAGAAGGACTAAGGATGTGTTCTTGGTATACGGTGGGTCGGAAGACGAGCTCGCTGTAAAGGGTTACACCGATGCTAGTTTTCAGTCAGATCCGGATGACTACAGATCGCAGTCTGGTTATGTTTTCTGCTTGAACGGAGGCGCTGTTAGCTGGAAGAGTTCCAAGCAGGCGACCGTTGCAGATTCTACTATAGAAGCTGAGTATATTGCAGCGTCGGACGCGACAAAGGAAGCTGTTTGGATCAGGAAGTTTGTTGGCGACTTGGGTATCATTCCTAGTGTTGATAGCCCCATTTCTCTGTATTGTGACAACAATGGAGCGATTGCACAAGCGAAAGAACCCAGATCCCATCAACGATCCAAACACATACTCAGACGATTTCACCTTATCAGGGAGATCATAGACAGAGGAGACGTGCACATTTGCAGAGTGCCGACAGATGACAACATTGCCGATCCCTTGACGAAGCTTCTTCCTTCGTCGAAGCATGAGGGTCATGTTAGGGATATAGGCATTAGATGTTTAGCAGTACATGATTAGAGCAAGTGGGAGATTGTTGGTTTAGTGCTCTATGATGTACTATTTTACGAGCTTTATTTATAGATATATTTGATGTATTGACACTTTCTATGAGTTTATGGATGAGTGTTTGATTCATTATGTATTGTGCATACTTGATATGTTATGAAATACATGTATTGTTATGAACGATACTAAACTCCCTAGTCATGTATCATTGTGTGAATAATGATATACTAAGACTAGTATGATGTGTGATTGATGATCATATGGAGATCATAGGTATTAGATACGATCACAATCATAGGTATTCGTTGGAGAACGGAATGCTGGATTGACCCACATGAGATTGTCACATGGACTTGCGTCATGACTTGAATCTCATATGGCGGTTCCATGATTAGATCCTAAGACCTGAGATATCTATGGAATCCAACATGAGGAGTTGCGTGCTTTGAATATGTCAAACGTCCCGTGTAATAGGAGGACTATAAAGGCGTGTATCAGGTACGAAACGAATCATGTGCTGGATTGTAGATAGTCAAGACGGGATTTGTACCTCTCGTAAATGAGAGAGATGTCGCTGGGCCCCTCGTGTGAGTGAGACTGTAGAAATGTGTGGTCGCACTATAGACGAACTCGTCTATTTCAGACAGTCGAACTCAGTGAACGAGAAAGCAGTCGAATTAGATAAGGTGGCTTGTCCATACCTTATGTTCGACATATGATATCGTGATGCAAAAGGATCATCAGCCGGAATCATCTCTGGCGTTCATAAACAGATGACATGACTTTATTAAACAGATGATATGACATTTATATACAACTATAGTTGACGTATTGATGGTTTCATTATTTTTTTGACGTCATTGCTATTCGTGAAGGTTTGTGCTAAAAATATAAAGTTAGTGTATTTTATTACCAAACTGAAAGTTTGTGTATTTATTTGCCAAATATACAAAGTTCATATTTTTTTTGCCACTGCCCCTAGTTTTGGTTTATGATTTAATTATGTAAAGGGTCTACATGAATTAAGAGCATAGAACTTAATCAAGTATAAGGGTTACTTGATTGACTAGGAGTTTCGGGACTTAGATACTAAGCTGAATAGATGGTCTATTCGAGCTAAGTAACAGAGTCGGATCAAAAGTATAATGGTTATATCTTGATCGATCGAGAATAGAGCTATTACAAGTAGAGTTCTTGCCAAGACCTTGGTAATTCGTTTATGGGACATGTCAAAGCTATGCATACCAAGTGAGACAAGAATTGAGAAATTGTGATTCTGATCTCTCGAAAGTAATATGCTGCTTCTTGATAACGAAAGAATCCCTCATTATAATTTCAAGCTTCAACCACCCATGTTTCGAGCACTTGTCAAGGCTTCGATCGTCTATGTATGGGTCATGCCAAAGCTGAGCATACCAGACAATCTTGGTGAGACAAGATGGAGAAATGGTGATTCTCATATGTTCGAAAATGGTTTGGCTTGAGTTGGGTTGTCAAGCCGGGCTTGGACCTAACGGTATAGATGGGACTAGAAATATGCGATAGTATAATGATACTATCTTCCCATAAAGGATCTAGGAGTCACATTGGATGTGATTGACATTGGATGTCTACGTAAATAGCATAGGCTTGAGCGTCATGTCGAAGCTGACTCAAGTCTATGTCAAATATGGATCTTAGCCTACTAAGAAAATTACTAGAGAGTTATTTTTCTTAGTGGGAGATTATCTCATATTTGCATCGAGTCATCCATGATAGTAATTGTACTATAATTAGTATTGTACTAATGGATATTGCATGTTGTATTGCTCTATTTATCTTTGTAGGATATGGCGACAGTTGGTAGTGTACCAACTGTGTCACTGCAATCTATCCTTGAAAAGGATAAGCTGACCGGGACGAACTTCTTGGACTAGTATCAGACCTTGAGAATTGTTCTCAGGAGCGAGAAGAAAATGTACATCCTGGAAGGGGCTCTTCCAACTGAGCCCTCGGCCAACGCCGCAAGAGCCGTTCGTGATGTTTGGCTGAAGCATCAGAACAATGACCTAGAGGTCTCTTGCCTCATGCTCGGGAAAATGTCTCCTGAACTGCAGTGACAGTTTGAGGGCGTCAACGCCTTTGAGCTGCTCGAGCAGTTGAAGACAATGTTCCAAGAGCATGCGCGTGTTGAGAAATACAACACGTTGAAGAACCTGCTTGCATGTCGTATGACGACACGACAACCGGTTAGCACTCATGTTCTTAAGATGAAGGGTCATCTTGAAGAACTTGAGCATTATGGCTTGAGGATTGACAGGGAGTTGGCCGCTGACCTTGTGTTCCAGTCTCTTCCAGATTGCTATGATCAGTTCATCATGAGCGATCATATGCATGGCATGGATAAGACCTTGACCGAACTGCATGAGACGCTAAAAACGGCTGAGACGAGCCTTAAGGTCGAGAAGAACGTGCTCGTTGTTTCGAAGTGTTCGAAAAAGCGGAAACATTCCAAGGGAAAGGGCAAAGGCAAGGCAAGTGGAGGAAATGTTGCCAACAAGTCTAAGCCTAAACCCGAGAAAGGAGAATGCCATTTCTTCCATGAACGTGGTCATTGGAAAAGAAATTGCAAACTCTTTCTGGAAGATCTGAAGAAGAAGAAACTTATGGAAACTTCTACTTCAGGTATTTACGTTATCGAAGCTAACGTATTCACTTCTTCATCCTGGATATTGGATATCGGATGTGCCTCACACATTTGTGGAAATGTGCAGGATCTGAGAAGAAGTAGGATGTTGGCTCCAGGTGAAGTGGATCTACGCGTCAGGAATGGAGCAAAGGTTGCTGCATTGGTCGTCGACGTTTATGATTTAGCTTTACCGTCTGGACTGGTTATAGAACTAAGTAATTGTTACTTTGTGCCTGCTAGAAGCAGAAACATAGTTTCTATTTTCTGCTTGGATTTGGATGGCTTTCGGTTTGTTATTGAGAATAAGAACCTGATAATGTTCAAAGACGATATCTATTATGGTAATGGTTACCTTGTGAATAGATTGTATGTCTTGAACAATCAAACTTTCGGTTTAAGCCGAACAACTTAAACCCAACCTATTTCTAGCATTGTCGTTTGGGCCACATCAATGAGAAACGTATACAAAAACTCCTCTCGGAAGGATTTATGGATTCTTTCGATTATGAATTGATTGAAGCGTGCAAATCTTGTTTGATGGGTAAAATGGCAAAGTCTACTTTTAGTAGAAAAGGAGAATGGGCATGTATGTAGGCCCATGAGCATGCCTGCTAGAGGAGGTTATTTGTATTTCGTCACATTACTGATGATTTCAGTAGATTTGGTTATGTCTTTCTGATGAGACATAAATATGAAACTCATGAAATGCTTAAGGCTTTCAGAAACGAAGTACAAAACCAGCTTGGCAAGACTATTAAGACATTGCGATCTGATCGCAGTGGCGAATATATGAGTCAAGAGTTCACTGACTATCTGGTAGATTGTGGAATTGTTTCACAGTTGATCCCTCCTGGAACGCCACAGTGGAATGACATGTCTGAACGGAGGAATCGCACCCTATTTGATATTGCACGGTCTATGATGAATTAGACTGATCTTCCAAAATCTTTCTAGGGTTACACCTTAGAAACCGCTGCTTTCATACTGAATAGGAGTCCAACGAAAACGGTTCAGAAGACTCCATATGAGATCTAGACTGGGAAGCGTCCCAGTTTGTCTTTCTTGAAGATTTGGGGATCTGATGTTTACGTGAAACATCTAGCTTCTGATAAGCTATCTGCCAAATCGGACAAGTATTTGTTTGGAGGATACCCTAAGGAAACTCCAAGTTCGTCCGTGTCTCCGAGTCAGTCTGGTCCGCCGGACCAACTCTTGGTCAGGGGCAGACCAGACCCAAATTCCGAAAAAATCTGATTTTTCTCGTGCGATCCTTTCCCGTCATACACGTCCATCCCATATGTGTGACCCTTTAAGCTCCACCGAATACGGCAGTAAACCCGAGCTCCAATCTCGCTTTACAAATCATAAGCGGTTTCTAGCAAGACATTATGATTACCCGTATCGGAAAGAGTTCGATGTGATCTAACTGAAAAACCAAAGATAGCTCTAACTATGATCCTCTTTGTCTCACGATATCATAAATCGAAACGCAGTTCGATTGCTTTGTCGTATCCCGAGTAGACTGTAAGATATAGATGACATTCATCTATAGTGCGGCCACACATTTCCACAGTCTCACTCCTACAACGGGCCCAGTGATATCTCTCTCTTTCGAAAGGGACAAAGTTCCATCATGACTATTGATAATACGTATTTTATATGATGTTTTGATATAGGATGTCTAGCGCATTTCACTGGGTTTTACACATTTGTAGGCATTTTAGGGCACATTTGGCTTCGATATTGGATGGTTGTGTTCTTTGGTATTTAAATAGGTTTTCATGCATAAAAAGAGCAAAAGGAGTGGAAAACATGAAATACGGAACATCACGGACGAAACGGAAAACTTTTGGAGTGTTTCCAGGGAAAATGTGAAGCTCAGAAAATGTCAGATCTTGCAAGTATAATAACTTTCACTCTACAAGTTCAAATCACACGTTCTCTAGATCATTGGAAAGCTCTTCTCAATATCTACGCATAGACACCAAGATCACCCAAATCCGATATCAGAGCAGGAAGTTATGAGGGAATTCGTGAAGCCCATCAAAACTGCTCAGAAACACGACAAGATCGGTTCGGGTTTGGCGAAACGATCGGTTCGGCATCGCAGAAAGTGGAAAATTGCTCAGAAAGTGCAACCGATCGATTTAGCTTTGCCGAAACGATCGGGTCAACCCCCAGATTCGGTAAAACTTCCAATTTTGCCCAAACCGAAGGGAAATAAGAGGGAAAAGCCTCTAGGTCGAAAAGGAGGGAAGTTTTACACAGAGAATACACCAAGAGCACAAGAAAAGAGGGAGACTATCCGGATGAAAGTAATCGGAGTAGAAGACTGAGATCACAAAGCCGAGAAATCGACTAAGCGTTCCTCTGTCCTTCTATTTTACGATGTTTTGTTGTATTGATATGAACCCTGACGTCTCGATGTTTAGCGAGTAATTCCTCTGCTGTAGATTAGGGATTTTCTATGTAGGGATCTTTGGTTTTTAATTCTAGACTTTGGAGATTTATTTATTCTATTCGGTTTATTGAGTTGATCTTAATGCGTTTGATCTTGTTGGCCACTTGATTGAATGAACTTAGGGTTTTAATTCGCATAGAGGTATGAGATTCTAACCTGGAAATAATTCAATAAATAGAACAAGTATTGCATCGAGAGATGGATATTTACCTAAGGATTATGATAGCATTCGTTCATGCATCCAGGGTTTTAGACTATTGAATCTAGAGATTAGTAGGATAAAGCCTGGATAGTGAGGTTAGACTCGAGAGGGTTAATCTCTACTTTAGGCGTGTTAGGACACAAAACCCGGTTATGCTTTAGTTTTGTAGAGTTACAGGTTTCGGAGATGATTGGACTCGAAAAGGAGCTTTTTAAAGCGTTTGAAATGAAGTTCGGATGAGGTGTTCATATTGCAAGATCCATAACTTCCTCTACAGAAGTCCAAATTGAGCGAAACCTGCACTCGAAAGAGCATTTCAAGAGCTTCGCGTAGACACCAAAATCGCATAAATCCGACACCGGAGCAGAAAGTTATGAGCGAAATCGTGAAGACCAGAATTGTGCCAGGTTTGATCTGGATCCAGTCGGATCCGGTCCGGATTAAGAGGGCCGAATCTGAGCCCAGGAATCTGGAATCGGTCCGAGTTCAGCTGGACTCGGTCCGAATCCAGAGAAAACCCTAATTCGCGATTTTCAGCATCCTAATGGGAAGAGAACTCTTGGGAGCCGCCCTAGGGTTATAAAAAAGGCTTAATCACGTCCTAGAACATCAGAGAGCCTTAGAGAACACTTAGATACTGATCTTTGGAGAGCTTTGGCGAGAAAAGAATAGGAGTCCACTGGATTTCGGAAACAAGAAGGAAGATTCGATCGTGGAGACTACACATCTGCATGAGCTTTTCTCTCCTCTCTTTTATCTCTTTTTCTCTAAGCTTTTCTCTCCTCTCTTTTATCTCTTTTTCTCTAAGCTTTTTATTGTTTTCCATGAACCGTGAGTAGATCTATGACTATGGGTTAGGGATTCTTTTGTGTTTTAGGTATGTTTGAACCCTACTTGGATTTCGGTTTTGATTTGTTTCGGTTCTATTGATTTGCGCTTTTATCCGATTGATGTTTGCTAATCCCTTGGTCAATTATCTTAGATTCTAAACTACATAGAGATATGAGTTTAGTTTCGGATCAAAATCAATAGGATAGATCGTATTATTCACATAGAGATATCATTTAATCGATCTAGGGTTGATGATAGCGTTCTTCATGCATCTAGGGTTAACTTGAATAGATCGAGAGATTGACAAGTTAATCTGTAGGTAGTGAGTTAGTAGATCGAGAGGTGAATTCTCTATCTTGGTTGCTTGATGATTCCCGAATACAAGTCATAATCGTTATTCTCGCATGCTTAGCATATACCCATACACTCGAATATGGTCCCGACACCCATGGTCATCCTTGCTTGCTAGTTTACACGTTTTTATTGCTTTATTTCCTTATTCTCTATTCTTTCCACATATTTCCACCATCACTTACACTTGTTTGATTTGATTTGGTTTCGATTAGGGTTTAGATTTAGCTACTGATCCTTGCGTTCGACCCCATGTTACGACGAACCGTATCCTTGTGGTGAGTTGTGAATCGAGTTATAAATTCTAGACTCGGTACACACGTATCAACTACCTGTTGGTTTAGTGCTCTATGATGTACTGTTTTACGAGCTTTATTTATAGATATATTTGATGTATTGACACTTTCTATGAGTTTATGGATGAGTGTTTGATTCATTACGTATTGTGCATACTTGATATGTTATGAAATCCATGTATTGTTATGAACGATACAAAACTCGCTAGTCATGTATCATTGCGGGAATAATGATATACTAAGACTAGTATGATGTGTGATTGATGATCATATGGATGATCATAGGTATTGGATACGATCACAATCATAGGTATTCGTTGGAGAGCGGAATACTGGATTGACTTGCATGAGATTGTCACATGGACTAGCGTCATGACTTGAATCTCATACGCCGGTTCCATGATTAGATCCTAAGACCTAAGATATCTACAGAATCCAACATGAGGAGTTGCGTGCTATGAATACGTCAAACGTCCTGCTTAATAGGAGGACTATAAAGGCGTGTATCAGGTACGAAACGAATCATATGTTGGATTGTATATAGTCAAGACGGGATTTGTACCTCTCGTAAATGAGAGAGATATCGTTGGGCCCCTCGTGTATGTGAGACTGTAGAAATGTGTGGCCGCACTATAGACGAACGTCGTGTATTTCAGACAGTCGAATCAGATAAGGTGACTTGTCCATGCCTTATGTTTGACATATGATATTGTGACGCAAAAGGATCATCAGCCGGAATCATCTCTGGCGTTCGTAAGATCACGAACAAACTCTATTCGAGATAGGTAGTCATAATGTCTTGCTAGAGACCGCCTATGACTTGTATATCCGAAATAGAGATCTCGGGTTATACTGCTATATCGAATGAGCCTACAGGGTCACACACGCAGGGAAGGACAAGTGCACGAGAGAAAACGACGAAAAACCAGGTCGGAAGGGTCCAGACCCGACGGTCCACAGAAAGCATACTGTCCATTCTGGCTTGTTTGGAATATAGCTTATATATGCATCTATGTTATCATTGATTGATGATGGACTAGCTGGTAGTAGATCATTGATAAATTGTCGTTGATTGATGATGGACTAGTTGGTAGTAGATCATTGATAGAATCTGCATGTAGATGTGTTTTCGTTCTATTTTGTCTTTTTCTGTAGGACATAGCGTGGACCGGTAGTATACCGTAGTTGACGATGCGATCTATCCTTATGAAGGATAAACCTCTTACCACAGCTTCTAGATCGATAATTGATGCTTATTGGAAGCATGTGGATGATGATCCGGACAAGTCTAGCTTGATATTTGGAAACGTGACTTCGAAATTGCGTAAGCAATTAGAGGACATGGACGATTCTTTGATAGTTGATCAATAGAATGCGTCATTCCAAAAGAAGGCTAAGAGTCACAGAAAGAGTGATATGGTAATTGTTGGAAAGAGTTCCAGCGAAAGGAAGCGGTCCAAGAGCAAGGGCAAGAGGAAAGTGACAAGCGTTGTCATTGAACCTAAGCCTAAGTCTAAAAAGGAAGAGAGTTATTTCTGTCATGCCGTTGGGCGTTGGTACAGAAATTTTGGATACCGGAAGTGTCTCACACATTTGTGGAAATGTGCAAGGGTTGCGATGAAGTAGATAGTTGGCAAAAGGAGAAGTAGATCTCCGCGTTGGGAATGGAGCAAAGGTTGCTGCATTAGCCATCGGGACTTACGATTTGACTTTACCTTCTGGACATGTATTGGAGTTGCATGATTGCTATTATGTTCCTGCCGTCAGCAAGAACATTATGTCGATTTCATGCTTAGACTCGGATGGTTTCATATTTGTGATGGAGAACAAATGTCTGTCCATTTATAGAGGTGATTAGGTAAAGGTGTTGGTTGTAATGCTCTAGGATGATCCGTGATATGACATTTTGACTTTGTATTGATTCATTGGTTTATGAATGCATTACATTCCCGTTATATGATTGGCATGTTTGTTATATTTCGGCATCCTTGAATCATTATAGAATGATTCTAAACTCCCTGGTCAGTTATCATTGTGGGAACAATGATGAATTAAGACTAGCATGAGGTGTGATTGATGCATTGGATGCATATCACAATCATGGGTACTCGTTGTGAACGAGTGACTGGTTGACCCGCATGAGATTGTCACATGGACAGAGTCATGACTTGAATCTCATACAGCGGTTCGTTCTTGGATCCTCAGACCTGAGATGTCTAGAGTATCTGATATGAGGAGTGGCGTGTCTTGACTGCGTCAAACGTCGTCTTTAACCGGATGATCATAACGGCGTTGATCAGATACGTTCACGAATCATATGGAGATAATAGACATGCAATATGGGACTTATCACCTCCTCAATAGGAGAGATATCGTTGGGCCCTCTCGTGGAAGTCGGACTATGAAAATGTGTGGCCACGCTATAGATGAAGTTGCATCTATTTTATTAGTCGATTTGCCAAGACGAGAAAGCGGTTGAACTTGAAGGGTGGCTCAAACCATGCCCTTGTTCAACACATGATATCGTGAGATAAAGGATCAGAACTCGAGCTGTTATTGCCTTGGTTAGATCACCTCTAACTCAATTCAACGTGGGTGGTCATGGCGTCTTGCTAGAGGCTAACCATGACTTGTGGTTCGGGAAAGGTTCCTAAAGTCACTACCACTTAGAATGGGCCTACAGGGTCACACACCATTAGGGATGAACTTATATGTGAAGTTTCAGAAAGGAAGACTTGGATTTGGTCGGAAAAATCGTTTTCGGATCAAATCAGAGTGTCAGGACGTTTTCAGCCTTCTGACTCGGACCGAGTCAGTACTTGACTCGAACCGAGTCAGTTCCATGCTAGTCGGAGCCCAGAAAGCGTTTTGGGCTTGGCTGATGTTTTGACTCGGTCGAGTCAAAGTTTTGACTCGGACCGAGTCAATACTAAATGGGCCGAGTCAAGAGTTGACAATGGGCTTGGGCTGATTCGTTCTGACTCGACCGAGTCAGAGTTCTGACTCGGACCGAGTCAATACTCGGAAATCAGGCACGCTCAGCTAGGGCATGACCCGTAACCATGACGATCGAGGCCTTGACAGTTGCTCTACTAATGGGCGGTAATAGCTTGAGATTTCATGAGGTATATGTGACTTGAACACAATGAAATCTTGATTGAATTCAAGTCAGTTCAATCAAGATGTTCCGATCATATCGGTAGAATCAGAATCTCGG
>NW_010962614.1:214010-214508 GCF_000463585.1 Tarenaya hassleriana | reverse complement strand
AGTGTTGACTCGACCGAGTCAGAACGAACCAAAATGAACAGAGGCCTTACAGACTTCTGACTCGGACTAAGCCAGTTTTGACTCGGACAGAGTCAGTACAGAAAGTTGTCCAGTTGTCAAATTTTGGTTCAGATTGATCTGTAGATGATTTCGGCTTCTGACTCGGACCAAAACGATGCAACAATTGCATCTAACAAAATCTGACGAACTGACTCGGTCCGAGTCAACTCTTGACTTGGTCCGAGTCAGAAGCCGAAATCATCTACAGATCAATCTGAACCAAAATTTGACAACTGGACAACTTTCTGTACTGACTCTGTCCGAGTCAAAACTGGCTTAGTCCGAGTCAGAAGTCTGTAAGGCCTCTGTTCATTTTGGTTCGTTCTGACTCGGTCGAGTCAACACTTGACTCTGTCCGAGTCAAAACTCTGATCTGTCGTTCTGACTCTGTCGTTCTGACTCGGTCGAGTCAAAACTCTGACTCTGTCCGAGTCAAAA
>NW_010962614.1:207654-209730 GCF_000463585.1 Tarenaya hassleriana | reverse complement strand
TCAGTTCCATGCGGGTCGAAGCCCAGAAAGTGTTTTGGGCTTGGCTGATGTTTTGACTCGGTCGAGTCAAAGTTTTGACTCGGACCGAGTCAATACTAAATGGGCCGAGTGAAGAGTTGACAATGGGCTTGGGCTGATTCGTTCTGACTCGACCGAGTCAGAGTTCTGACTCGGACCGAGTCAATACTCGGAAAAAGTTTTTTTTTCACAAGGATTAGGGTTTCTAATCTTATATGGGGGTGTTGGACGCCGTCCTAAGATGAGAACTCAACTTATAGAACCCTAAGACAGATCTAGAACAGAAGAAAATCGTTTCTTTTGAAGTTCTAGTTCCCGGGATTCGATCCCAAGTCTTAGAAACCCTATTCACTTGACAGATCCTAGCAGATCAGTTCCAAAAGCGTTTGGAATCCTTCCCGTCGGTGTGGATACGTGTAGAGGAGCTGTACTTTCAGCTCTTGGTGATTAAAACAGGCCCTGGATCGATCGCTACTTTCAGATCTTCAGGAAAGAGGTAAGTATTCGATTCCTACGGTGATATACACGATCTGTCGGGGTTTTACGGATGATTTTGGTTGCGTGTGACGTTTGACTAGGTTTAGATTATCCTTCCGCTGCATGAAACCTAGTAAACCAAACCCTAGATCGATATGATCGCATGCTAGGAATCTGTAGCCTAAAACCCAACAAAAGGTTACCAGTTGAATGACCTTTATGTTTTGGATGACGAACCGTCTAGATACAGGTCAATCTATAACGTTTGTACCAAACGGTTTAAGCCGAACGACTTAAACCCGACCTTCCTCTGGCATTGTCGTCTAGGCCATATAAACGAGAAACGCATTTAGAAACTTCATCATGAAGGTCTTGTGGATTCATTTGACTTTGAATCTCTTGAATCGTGCGAGTCTTGTTTAATGGGCAAGATGATGAAGCATCCTTTCAAGGGGAAAGGACAGAGAGCGACAGAGTTATTGGCTCTTATACATAATGATGTATGCGGACCAATGAGCTGTCCAGCTAGAGGAGGTTATCTGTATTTCGTTACGTTCACTGATGATTTCAGTCGATACAGTTATGTCTATTTGATGAGACATAAATCTGAAACACTTGAAATGTTCAAGGCTTTCAGAAACGAAGTACAGAACCAGCTTGACAAGACAATCAAGACACTTCGATCAGATCGTGGTGGCGAGTATATGAGCCAAGAGTTCTCTGACTATCTGGTTGATTGTGGTATTGTATCACAATTAACTCCTCCTGGAACGCCACAGTGGAATGGCGTGTCTGAACAGAGGAACCGAACATTGTTAGATATGGTTCGGTCTATGATGAGTCAGACAGATCTTCCGAAGCCCTTTTGGGGCTACACTTTAGAGACCGCTGCTGTTGGGTTTCTTGGGATCTCATGAGCGAATCTAATTCCTAAGAGATCGATTCTAGGGTTTGCGCAGCGGATGTAAAACAAAAATTTAATGAAACCCTAGAACCATGCTGCTATTGAATTGTAGAAACGTTAGAACGCTTACCTCAATCGATCTGGGGCCTGTATCAATCGAAGAACACGTCTGATCACGAAAGGCAGGAAGAATACCTCGCCCTCTACACGTATCCACACTTCGGGATGGATTCCAACGATTGGAACTTGTCTGCTAGGACTCGAATCTTCTATTCGATTTGTACTTTTAGAAAAACGGACTTTGATCACACTCTCAAGCTCTTGGATCTCACCAAAAGTCTACTTAAAGTGTTCTAAAGTCGGCTCACTTATATTAGGGTTTTTAATCTCCTTCTTACAAAGTGATTTAACCCTAATTCGGTTTAATTTCGGAAAATCTGAAGCCCGGAACGGACGGTCCAGAAACGCACGCAGACCGTCCGTTCCAGCAAGTAGAACGGACGTTCTGCATTAGTGGACCGTCCGTGCCAGTCTTATGGAACGAAAAATCCGTTCTGGACCGTCGGGTCTGGGTCGGTGGACCGTCCGTTATGGACTTTTGGTCCGTCCGTTCCAGACCCTTCCGTCTTGGTTTTTCCGTCGTTTTTCTCACGCGTTTTGTCCTTCCCTGCGTGTGT
>NW_010962614.1:197230-200781 GCF_000463585.1 Tarenaya hassleriana | reverse complement strand
AACTCTCTCTTCAAGAAAGATCCATTCCGAGCAACAAACACTTTGTTCTCAGATGGGTTGTAGAACCAGTACCCTTTAGTTTCCTTAGGGTAACCCACAAATATGCATTTATCAGACTTGGCGGATAGCTTATCAGAAGCCAGACGTTTCACGTAAACGTCACATCCTCAAATCTTCATGAATGCTAACCTGGGACGCTTCCCAGTCCATATCTCATATGGAGTCTTCTGAACCGACTTTGTTGGACAGTTGTTCAGTATAAGCGCTGCTGTTTCCAAAGCATATCCCCAGAAGGATTTAGGAAGATCGACCTGACTCATCATAGACCGTACCATATCTAATAGGGTCCGGTTCCTCCTCTCAGACACGCCATTCCACTGTGGCGTTTCAGGTGGAGTCAGCTGTGAGACAATCCCACAATCTGCCAGATAGTCAGTGAACTCTTGGCTCATATACTCGCCACCTCGATCAGATCGAAGCAACTTGATCGTCTTGCCAAGTTGGTTCTGTACCTCGTTTCTGAAAATCTTGAACAATTCAAGCGTTTCAGACTTATGTCTCATCAAGTAGACATAACCGTACCTACTGAAATCATCAGTAAACGTAACAAAGTACAGATAACCTCCTCTAGCGGGAGAGCTCATAGGACCGCATACATCACTATGTATGAGTTCTAGCAATTCTGTAGCCCGTTCTCCTTTTCCAGAAAAAGGAGATTTTGTCATCTTGCCCATCAAACAAGAATCGCACGATTCAATTGACTCATAATCAAAAGAATCAAGAAGTCCATCAGAATGAAGCTTCGCTATGCGTTTCTCGTTGATGTGGCCAAGTCGACAATGCCAGAGATAGGTCGGATTTAAGTCGTTCGGCTTAAACCGCTTGGTACTTACGTTATAGATCGACCTGTATCTAGATGGTTCATCTTCCAAAATATAAAGGCCATTAAACTGGTAACCTTTACCATAGAATAAATCGCCTCTATAAATGGACAGACATTTGTTCTCAATAACAAATCTGAAACCATCTGAGTCTAAGCATGAAATCGATATGATGTTCCTACTGATGGTAGGTACAAAATAACAATCATGCAACTCTAATACTAGGCCAGAAGGTAAAGTCAGATCATAAGTCCCGACGGTTAATGCAGCAACTTTTGCTCCGTTCCCGACACGGAGATCTACTTCTCCCTTTGCCAATTGTCTACTTCCTCGCAGTCCCTGCACATTTGCACAAATGTGCGAGGCACATCCGGTATCTAATACCCATGATGTAGAAGTAAACAAGTTCGCCTCTATAACGAAGATACCAGAAGTTGAAGCTTCTGCAAGCTTCTTCTTCCTCTTATCTTCCAGGTAGAGTCTGCAATCTCTATCCCAATGCCCAATGGCATGACAGAAATAACACTCTTCCTTCTTGGGTTTGGGCTTAGGCTTAGTGACAACACTTGTCAATTTCCTTTTGCCCTTACCTTTGGAACGCTTCCTTTTGTTGGAACTCTTTCCAACAACCACCATATCATTCTTCCCTTGGCTCCCAGCTTTCTCTTGGAATGACATATTCAACTGATCATCCATCAATGAATTGTCCATGTCATCTAATTGCTCACGCAATTCCGAAGACATCTTTCCAAGCATCAAGCTGGACACGTCCAGATCATCATCCTCATGCTTCCAATAAGCATCAATGATCGATCTAGAAGCCGTGGTCAGAGGCTTATCCTTCATAAGGATAGATCGCATGGTGAGATAAAACAGATTCCTGCAACAGATATGTTCTACAGAAAATGACAGACAAACAGACAGAAAATATGCAAGTCACTTAGTACACTTACTATCACAGATAATAGATGCAATATGACAGGCTCCCACTAAGAAAAATACCCTCAATGAGTTTCTAAGTGAGTTAGGATCCATATTTCACATGCTTTTGAGTCAGCTAGGGCATGACGCTCAAAACCATGCTATTTAGGTAGACAACACTTTGTCAATCACATCCTATGTGATTCCTAGATGTGTATGGGATAGTGATACGCTATCACTGGATGTTCCTCATCCCATCCTTACCATTAGGTCCAAGTCCGACTTGATAACCCAATTCAAGCTCAACCATATTCGAGCTATGAGAATCACGATTTCTCCATACTGCCTCACCAAGATAATCAGGCACGCTCAGCTAGGGCATGACCCGTAACCATGACGATCGAGGCCTTGACAGTTGCTCTACTAATGGGCGGTAATAGCTTGAGATTTCATGAGGTATATGTGACTTGAACACAATGAAATCTTGACTGAATTCAAGTCAGTTCAATCAAGCTGTTCCGATCATATCGGTAGAATCAGAATCTCGGCTTAGACACTTGAAACGATGCAACAATTGCATCTAACAAAGTCTAACGAACTGACTCGGTCCGAGTCAACACTTGACTCGGTCCGAGTCAGAAGCCGAAATCATCTACAGATCAATCTGAACCAAAACTTGACAACCGGACAACTTTCTGTACTGACTCTGTCCGAGTCAAAACTTGCTCAAACCGAGTCAGAAGTCTGTAAGGCCCATTTTGGTTCGTTCTGACTCGGTCAAGTCAACACTTGACTCTGTCCGAGTCAAAACTCTGATCTGTCATTCTGACTCTGTCGAGTCAAAACTCTGACTCTGTCGAGTCAAAACTCTGGCTCTGTCCAGGTCAAAACTCTGGGAGATCTCTCGTTCTGACTCGGTCGAGTCAACACTTGACTCTGGCCGAGTCAAAACTCTGGTAGACACTTTTTGGTCACGAGATCTAGGGTTTCACCCCGTTTCGATGCACCATCAAGCCGTCTTCGACCCCCAAACTCATCCATGCATCAAATAACAATCATAACATCATTAAATATGCATAGATCAAGCCTATCATGCAATTTTAACCATTAAAATTCATATAGGCATGCGACAAGCACGGCGATATACAGAGAACCAGGCTCTGATACCACTGTTGGGTTTCACTACGGATTCCTAGCATGCGATCATATCGATCTAGGGTTTGGTTTACTAGGTTTCATGCAGCGGAAGAATAATCTAAACCTAGTCAAACGTCACACGCAACCAAAATCATCCGTAAAACCCCATTTAATCGTGTATATCACCGTAGGAATCGAATACTTACCTCTTTCCTGAAGATCTGAAAGTAGCAATCGATCCAGGGCCTGTTTTAATCACCAAGAGCTGAAAGTACAGCTCCTCTACACGTATCCACACCGACGGGAAGGATTCCAAACGCTTTTGGAACTGATCTGCTAGGATCTGTGAAGTGAATAGGGTTTCCAAGACTTGGGATCGAATCCCGGGAACTAGAACCTCAAAAGAAACGATTTTCTTGTGTTCTAGATCTATCTTAGGGTTCTGTAAGTCGAGTTCTCTACTTAGGACGGCGTCCAACACCTCCTTATAAGATAGAAACCCTAATCCTTGTGAAAAGAGACTTTTTCCGAGTATTGACTCGGTCCGAGTCAGAACTCTGACTCGGTCGAGTCAGAACGAATCAGCCCAAGCCCATTGTCAACTCTTGACTC
>NW_010962614.1:188707-188916 GCF_000463585.1 Tarenaya hassleriana | reverse complement strand
TAAGCGTTCTAACGTTTCTACGATTCATTAGAAGCATGGTTCTAGGGTTTATCAAATTTTTTTTTTATATCCGCTGCGCAAACCCTAGAATCGTTCTCTTAGGAATAGGATTCGCTCTAGAGATCCCAGGAAACCCAACACTTCCGGTATCCAATACCAACGAAGATATAGTACAGATGTTAGCTTCTATAACATGAATACCTGAGGCG
>NW_010962614.1:185629-187861 GCF_000463585.1 Tarenaya hassleriana | reverse complement strand
CCTACAATAAATTTCTATTATGGGACTAAGATCCGTATTTCACACAAGAATAAATTGTTACACCTATCCTTATGCTATTTAGGTAGACATCTAATGTCAATCATATCTAATATGACTCTTAGATCCTTTATGAGACTATGATATCAAATATCATTGCATACTGGTCTCATCTGTACCATTAAGTCTCAAGTCAAACTTGACAACTTAACCCAAGATAAACCATATTCAAGCTGTAGGAACCACGATTTGCTACCCTGCCTCACAAAGATAATCCGGTACGCTCAGCTTTGGCATGACCCGTGTTACGGACGATCGATGCCTTGACAGGCGCTCTAGTAATGGGAGGTACACACTTAGCATTACATGAATAAGGGATTTTTTTTGAAACCGCACCTAGATCAAGCATCTACTTTCAAGCTATGAGAACCACCATTTCTCCATCTTGCCTCACCAAGATAATACGGCACACCCAGCTTTGGCATGGCCCATGACACGTACGATCGAGGCCTTGACAAGTGCTTTACTCATAGAGCTTCTAGATCTAATCGGTTTCTTTGCAACGATTGTTCATAATTCGAATAGACCATCCATTCGATTATGTAATCCCAATCTCGGAGCTCCCACTCAATCAAGCATATACTATATCTTGATTAAGTTACATGTATTCATTCACTATGGGCCATCCATAAGAATGAATCATGCCTATTTGAGTTACAACTGATCAGAATAAGCAACGATTGCGTAATCGGACCTTGAAAACGGAAATTTTCGGATTCTGGACTTCGGACCGTCCGTTCTGGAGGTAGAACGGACGTTCCAGGCTGGCAGAACGTTCGGTCTCGACTGCAAAAGTCAGACCGGACGTTCCGCCTAGTAGAACGGACGTTCTACATGGCAGAACAGACGGTCCAACCTTCCGTTCTGTGCCAATCAGTCCGTCACCCATGGACCGTCCGTTCCGGCTTACCAGAACGGATGGTCTAGGGTAGTTCTCCGTGATCAGATCACGTTTCCCCGCGTTCTCAGCCCCGATCAGACCCGAAACTGAACCGAATTCTTCTGTACACCCAAAATTCGAACTCCTGCATTTTCAGCCCCAATAAGACCCGAAACCGATCCGAATTCTTTTGTACACCCAAAATTCGAACTCCTGCACTCTATGCAACATGAAACATGCAATCTACACTAGATTCAATCATCAAACATGCATAGATATCAAAGCAAACATGGATTCAAACAATTCAAATCCTAAAACATGCGTGATCGGGTTCTACGAAATCAAAACAGAGCAACCAGGCTCTGATACCACTGTTGGGTTTCCTGGGATCTCATGAGCGAATCTAATTCCTAAGAGATCGATTCTAGGGTTTGCGCAGCGGATATAAAACAAAAATTTAATGAAACCCTAGAACCATGCTGCTATTGGATTGTAGAAACGTTAGAACGCTTACCTCAATCGATCCGGGGCCTGTATCAATCGAAGAACACGTCTGATCACGAAAGGCAGGAAGAATACCTCGCCCTCTACACGTATCCACACTTCGGGATGGATTCCAACGATTGGAACTTGTCTGCTAGGACTCGAATCTTCTATTCGATTTGTGCTTTTAGAAAAACGGACTTTGATCACACTCTCAAACTCTTGGATCTCACCAAAAGTCTACTTAAAGTGTTCTAAAGTCGGCTCACTTATATTAGGGTTTTTAATCTCCTTCTTATAAAGTGATTTAACCCTAATTCGGTTTAATTTTGGAAAATCTGAAGCCCGGAACGGACGGTCCAGAAACGCACACAGACCGTCCGTTCCAGCAAGTAGAACGGACGTTCTGCATTAGTGGACCGTCCGTTCTAGTCTTATGGAACGGACAATCTGTTCTGGACCGTCAGGTCTGGCTCGGCAGACCGTCCGTTCTGGACTTTTGGTCCGTCCGTTCCAGACCCTTCCATCTTGGGTTTTCCGTCGTTTTTCTCACGCGTTTTGTCCTTCCCTGCGTGTGTGACCCTGTAGGCTCATTCGATATAGCAGTATAGTCCGAAATCTCTATTCCGGATATACAAGTCATAGGCGGTCTCTAGCAAGACACTATGACTACCTATCTCGAATAGAGTTTGTTCATGATCATACGAACTCCAGTGATGATTCCGGCTGATGATCCTTTTGTATCGCGATATCATATGTCGAACATAAGGCATGGACAAGCCACCTTATCTGATTCGACCGCTTTCTCGTTC
>NW_010962614.1:183160-184891 GCF_000463585.1 Tarenaya hassleriana | reverse complement strand
AACAGGAGTCCAACGAAGTCGGCTGAAACGACGCCATATGAGATATGGACGGAGAAGCGTCCCGCGTTGTCGTTTATCAGAATTTGGGGTTGCGACGAGAAGTCGGCTGAAACGACGCCATATGAGATATGGACGGAGAAGCGTCCCGCGTTGTCGTTTATCAGAATTTGGGGTTGCGACGATTACGTGAAACGTCAGATGACTGATAAGTTATCCTCCAAATCTGATAAGTGTTTATTTGTAAGCTACCCTAAGGAAACTAAGGGTTACTACTTATACATTCCCACAGAGAACAAAGTGTTCATTGCTAGGAATGCGACTTTTATGGAGCGAGAGTTCGTTTCCAAAAGAGTCAGTGGGAGTAGGATCGAACTTGAGGAAGTTCGAGAGCAACAAGTAGACGCTGAGCCGAGTAAACAAGTTGAAGACGTTCAACCTGATTCACTGCCGGTTGTGACTCAACCTTCGACGAGTGAACCTCGGAGATCAGACAGGATTCGCCAAGAGCCTGTGAGATACGGATTTCTCATGACTGGGAATGAGGAGCTCATGTTATTGGAACATGATGAGCCTACCACATACCCAGAGGCTATGGCGAGTCCGGACTCCGAGAAATGGCGCGAGGCTATGAAGTCCGAGATGCAATCCATGTCTGACAACCAAGTATGGACTCTGGTTGATGCATCTGAAGGGATAAAACTCATCGGATGCAAGTGGATCTTCAAGAAGAAGACCGACATGGATGGCAACGTGCACACGTATAAGACACGACTTGTGGCGAAATGATTCCGTCAGATTCATTGTATTGACTATGATGAGACGTTTTCGTCCGTAGTTATGCTGAAGTCCATCAGGATCCTACTTGCAATAGCTGCATATTACGACTATGAGATATGGCAAATGGATGTCAACACCGCGTTCCATAACGGGAACTTGACCGAGGATGTGTACATGACACAACCCGAAGGTTTTGTCGATCCAAAGAACCCGAGGATGGTGTGCAAGCTTCAGAGGTCCATTTATGGACTGAAGCAGGCTTCGAGGAGCTGGAACCTTCGCTTTGATGAGACAATCAAAAAGTTTGGTTTCTCACAGAACGAAGACGAGCCATGTGTTTACAAGAAGGTCAGTGGGAGCATGATAACGCAAATCTAGGTGTATAAATAAGCTCAAGTAATAAAAACCTAGATACAGCGAATATCGCAAGGATACGGATCAATTGTAGTACCAGGATCGAACACAGGGAATAGTTAACTCTAAGAACAAGACTCGACTAAGAATTAAATCAGGAAATATAGAATGAAGTATGTGAATATCGAAAATAAAACAATGAACTAACTAAAGAAAATCAGATAACTAAACCACCGTAGCTTCGGGATAACCTTAATGCGCAAGGATTGTTTCTAAGGATGGAGAATCTACGAATATCGAACTCTAATAGGAGATCTCAAGTTCTAATATCAGATTTGGCTCTCTCAAGTCCTAAATCCACTATCCAATAATTTAACCTATCGATCTCTCAACCTAATAGATTAAAATATCAAATGCATTAACGATCACTATCATAGTTCCTAAACCGATTAACCTATCTCTCAATAGTCTTAATCAATTCATTCAATGAATTCGTTCCGAATCTAATTCCAACTCTCGTTATCAATCAGAATCTAAGATCAATCAATCAACAGGCCACGAAGATCAAAAGCAATAAATCCAATTCAATTAAACCGCCGA
>NW_010962614.1:181737-182659 GCF_000463585.1 Tarenaya hassleriana | reverse complement strand
TTTTATGAGAGTATTTTATTCATTACATGTTCTTGCATGCTAGATCTGTTATGAAATCCATGTATCATTATGAATGATACTGAACTCCCTAGTCTTGTGTCATTATGGGAATGATGACATAATAAGACTAGTATGATGTGTGATTGATGATCATAGCGATGATCATAGGTATTGGATACGATCACAGTCATATGTATTCGTTGGAGAACGGAATACTGGATTGACTCGCATGAGATTGTCACATGGACTAGCGTCATGACTTGAATCTCATATGGCGGTTCCATGATTGGATCCTAAGACCTGAGATATCTACGGAATCCAACATGAGGAGTTGCGTGCTTTGAATACGTCAAACGTTCTGCGTAACAGGAGAACTATAAAGGCGTGTATCAGGTACGAAACGAATCATGTACTGGATTGTAGATAGTCAAGATGGGATTTGTACCTCTCGTAAAAGAGAGAGATATCGCTGGGCCCCTCGTGCGAGCGAGACTGTAGAAATGTGTGGCCGCACTATAGACGAACGTCGTCTATTTTAGAAAGTCGAACTCAGTGAACGAGAAAGCAGTCGAATCAGATAAGGTGGCTTGTCCATGCCTTATGTTCGACATATGATATCAGGATACAAAAGGATCATCAACCGGAATCATCTCTGGCGTTCGTAAAGATCACGAACAAACTCTATCCGAGATAGATAGTCGTAGTGTCTTGATAGAGACCGCCTATGACTTGTATATCCGAATTACACACGCAGAGAAGGACAAATGCACGAGAGAAAACGACGGAAAATCGAGTCGGACGGGTCGAGACCCGACGGTCTGGACGCGTGGTCCGTCCGTTGTGGGGAGCAGAACGGACGGTCCACGACAACACGCAGACCGTCCGTTCTATGTGATAGAACGGACGGTCCGCACTAAACGTA
>NW_010962614.1:181269-181580 GCF_000463585.1 Tarenaya hassleriana | reverse complement strand
AGTTTTTCCGAAATTCAACCGAATTAGGGTTAAATCACCTTATAAGAAGGAGATTAAAAAACCCTAACTCGAGAGAGACAAAATAGAGCCGACTTTTGGCAGAAAAGAGGACGGTCCACGTGCTTTTCTGGACCGTCCGTTCCGAGCTTCAGTTTTTCCGAAATTAAACCGAATTAGGCTTAAATCACCTTATAAGATGGAAAAAAAACCCTAACTCGTGAGAAAAAAAAGAGAGCCGACTTTTGCAGTTCTTGGAGAGTTTTTGGTGAGATCCAAAAAGCTCAACAAGTTCTAAGTCTCGTTTTCTCGAA
>NW_010962614.1:180322-181031 GCF_000463585.1 Tarenaya hassleriana | reverse complement strand
AAATTTTTGTTTTATATCCGCTGCGCAAACCCTAGAATCGATCTCTTAGGAATAGGATTCGCTCTAGAGATCCCAGGAAATCCAACATAAAAAACCCAAACTCGTGAGAGAAAAAAGAGAGCCGACTTTTGGCAGAAAAGAGAGAGTTTTTCGAGATCCAAAAACGAGTTCTAAGTCTCGAGATTTCTCGGTGCACATATGGAATAGAGATTCGAGTCCTAGCAGACAAGTTCCAACCGTTGGAATCCATCCCGAAGTGTGGATACGTGTAGAGGGCGAGGTATTCTTCCTGCCTTTAGTGATCAGACGAGTTCTTCGATTGATACAGGCCCCGGATCGATTGAGGTAAGCGTTCTAACGTTTCTACGATTCATTAGAAGCATGGTTCTAGGGTTTATCAAATTTTTGTTTTATATCCGCTGCGCAAACCCTAGAATCGATCTCTTAGGAATAGGATTCGCTTTAGAGATCCCAGGAAACCCAACAGTGGTATCAGAGCCTGGTTGCTCTGTTTTGATTTCGTAGAACCCGATCACGCACGTTTTAGGATTTGAATTGTTTGAATCCATGTTTGCTTTGATTTCTATGCATGTTTGATGATTGAATCTAGTGTAGATTGCATGTTTCATGCTGCATAGAGTGCAGGAGTTCGAATTTTGGGTCCACAGGTGAATTCGGATCGGTTTCGGGTCTGATCGGGGATGAGAAC
>NW_010962614.1:175632-178375 GCF_000463585.1 Tarenaya hassleriana | reverse complement strand
TGCATGGGATGCTGAAATCGGCCGAGCAGGATATCGTGGTGCCCAAGACTGTGCTTGCTGTTGAGAATAACTCCAGCAAGAAGCGGCGGGGTAAAGCCAAAAAGAAGGCGGCGAAAAAGGCAAAAGTTGCCTCTACGCCCAAGCCTAAGCCCGATAAGGGTGACTGTCATTACTGCGGAGTGTCTGGACACTGGAAGCGTAATTGTTACCTTTATCTGGAGGATCTGAAGGATAAGAAGCTTGGTGAAGCTTCTGCCTCAGGTATTCATGTTATAGAAGCTAACATCTGTACTATATCTTCGTGGGTATTGGATACCGGAAGTGCCTCACACATTTGTGGAAATGTGAAGGGACTAAAAAGAAGTAGGATGCTAGCTAAGGGAGAAGCGGATCTATGCGTTGGAAATGGAGCAAGAGTTGATGCATTGTGTGTTGGCGTTTACGATTTGCATCTTCCTTCTGGACTTGTTTTAGAGCTTAGTAATTGTTACTATGTTCCTGCGATTAGCAGAAACATTATTTCTATTTCTTGTCTGGATTTGGATGGTTTTCGATTTGTGATTGAGAACTCGAGTTTGATGATTTATCGAGACGATATTTACTATGGTAATGGTTATCTAGTTAATGATTTATACGTCTTGAATGATCAGCCTTCAAACTCAACTTCATCCATCTATAACGTGAGTACTAAACGGTTTAAGCCGAACGACTTAAACACGACCTTCCTCTGGCATTGTCGTCTAGGCCACATAAACGAGAAGCGCATACAGAAACTTCATTCTGAAGGTCTTCTGGATTCATTTGACTTTGAGTCTCTTGAATCTTGCGATTCTTGTTTGATGGGCAAGATGACAAAGCATCCTTTCAAAGGGAAAGGACAGAGAGCGACAGAGTTATTGGATTTGATACATAGTGATGTATGCGGACCAATGAGCTGTCCAGCTATGATGAGTCAGACAGATCTTCCGAAGTCCTTTTGGGTCTATGCTTTAGAGACCGCCGCGTACCTGCTGAATAGGAGTCCAACGAAGTCGGCTGAAACGACACCATATGAGATATGGACGGGGAAGCGTCCCGCATTATGGTTTGTCCGAATTTGGGGTTGCGACGCTTACGTGAAGCGTCAGATGGCTGATAAGTTATCCTCCAAATCTGATAAGTGTTTATTTGTAGGCTACCCTAAGGAAACTAAGGGTTACTACTTCTACATTCCGGCAGAGAACAAGGTGTTCATTGCCAGGAATGCGACTTTTATGGAGCGAGAGTTCGTCTCCAAAAGAGTCAGTGGGAGTAGGATCGAACTTGAGGAAGTTCGAGAGCAGCAAGTAGACGCTGAGCCGAGTGAGCAAGTTGAAGAAGTTCAACCTGTTTCACTGCCTGTTGTGACTCAACCTTTGACGAGTGAACCTCGGAGATCAGGCAGGATTCGCCAAGAGCCAACGAGATATGGATTTCTCGTGACTGGGAATGAGGAACTCATGTTATTAGAACATGACGAGTCTACCACATACCCAGAGGCTATGGCGAGTCCCGACTCTGAGAAATGGCGCGAGGCTATGAAGTCCGAAATGCAATCCATGTCGGCCAAGTATGGACTCTGGTTGATGCATCTGAAGGGATAAAACCCATCGGATGCAAGTGGATCTTCAAGAAGAAGACCGACATAGATGGCAACGTGCACACGTATAAGGCACGACTTGTGGCGAAAGGATTCCGTCAAATTCATGGTATTGACTATGATGAGACCTTTTCGCCCGTAGTTATGCTGAAGTCCATCAGGATCCTACTTGCCATAGCTGCATATTATGACTATTTGATATGGCAAATGGATGTCAAGACCGCGTTCCTTAACGGGAACTTGACCGAGGATGTGTACATGACACAACCCGAAGGTTTTGTCAATCCAAGGAACACGAGGATGGTGTGCAAGCTTCAGAGGTCCATTTATGGACTGAAGCAGGCTTCGAGGAGCTGGAACCTTCGCTTTGATGAGACAATCAAAAAGTTTGGTTTCTCACAGAACGAAGACGAGCCATGTGTTTACAAGAAGGTTAGTGGGAGCACAGTAGTTTTTCTGGTGCTGTACGTGGATGACATTCTCCTTATAGGGAATGACGCTCCTACCTTGCAGGACATTAAGTCTTGGCTAGGAACGCAGTTTTCTATGAAGGACCTAGGAGAAGCGGCCTATATTCTAGGCATTAAGATCTATAGGGATAGATCGAGGCGTCTTCTAGGATTATGTCAGAGTACATACATCGATAAGGTCTTGAAACGGTTCAAGATGCAAGATTCCAAGAAAGGAACCTTACCGATGAGCAGTGGCACAGTTCTCTGCAAGAGTCAGTGTCCTACGACACCTGATGAGCGAGAACGCATGGACCGGATTCCATATGCTTCGGCAATTGGATCCATCATGTATGCCATGCTTTGTACTCGACCGGATGTATCCTACGCGTTGAGCATTACGAGTAGATACCAGTCAGATCCAGGTGAGTCGCACTGGATCGCCGTCAAGAACATCCTAAAGTACTTGAGAAGGACTAAGGATGTATTCTTGGTATACGGTGGGTCGGAAGACGAGCTCGCTGTAAAGGGTTACACCGATGCTAGTTTCCAGTCAAACCCGGATGACTACAGATCGCAGTCTGGCTATGTTTTCTGCTTAAACGGAGACGTTGTTAGCTTGAACAGTTCCAAGCAGGCGACCGTTGCAGATTCTACTACAAAAGCTGAGTATATT
>NW_010962614.1:169057-175062 GCF_000463585.1 Tarenaya hassleriana | reverse complement strand
GCGTTCGTAAAGATCACGAACAAACTCTATTCGAGATAGGTAGTCATAGTGTCTTGCTAGAGACCGCCTATGACTTGTATATCCGAAATAGAGATTTCAAGTTATACTGCTATATCGAATGAGCCTACAGGGTCACACACGCAGGGAAGGACAAAACGCGTGAGAAAACGACGGAAAAACCAAGACGGAGGAGTCTGGAACGGACGGACCAGAAGTCCACAACGGACGGTCCGCCGTGCCAGACCCGACGGTCCAGAACGAACTGTCCGTTCCAGAAAGTCTGGAACGGACGGTCCACGTGAGCAGACCGTCCGTTCTATGTGCTGGAACGGACGGTCCACGTGCTTTTCTGGACCGTCCCTTCCGGGCTCCAGTTTTTCCGAAATTAAACCGAATTAGGGTTAAATCACCTTATAAGAAGGAGATTAAAAAACCCTAACTCGTGAGAGAAAAAAGAGAGCCGACTTTTGGCAGAAAAGAGAGAGTTTTTGGAGATCCAAAAACGAGTTCTAAGTCTCGAGATTTCTCGGTGCACATATGGAATAGAGATTCGAGTCCTAGCAGACAAGTTCCAACCGTTGGAATCCATCCCGAAGTGTGGATACGTGTAGAGGGCGAGGTATTCTTCCTGCCTTTAGTGATCAGACGAGTTCTTCGATTGATACAGGCCCCAGATCGATTGAGGTAAGCGTTCTAACGTTTCTACGATTCATTAGAAACATGGTTCTAGGGTTTATCAAATTTTTGTTTTATATCCGCTGCGCAAACCCTAGAATCGATCTCTTAGGAATAGGATTCGCTTTAGAGATCCCAGGAAACCCAACAGTAAATTCTTCGAACCTCGTTCTTTTCTTCTTTTCTTCTTTTATTCACCATGAAAGGCTCCAAATTCTCCCAAATCACTCCAATCAAACAAGTCCTTTCGTCGGGAGGGAAAACGGGGGACCAAAAATTTTAGTATGCGCCGCACGACAGAGAAAATTAGCGGCCCGCCCGGTAAACCAGGCGACCGCCCATTCATCGACCGACCGCTCGAACAATCGAGCGATCGCTCGTAGCTTTTCAAAACAAAAATATATATATAATAATAAATATCGAGCGATCGCCCGAGAAACCGAGCAACCGCTCGGTCTCGAAATCGAGTTTTTTAATTCGATTTCGGGGGAGAGAGCCACCACTTCACGAGAAATTACCAATACTCTCTCCCCTTCTCTCTCGCCGGCGATCGATTTCCCCCTCCGCCGCTTCGAAGCCCCACCGCGCCGCCGTCGTTCCAGAACCACCACGCTCAAACCCCAGGCAGATCTACCCTCTCCGAAACCCTAACCGGTAATTCCTCCCCTCAAAATCGTAACATTAAGGTATTTTGGTTAAAGATAGGTCGAAAGTTTTGATGGGTATAGCTGATAGGGTTAGTTTCGATCGATTTCGACCGGAAAATCCCGATTTCTGGTCGAAATCTCGATCTTCCGAACCAGTGAGCGGTCACTCGTTTTTCTCGAGCGACCGCCCGATTTGTCAGCGGTCGCTTGAGCGATCGCCCGAAAGACGAGCGACCGCCTGTGAAAGCAGGCGGCCCGCTCGTTTTCTCTGAAATCCAAAAAATCACTCTATTTTTCTCACCCTAACCCCACTGCCCCAATCCATATCGACTATACCTTTGCAGATGGCATCAAAAAGAGCCCGCACAAGCGACGTCGCTTCGTCGTCACAGGAAGCCGAGTTCTCTCAAAAGAGAGAGATGAGATCGGACACAATCACCGAGATATTGGAGACGAAGCAGAATCTCCTCGTCGAAGGACCACCCAAGCTGGTCAAGATCGGCCGACACGATGAAGCATACGAACGGGCGAAGCACCTATCGAAGTTGAAACAACGCCAAAGCAAAGCTATGTGCGAACGCACGATTCGAGGGTTGGGTATTCAAGCGAACGTCGAATACATATTCGACAAGCTCGGCTGGGGAGCACTGAGCAGGAGCGTCGAGCCCTCATTCAAGAGCGTAACCCGCGAATTCTTGGCCACCTACTCATGCTACTTCCCATCCGACGGCACGATCGACAAAGCATACATGGAGTTCCGCTTGAACAAGAAATGGGTGAGACTAACCATGGCGCAATTTGCAGACATCCTGGAGGTCCAAAGGGAACGCACTCCTTACTACCGACGATCACCGCATATGTCCTCCAAGATTTTTGGAAGAAGATAGCAGTCCGTCGGTACTCAAGCTCAGCGGGGAAGATTTCATGGGTACAGCATCCGGCAATCCGATACGCGCATTCAGTCATGTCCAACTTCATCTTCGCACGAGACGAACCCGGTAAGATCCACAAAATCGACCTGGGTTACCTCTATCAAGTATTGCGGGAGTTTCATGATGGTCCATCTCTCGACATGTATGTCTGTGCCCAATGGAGCAACTTGGACTTAGTTTCACGGGTAGCCATGCATCTCCACACGTTGGCCTCCACCAAGGCCAACGAGACGTGCATTTGCGTGGGTGGTATGATCACAAAGATAGCACAGCGGGTCGTCACGACAATAGTATATGGTCGACGATCATATCCTCCTGGACATGGACGCCCTCCGACTCCGAGGGCACATTCAGCGAAGGGGATGGCAGTGGATCTTCAAGGGCGATGACGGGATGACACGAAGCCTTGTGCTCCCGTGCGAGCAGATCGAGACGTTCACACCCGATACCCTGCAGCTGGACTTTCTCGACATTACCCCAGACCGATTGAGAATCGGGAGAGGAAGAGCAACTGACCCCTCGACATCGGGAGTTGAGGGTCGATCAAGCTCCACCCCGACCCTCGACTTGACCTCATCTTGCAGAAGCTAGAGAGCTTCAACACTCGACTCACGACCATCGAGGGATTCGGCTCCCGACTCACCTCCCTCGAGGAATCCATAGAAGATCAGATGGGCACTTTGGAAGCCACGCTCACAACATCGATAGAGAGTGCCCAACGAGAGATAATGTGAGCGTGTGAGAAGATGATGGGTAACGATGACTCCGATGCGGAAGAATCAGACCAGGGGTCCGAGGAAGAAGGCTCTTCTACATCCGAGGCCAGCAAGGGGAGCAAGAGGACGGCCCCTTGATTCGATCATCGTTAGGATAGAACGTTTAACATTTCCCGTAGAACGATGTTTTCATGTGTTTAACACTCTTGTCTCGTGCTTTCTTTTTTTGGATTGTCGGTATTATTATATGATGTTTTGACGTGCTTAAATGTTGATAATCTTATCGGACTTCATGTTTATGTAGCATTTCCTCGAAATCGGGTCAAGAAAAAAGTTTTTCACAAAACAAATGGGCGGACCGCTCGGTTTTTCGAGTGGTCGCCCACTTGCAGATGAGAAACGAGCGGTCGCTCGCCTCTTCAGGCGGACCGCCCGTCCCATTTTGAGTGACCGCCCGAGCGGTCGCCTGGAAGCAATCGTTTCAATTCACGAAAAACGAGCGACCGCTCGCAAAAGCAGGCGGCCCGCCCGTTTTCTCTGAGGAATTCTTGATACTCGCACGAGAAGATCCACAAGTCATCTCAATCACCGAACTCAACCTCCTCATGGGACCCCTCCACTTCGTGATGCATAACCGGCCTGAAGTCGCCGACATAGCCCCAAGGGTCATCCTCCACATGCACTCGGTACTCTCTTCCGAATGAATGCATGTAACTTAATCGTAGGAATCAACCTCGGACCATACGTACACGACGCCATTCATGGAGACACGATCAACTTCATCCATCTCGTGGAAAATGGCCTAGTCAAAGAACAGAATGGAGACATCTTATGGAAGTTCGTGGACGTCGAGAGTAGGTATCGATCATTCAACATGGCTTACTTTGTACTACCTCCTCTCACCCAAGAAGGCATCCAATTCGAAGTCGAGACGGATATTGGCACGGACTCCGACCAAGGATACTCATCTCACGGGTCCTGCTAAAGGCCCGCTCGGTCCTCCCTCTTCACCCTCACCCCTTTGCATTCATTTCGGCTAACATCGCATTGCACTGTAATTCCCTCACATTGCATAGGTTTCATGGGCTTGCGACAACCGCAAAAGAGAAATTGGAATGCGATTCCGCCTCATCGAAAAAGATAACACAATCACCCCCTTCATTCCATCCATTCCTTATTTCTCTTTGAAAACTCTCCACTAGACGAGAGTCAACACCGTGGACGGTGTTTGATTCAAGTCTGGGGGGGAGGAGTGGCACTAACATACATCGTACCCATGAGCTCTACACATCATGCATCAATTGCATTTAGAATCATGCATTCCATATTAATCGGAAAAAAAACGAGTCTTGCATTTTGTACATACTTGCATTAATCGCCACTAATAGGTTGCATATGCGCATATAGATCTAGGACCACACACATACACTTGCATAAGGTTTTCCTCTCGAAAATTTGGCCGGATAACAATGTGGGGGTATAGAGTGAGGATTCGTTTGGTAAGGTTCTAGGAGCTAAGTTTAGATTCATCTAAAGAGTTGAATGGATTGTCGGGTGAGGTAGAAATAGCTGATCCAACTCTAGCTGCTGCACTTGCATAAAAAAAGGAGTTTGAGGAGAGAGAAGGGGGACTGGACCAACTTGAAGAAAAACACCTTGGAGAAGTGAAAAGGGAGATTTTGGGAGATCTAGGAAGCTTGGAGAAGAAGAAGACCACCATTGAAGACCACCTTGAGCTTCTCTTTTCCCTTTCTATGTTTCTTCATTTTGCTTTCTTTTTTGAAACCCTAGATATGGAGTAGTGACTTTCTTGTGGGTGAGGGATCCCCACTTTTGTATGGGTACCTATGCTTAACCTATGATGTTTATGAGTTTTCTTCCATGGGTTTGATATTTTGTGCTTAATGCTATCAACTTTGGCGAAATCTTAGTTGGTGTGATGTTAGAACACATTGATCATAGAGATATGGGGATGATGTTTGGAACCAAACATCAAATGAGTGAGTTATTCACATTGGGAGATGGCTTAACTTGCTTAGGGTTCATGATAGGGTACATTAATGCACCTAGAGATCATTTAGATCATTGGGAGATGGGGAAATCGATCCTCTAGGTAGTGAGTTTAAGCTCGGGAGAGACAAACTCTGGATGAAGTGCTTGAAACCCCCATTTGGAAGATAAACCCGTAGATATTGTAGTATCATCAACCGTCCATGCAAGTCTTGAGGGATCCCGAACCCACAACGCCTACAATCATTGTTTGCAACCCCATTAATTTTATTTGCGAAATTTCATTCTGATGCCCATCACAAATCAAATTTTTATTTGACCCTCAATCTAGCTTAGGGATAGACTAATACAACCTAGCCCTCGTGTTCGGCCCCGTTACTACAACTACCGTATACTTGCGGATAGTGGTACGAATCGGGTAATATATATAACTCGGTGCGTGCGCATCAGCCTAGACCGATCGGTCTGGGTCCCGAGACTCCACCAAAATTTGGTTTTTCATTTCGGGATCTGCTTTGAGCAATCGTTGCTTAAACCGGTCAACTGTGATTCAGAATAGCATGATTCGTTCATTTGGATGATCCATAGTGAATGAATGCATATAACTTAATCGACATATTAGATATGCGTGATTGAGTGGGAGCTTCGGGATTGAGATTACATAATCGAATGGATAGTCTATTCGGATTATGTACAATCGTTGCACAGAAACCGGTTAGATCTAGGAGCTCTACGAGTAAAGCACTTGTCAAGGCCTCGATCGTACGTGTCATGGGCCAAGCCAAAGCTGGGTGTGCCGTATTATCTGGTGAGGCAAGATGGAGAAATGGTGGTTCTCATAGCTTGAAAGTAGATGCTTGATCTAAGTGTGGTTTCGAAAATCCCTTATTTAAGTAATGCTAAGCGTGTACCTCCCATTACTAGAGCGCCTGTCAAGGCAACGATCGTCCGTAACACGGGTCATGCCAAAGCTGAGCGTGCCGGATTATCTTTGTGAGGCAGGGTGGGAAATCGTGGTTCCCACA
>NW_010962614.1:168340-168911 GCF_000463585.1 Tarenaya hassleriana | reverse complement strand
TGGATGTGATTGACATAAGATGTCTACCTAAATAGCATAAGGATAAGTGTAACAATTTATTCTTGTGTGAAATACGGATCTTAGTCCCATAGAGAAAATTATTGTAGGGTTATTTTACTTTATGGGAATATAGCTTGTATATGCATCATGTTGTCATTGATTGGTGATGGACTAGCTGGTAATAGATCATGGATATGTTGACATTGATTGATGATGGACTAGCCGGTAGTAGATCATTGATAGAATCTGCAATTTTGTTTTGTTCGTTCTGTTTTGTCTCTTTTTGTAGGATATGGCGTCAACCAGTAGCGTACCGAGTTTGACGATGTGATCTATCCTTGAGAAGGATAAATTGACTGGGACGAACTTCTTGGACTGGTATCGTACCTTGAGAATTTTTCTCAAGCACGATAAGAAGTTGTATGTCCTGGAAGGGGCTCTACCACCAGAGCCTGCGGCCAATGCCACGAGAGCTGTTAGGGATGCTTTGTTGAAGCATCAGACTGACGACAATGAGACCTCCTGTCTCACGTTGGGAAGCATGGCCCCGAATCTGCAGAGGCAGTTGGGG
>NW_010962614.1:167136-168305 GCF_000463585.1 Tarenaya hassleriana | reverse complement strand
CGTGTTTGATATGATCAATCAGCTCAAGACCATGTTTGAGGAGCTAGCGCGTACTGAAAAGTACAAGACGCTGAAAGCTCTGCTGAAAACGGAGATGCCGAGAGGTAGCTCTGTCAACACCCACGTCCTCAACATGAGAGCTCATGTTGAAGAACTTGAGCGTATGGGAGTGAAGCTCGATGGTGACTTGGTTGCAGACTTGATCCTGATGTCATTGCCCGAGGACTATAACCAGTTCGTTATGCAGTACCATATGCACGGGATGACTAAAAGCTTAGCCGAACTGCATGGGATGTTGAAATCGGCTGAGCAGGATATTGTGGTGCCCAAGACTGTGCTTGCTGTGGAGAAAAACTCCAGCAAGAAGCGGTGGGGTAAAGCCAAGAAAAAGGCGGCGAAAAAGGCAAAAGTTGCCTCTACGTCTAAGCCTAATCCCGATAAGGGTGACTGTCATTACTGCGGAGTGTCTGGACACTGGAAGCGTAATTGTCACTTTACTTGGAGGATCTGAAGGACAAGAAGCTTGGTGAAGCTTCTGCCTCAGGTATCCACGTTATAGAGGCTAACATCTATACTATATCTTCGTGGGTATTAGATACCGGAAGTGCCTCACACATTTGTGAAAATGTGCAGGGACTAAGAAGAAGTAGAATGTTGGCTAAGGGAGGAGCGGATCTACGCATCGGAAATGGAGCAAGAGTTGTTGCATTGTGTGTTGGCGTTTATGATTTGCATCTGCCCTCTGGACTTGTTTTAGAACTTAATAATTGTTACTATGTGCCTGCGATTAGCAGAAACATTATTTCTATTTCATGTTTGGATTTGGATGGTTTTCGATTTGTGATTGAGAACTCGAGTTTGATGATTTATCGAGACGATGTTTACTATGGTAATGATTATCTAGTGAATAGTTTATACGTCTTGAATGATCAGCCTTCGAACTCAACATCATCCATCTATAACGTGAGTACTGAACGGTTTAAGCCGAACGACTTAAACCCGACCTTCCTCTGGCATTGTCGTCTAGGCCATATAAATGAGAAGCGCATTCAGAAGCTTCATTCTGAAGGTCTTCTGGATTCATTTGACTTTGAGTCTCTTGAATCTTGCGAGTCTTGTTTGATGGGCAAGATGACAAAGCATCCTTTCAAGGGGAAAGGACAGAGAGC
>NW_010962614.1:166137-166537 GCF_000463585.1 Tarenaya hassleriana | reverse complement strand
TCAGAATCTGAAATAATTGGCCAAGGGGACAGCAAACACCAATCGAAGAAAGCACAAATCGATAAAACCGAAACAAATTCAAATCGCAACCAAGTTAGGATTCAAACATACCCAAAACACAAACGAATCCTTAATCCACAGCCGTGGATCTACTCACGGTTCATGGAAAAACACTGAGCAAAACCAGAAACAAAAAGAAAAGAGGGAGAAGAAAGACTCATGTCGACATCAAGCGATCTTCACGTTCCAACTCTCCTTCTTCTTCCCGAAATCCCGTTTTACTCCTATTTCTCTCACCAGAGCTCTCCAAAGTCTGTATAAAGTCTGTCTCCCTCTTTTGGACGTCTGTAGAGTCCTTTTATCAACCCTAGACGGCGCTTCCGAAGTCCTACTCCCGTTC
>NW_010962614.1:162675-165549 GCF_000463585.1 Tarenaya hassleriana | reverse complement strand
AGGAGTCCAACGAAGTCGGCTGAAATGACGCCATATGAGATATGGACGGGGAAGCGTCCCGTGTTGTCGTTTGCCAAGGTGAGGCTCACTGGATTGCGGTCAAGAACATCCTTAAGTACTTGAGAAGGACTAAGGATTTGTTCTTGGTGTATGGCGGATTGGAAGACGAGCTCGCTATAAAGGGTTATACCGATGCTAGTTTCCAAACCGACAGAGATGACTTCAGATCGCAGTCAGGTTACGTTTTCTGTCTAAACGGTGGGGCTATTAGTTGGAAGAGTTCCAAACAACCAACCGTTGCAGATTCGACTACAGAAGCCGAGTACATAGCAGCATCGGATGCAGCTAAAGAAGCTGTTTGGATCAGGAAATTTGTGGGAGACCTGGGGGTCATTCCTAGCGTTGCAGATCCCATTGAGTTGTATTGTGACAACAATGGTGCGATCGCACAGGCAAAGGAACCCCGGTCACACCAGAGATCCAAACACATACTTAGGCGATTTCACTTGATTAGGGAAATCATCGACAGAGGAGACGTGAAGA
The DNA here is from genome assembly GCF_000463585.1 of Tarenaya hassleriana. Lineage (NCBI taxonomy): Eukaryota > Viridiplantae > Streptophyta > Magnoliopsida > Brassicales > Cleomaceae > Tarenaya > Tarenaya hassleriana. The sequence goes on along the minus strand of NW_010962614.1, from coordinate 165,006 downwards.
TAAGCAGAGTGTCGACAGATGATAATATTGCCGACCCGTTGACGAAGCCTCTCCCTTCGTCAAAGCATGATGGTCATGTTGTGGGTATGGGGATTAGATGCTTGTAGGATAGATCATAGAGCATAGTGGGAGATTGTTGGTTGTGATGCTCTAGGATGATCCGTGATATGACATTTTGACTTTGTATTGATTCATTGGTTTATGAATGCATTACTTTTCCCGTTATATGATTAGCATGTTTGTTATATTACGGTAAATATCCTTGAATCATTGCAGATGATTCTAAATTTCCTGGTCAGTTATCATTGTGGGAACAATGATGAATTAAGACCAGCATGATGTGTGATAGATGATTATGATCATATGCATTAGATGCAAATCACAATCATGGGTTCTCGTTTGGAACGAGTTCCTGGATGACCCGCATGAGATTGTCACATGGACATGAGTCATGACTTGAATCTCATACAGCGGTTCGTTCTTGGATCCTCAGACCTGAGATGTCTAGAGTATCTGATATGAGGAGTGACGTGTTTTGACTGCGTCAAACGTCGTCTTTAACCGGATGATCATAACGGCGTTGCTCAGATACGTTCACGAATCATATGCAGATAGTAGACATGCAATACGGGACTTGTCACCTCCTACGCAGGAGAGATGTCGCTGGGCCCCTCGTGGAAATCGGACTGTGAAAATGCGTGGCCACGCTATAGATGAATGTACATCTATTTTATCAGTCGGTTTGCCTAGACGAGTAAGCGGTTGAACTTGAAGGGTGGCTCATACCATGCCCTTGTTCAACATACGACATCGTGAGACAAAGGATCAGAACTCGAACTATTGCTGGCTTTGTTAGATCACCTCTAACTCTATTTTAGGTGGGTGGTCATGGCGTCTTGCTAGAGGCTAACCATGACTTGTGGTTCGGGAAAAGGGTTTCCGAAGCCACTGCCACTTCGAATGGGCCTACAGGGTCACACACCATTAGGGATGGATAACACGTGAAGAGAGCCACCACAAACCCTAGATAGAACTCTCAGACGTCCTAGACACTTTCTAGAGCTTTGAGAAGCTTTCTCTTGAGTTCTAGTGATCGGAATATCGATTCCAAGTCTAGGACATCGTTTTCTCTTCATAAATCCTAGCAGATACGTTTTATGGATACATGTAGAGGGGTTGTGCTTTCAACTCTTGGTGATTAAAACAGGCCCTAGATCGATTGATACTTCAAGATCTTGAAAGAACGAGGTAAGTATTCAAATCCCACGACGATAAACACGATTGTTCGGGTTATTGCACAATTGGTTTTGTGTGACGTTTGGCTAGGTTTAGATCTTTCCTTCCGCTGCGTGAAACCTAGAATCCAAACCCTAGATCGATGAGATCGCATGCTAGGAACCCGAAGGGAACCCAACAGTGGTATCAGAGCCTGGTTCTCTGTATATCGTCGTGCCTGTTGCTCGTTTGCATGATTTTAATTGTTAAGATGCATGTGAATAATAGATCTTTGCAGTTTTGCATGATTTTAATTGTTAGAATGCATGTAGACTATAGATCTATGCATGTTTTTCATGGTTTTAATGGTTAGAATGCATGTAAACATGAGATCTATGCTTGTTTGATGAATTTGATTGTTGAATGATGCATGGATGAGCTGTGGTTTTGGGAGGCTAGACGTGCGTCGAAACGGGGATGAAAACCCTAGTTTACGGGACCCGAAACCGAGATCCGAAATCTATCCATCGCATGGTCTACGCGTGACGGTGGTTCTTCCTTTTGGTCAAAAGACTGTCCGTTCTGGTCCTTGGACCGTCCGTTCTGGGTCTGTTGGAACGTTCGGTCTTCGGGGTCGGTCTGCATTCGGTCATCCGTTCCAGAAGGTCTGGAACGGACGGTCCACGAATGGCAGACCGTCCGTTCCATGACGATTGGGAACGGACAGACCATTAGAGGCAGACCGTCCGTTCTGGCTTGCTAGAACGGACGGTCCACGTGCTTCTCTGGACCGTCCGTTCCAGTCTTCGGGTTTTTCCAAAATTAAACCGACAGTCGGTCTGGACCTCGGACAATCCGGGATTCCGAAGATTCAGAATTTTGATCGAACAATTGTTGTGTTGGATCGATTATCAGAATCGGAATCAAAGCCTCACTTAAGACCAAGCTTGATGACAATCCAGAATTCAGAGTTTTGATTGTGCAATTGTTGTCTCGAATCAAATTTCTGAATTAGGATATTGAGAGGGTTCTGGTATCGAATCTAAAGCAAACAAATGTTGTTTGGCCAAGAGATTCTATATATAGACGACTCAAACGAACTAAGAGTAGTTCATC
>NW_010962614.1:153044-162313 GCF_000463585.1 Tarenaya hassleriana | reverse complement strand
CATGTGAAATATGGATCCTAGCTCACTTAGAAACTCATTGAGGGTGTTTTTCTTAGTGGGAGCCTGTCATATTGCATCTATTATCAGTGTTAGTAAGTGTGCTAAGCGACTTGCATATTTTCTGTCTGTTTGTTTATCTTTTTCTGTAGTATATATTTGTTGCAGGAATCTGGTTAATCTCACCATGCGATCTATCCTTATGAAGGATAAGCCTCTGACCAAGTCTGGCTATGTTTTCTGCTTGAACGGAGGCTCTTCATTATAGAGGCCAACTTGTGTACTTCTTCTTCATGGGTATTAGATACCGGATGTGCCTCGCACATTTGTGCAAATGTGCAGGGACTGCGAGGAAGTAGACAATTGGCAAAGGGAGAAGTAGATCTCCGTGTCGGGAATGGAGCAAAAGTTGCTGCATTGATCGTCGGGACTTATGATCTGACTTTACCTTCTGGCCTTGTATTGGAGTTGCATGATTGTTATTTTGTACCTGCTATCAGTAGGAACATCATATCGATTTCATGCTTAGACTCAGATGGTTTCAGATTTGTTATTGAGAACAAATGTCTGTCCATTTATAGAGGCGATTTATTCTATGGTAAAGGTTACCAGTTTAATGGCCTTTATATTTTGGAAGATGAACCATCTGGATACAGGTCGATCTATAATGTTAGTACCAAGCGGTTTAAGCCGAACGACTTAAATCCGACCTATCTCTGGCATTGTCGACTTGGTCACATCAATGAGAAACGCATTGCGAAGCTTCATTCTGATGGACTTCTTGATTCTTTTGATTATGAGTCAATTGAATCGTGCGATTCTTGTTTGATGGGCAAGATGACAAAATCTCCTTTTTCTGGAAAAGGAGAACGGGCTACAGAGTTGCTAGAACTCATACATAGTGATGTATGCGGTCCTATGAGCTCTCCCGCTAGAGGAGGTTATCTGTACTTTGTTACGTTTACTGATGATTTCAGTAGGTACGGTTATGTCTACTTGATGAGACATAAGTCTGAAACGCTTGAATTGTTCAAGATTTTCAGAAACGAGGTACAGAACCAACTTGGCAAGACGATCAAGTTGCTTCGATCTGATCGAGGTGGCGAGTATATGAGCCAAGAGTTCATTGACTATCTGGCAGATTGTGGGATTGTCTCACAGCTGACTCCACCTGGAACGCCAGAATGGAATGGCGTTTCCGAGAGGAGGAACCGAACCTTATTGGATATGGTACGGTCTATGATGAGTCAGGTCGATCTTCCTAAATCCTTCTGGGGATATGCTTTGGAAACTGCAGCGCTTATACTGAACAACTGTCCAACAAAGTCGGTTCAGAAGACTCCATATGAGATATGGACTGGGAAGCGTCCCAGGTTAGCATTCATGAAGATTTGGGGATGTGACGTTTACGTGAAACGTCTTGCTTCTGATAAGCTATCTGCCAAGTCTGATAAATGCATATTTGTGGGTTACCCTAAGGAAACTAAAGGGTACTGGTTCTACAACCCATCTGAGAACAAAGTGTTTGTTGCTCGGAATGGATCTTTCTTGGAGAGAGAGTTCGTCTCCAAGAGAGTTAGTGGGAGTAGAATAGATCTCGAAGAAGTTCGAGAACCACAAATAGTCGAAGAACCGAACGAACAGGTCGAAACAGTCCAACCTGTATCACGAGTTGTTGAGACAGCACCTCCTAGTGAACCTCGGAGATCTGGTAGAATTCGCCAAGAGCCTACAAGATATGGTTTTCTTGTGACTGGAAACGATGAACTCATGTTGTTAGAACATGACGAGCCTACGTCGTATTCAGAGGCTGTGGCGAGTTCCGATTCCGAGAAATGGCACCAGGCCATGGAGTCTGAGATGCAATCCATGTATGACAACAAAGTGTGGACTTTGGTCGATTCATTCGATGGTATTAAGACCATTGGATGTAAGTGGGTTTTCAAGAAGAAAACCGACATGGATGGCATCGTGCATACCTATAAGGCACGACTCGTCGCGAAAGGGTTTCGGCAGATTCATGGTATAGACTATGATGAAACCTTTTCACCAGTTGTGATGCTTAAATCCATACGGATTGTGCTGGCTATAGTTGCGTATTATGACTATGAGATATGGCATATGGACGTCAAGACCGCATTCCTTAACGGGAATTTGCTCGAGGATGTGTACATGACACAACCCGAGGGTTTTGTCGATCCTAAGAGTCCGAGGAAGGTGTGTAAGCTTCAGAGATCCATTTATGGACTGAAGCAGGCTTCGAGGAGCTGGAATCTTCGATTTGACGAGGCAGTCAAAACGTTTGGCTTCCTGCAAAACGAAGATGAGCCATGTGTTTACAAGAAGGTCAGTGGGAGCGCAGTGGTCTTCCTTGTACTTTATGTGGATGATATATTGCTCATCGGAAATGACATTCCTACCTTGCAAGGAGTAAAATCCTGGCTAGGATCGGTCTTTTCGATGAAGGACTTAGGAGAAGCCGCCTATATTCTAGGAATCAAGATCTATAGAGATAGATCGAGAAGGCTTCTTGGTCTAAGTCAGAGTACATACATTGACAAGGTCTTGAATCGGTTCAAGATGCAAGACTCCAAGAGGGGTGCCTTGCCAATGGGACATGATGTGGCTCTTAGCAAGACTCAGTGTCCAAGGACACAGGATGAGCAAGAGCGCATGAGTAGGATTCCATATGCCTCGGCAATTGGATCCATCATGTACGCCATGTTATGTACTCGTCCGGATGTATCATATGCATTGAGTATGACTAGTAGATATCAGTCTACACCAGGTGAGGCTCACTGGATTGCGGTCAAGAACATCCTTAAGTACTTGAGAAGGACTAAGGATTTGTTCTTGGTGTATGGCGGATTGGAAGACGAGCTCGCTATAAAGGGTTATACCGATGCTAGTTTCCAAACCGACAGAGATGACTTCAGATCGCAGTCAGGTTACGTTTTCTGTCTAAACGGTGGGGCTATTAGTTGGAAGAGTTCCAAACAACCAACCGTTGCAGATTCGACTACAGAAGCCGAGTACATAGCAGCATCGGATGCAGCTAAAGAAGCTGTTTGGATCAGGAAATTTGTGGGAGACCTGGGGGTCATTCCTAGCGTTGCAGATCCCATTGACTTGTATTGTGACAACAATGGTGCGATCGCACAAGCAAAGGAACCCCGGTCACACCAGAGATCCAAACACATACTTAGGCGATTTCACTTGATTAGGGAAATCATCGACAGAGGAGACGTGAAGATAAGCAGAGTGTCGACAGATGATAATATTGCCGACCCGTTGACGAAGCCTCTCCCTTCGTCAAAGCATGATGGTCATGTTGTGGGTATGGGGATTAGATGCTTGTAGGATAGATCATAGAGCATAGTGGGAGATTGTTGGTTGTGATGCTCTAGGATGATCCGTGATATGACATTTTGACTTTGTATTGATTCATTGGTTTATGAATGCATTACTTTTCCCGTTATATGATTAGCATGTTTGTTATATTACGGTAAATATCCTTGAATCATTGCAGATGATTCTAAATTCCCTGGTCAGTTATCATTGTGGGAACAATGATGAATTAAGACCAGCATGATGTGTGATAGATGATTATGATCATATGCATTAGATGCAAATCACAATCATGGGTTCTCGTTTGGAATGAGTTACTGGATGACCCGCATGAGATTGTCACATGGACATGAGTCATGACTTGAATCTCATACAGCGGTTCGTTCTTGGATCCTCAGACCTGAGATGTCTAGAGTATCTGATATGAGGAGTGATGTGTCTTGACTGCGTCAAACGTCGTCTTTAACCGGATGATCATAACGGCGTTGCTCAGATACGTTCACGAATCATATGCAGATAGTAGACATGCAATACGGGACTTGTCACCTCCTACGCAGGAGAGATGTCGCTGGGCCCCTCGTGGAAATCGGACTGTGAAAATGCGTGGCCACGCTATAGATGAATGTACATCTATTTTATCAGTCGGTTTGCCTAGACGAGTAAGCAGTTGAACTTGAAGGGTGGCTCATACCATGCCCTTGTTCAACATACGACATCGTGAGACAAAGGATCAGAACTCGAACTATTGCTGGCTTTGTTAGATCACCTCTAACTCTATTCTAGGTGGGTGGTCATGGCGTCTTGCTAGAGGCTAACCATGACTTGTGGTTCGGGAAAAGGGTTTCCGAAGCCACTACGACTTCGAATGGGCCTACAGGGTCACACACCATTAGGGATGGATCACACGTGAAGAGAGCCGCCACAAACCCTAGATAGAACTCTCAGACGTCCTAGACACTTTCTAGAGCTTTGGAGAAGCTTTCTCTTGAGTTCTAGTGATCGGAATATCGATTCCAAGTCTAGGACATCGTTTTCTCTTCATAAATCCTAGCAGATACGTTCCAAACTGTTGGAATTCATCCCGTCGGTGTGGATACATGTAGAGGGGTTGTGCTTTCAACTCTTGGTGATTAAAACAGGCCCTGGATCGATTGATACTTCCAGATCTTGAAAGAACGAGGTAAGTATTCGAATCCCACGACGATAAACACGATTGTTCGGGTTATTGCACAATTGGTTTTGTGTGACGTTTGGCTAGGTTTAGATCTTTCCTTCCGCTGCGTGAAACCTAGAATCCAAACCCTAGATCGATGAGATCGCATGCTAGGAACCCGAAGGGAACCCAACAAGGATGGTGTGCAAGCTTCAGAGGTCCATTTATGGACTGAAGCAGGCTTCGAGGAGCTGGAACCTTCGCTTTGATGAGCCATGTGTTTACAAGAAGGCTAGTGGGAGCACAGTTGTATTTCTAGTGCTGTACGTGGATGACATTCTCAAAACGAACAAGTTGGAGAATAATCTCACAAGTTTCTGAATCTCAAAATGTGTCCCTAAACCAAGCATAACAATAGGTTTATATAGGTAAAAGAAAACTTAGGAAATAAGAAGACAATAAAAGTGTCTTCCTTGAAATCAACCATGGTAGTTAAGTTGACTTCAAGTAACGAGACGCGTGATTTCGAGGCTTGTAAATGAAGTCAATCTTTTGTAATCACCAACATCATCCTCGACTCTCGTATGTTGACTCTCGAAATACGCTCTTTGCTTTGACTGATCGCCCATAAATTCTGCAATGTTTTCCCGAAGTTCTTGGCTCGTGCTCCCGAGATCGGCTCAATCGGAACGTAAAGCTCATCCTCGTGCTCGTTATTGGAATTTGTCCTTGAGCTCGTATCATCCTCCCCTTCTTCAAAAAGATTCGTCCTCGAATCTACATCAATATCAAAAGGAGAAAGATCAGAAACATTGAATGTCGAACTCACTTCATACTTACTTGGCAAGTCGAGCTTATATGCATTGTCATTAATTTTCTCCAAGACTTGAAATGGTCCATCCCCACGTGGACTCAGCTTCGACTTTCGTTGGGTTGGAAACCTCTCCTTTCGAAAATGAACCCAAACCCAATCTCATGGTTCAAAGGTGACGTGTTTCCTCCCTTTATTGGTTCGATTTGCAGTTTGCTCGTTCTTTTGTAGAATGTGTTGCCTCACGTCTTCATGAATTTTTTTCACCAAATCTGCTTTACGCTTTCCATCAAGGCTTACAATCTCACCAATAGGTAATGGAACCAAGTCCAACGGGGTTAGTGGATTAAAGCCATAAACGACCTCAAATGGAGAAAACTTAGTAGAAGAATGCACAACTCTGTTATATGCAAATTGAATGAACGGAAGGATTGCACGCAACAAGGTTCCCAAGGTTCGATTTACAACCTCTGTTTGTCCGTCAGTTTGTGGATGACAAGTAGTGGAAAATAATAATTTCGTTCCCAACTTACCCCACAAAATACGCCAAAAGTGACTGAGGAACTTGACATCACGATCACTCACAATGGTCCTAGGAATGTCGTGCAAACGCACCACCTCTTTAAAGAAGAGGTTAGCCACATGGGTTGCATCATCCGTCTTTTTACAAGGAACAAAATGAGCCATTTTTGAAAATCGATCCACGACCACAAAGATTGAATCCTTACCGGTTCTAGTCCTAGGCAATCCCAACACAAAATCCATTGATACGTCGGTCCATGGATGACTAGGAACAGGCAATGGCATGTAAAGTCCATGTGGTTGGATTTTAGATTTAGCTTTCTTACACGTCATGCATCGTGAACAAATTTTCTTGACATCACGTTTCATATGAGGCCAAAAGAAATGTTCTTTCAAAACATCTAATGTCTTGGCAACTCCAAAATGCCCCATCAACCCTCCCCCATGAGCTTCACCAACAAGCAACTCTCTTATGGAACTTTGTGGAATGCAAAGCTTATTTTCACGAAACAAAAAGCCATCATGTCGATAAAACTTTTCAAATGCTTTCTTTTCACATGCAACAAATATTTTGTCAAAGTCATGATCATGCAAGTATAACTCTTTCAAGAATTCAAAACCTAATAGTTTGGCATCAAGAGTTGAGATAAGAGTATACCTACGCGATAATGCGTCAGCTACAACATTTTCCTTGCCTTGCTTGTATTGGATCGCATAAGGAAACATCTCAATGAACTCGATCCAACGTGTATGTCTTCGATTCAGCTTGTTTTGTGTCTTTAAATGCTTCAGAGACTCATGATTGGTGTGGACTATGAATTCTTTAGACACAAGTAGTGTTGCCATGTCTCAAAAGCTCTCACCAATGCATAGAGTTCTTTATCGTACGTGGAGTAATTCAAAGTTGCGCCGCTGAGTTTCTCGCTAAAGTAAGCAATAGGCTTTTTCTCCTGCATAAGAACTGCACCGATACCAATTCCAGAAGCATCACATTCGATTTCAAATGTTTTTGAAAAATCCGGTAAAACCAATAAAGGAGTAGAACTTAGCTTTTCTTTCAGAGTGTTGAATGCGTTCTCTTGCTCCTTTTCCCACTTAAATCCCACATCTTTCTTGATGATCTCAGTTAAAGGAGCAGCGATAGTACTAAAATTCCTCACAAATCGACGATAAAATCCTGCAAGTCCATGAAAACTACGAACCTCCGATACGGTTGTAGGTGTGGGCCAATCTCGGATGGCCTTTACCTTTTCGCCATCCACCTCTACTCCCTTAGAACTAACAACAAAACCAAGAAACACAACGCTATCCAAGAAAAAGTTGCACTTCTTAAGGTTAGCATATAATTTCTCTTGTCTCAGCACTTCAAGAACACATCTTAAGTGACTCAAATGATCATGCTCACTTCTGCTATAGATCAGAATGTCATCAAAGTATACAACAACAAATTTTCCAATAAAAGCACGCAAGACATGGTTCATAAGGCGCATAAAAGTGCTAGGTGCATTCGATAAACCAAATGGCATTACTAACCATTCATACAATCCACCTTTGGTTTTAAATGCCGTTTTCCATTCGTCACCTTCTTTCATGCGAATTTGACGATACTCACTTTTCAAATCCATCTTAGAAAATATTGTGGAACCATGCAATTCATCAAGCATGTCATCTAAACGAGGAATAGAGTAACGATAGTTTATCGTTATCTTATTCACAGCCCTACAATCAACACATAGTCTCCAAGTACCATCTTTCTTAGGTACTAACAATACGGGCACAACACATAGACTCATACTTTCTCGAATATAACCTTTGTTCAGTAACTCACCGATTTGCTTTTGCAACTCATTGAATTCTTTCGGATTGCTCCTATATGCTGGTCGATTCGGGATTGGTGCTCCTAGTATGAAATCAATCTGATGTTCAATCCCTCGTATTGGTGGTAATCCTGGTGGCATCTCTTCGGGAAACACGTCATTAAATTCCTGTAAAAGAGAAATCACAACACTAGGCAAAGTCGAGTTAAAGTTAGAAAGATAGGCCTCCTTGTATAAGAACAATATCATTGGCCTTGGACTGAGCTCCTCTCTCACAAAAAAATTATTTTTCTTCCCCTCTTTTTTTTCTTTCGCTGAACTCTCATTCTTTTCTTTTTCTTGACTCACTTTTTTCTCATTCTTTTCTTTTTCTAGACTCTCTTTTCTCTCCTTCTTTTCTTTTTCTTGACTCTTTTTTTCCTCATTTTTTTTTCACTTTTTTTTGAATTCTCCCCCCTCGACTTCTTAATTTGAAGCTGCTCATGGAACACTTGGTGGGGTGATAGGGGTGCAAGTATCACATTTCGATCATCCTTGATGAAGCTGTATCGGTTTAGGTATCCAACATGGGTAGTCATTCGATCAAATTTCCATGGCCTTCCCAACAACAAATGACTAGCATGTATAGGCACGACATCACACATAACTTCATCAGAGTATCGCCCAATAGAAAATGAGACTAATACCTGTCTGGTTACTTTCAAGTCACCACTTTCATTCAACCACTGAAGTCGGTATGGCTTCGGATGCTTTTTGGTGCGCAAACCAAGCTTTTCCACCATCAAAGAACTAGCCACATTCACACAACTTCCTCCATCTATAATCAATCCACATACCCGATCTTTCACATGACATCGAGTATAAAATATATTCTCCCTTTGTAGTTCATCCCCATCCTCCTTAGCTTGCACATGTAAAGCTCTCAAAACAATAAGGGCTTGCCCCGTGACAACATGTTCTACCTCATCAACATCTTAAAGTGATGGCATGGAGTCGTTGTCTTCTTCTGCATCAGTTTCAATATCCCCATTCTCTAACATAACCATAGTTCTCTTGTTGGGACACTGAGAAGCAATATGACCTACTCCCAAACATCGATAACATTTAATTTCACGATTTCTTTGAGGTAAGAAAGATGAATTACCCTTCTCTGTCGAGTCAAACGATGATTTGGCAGCGACTTTGTCTCTTCTTGCTTTAAAAGGTGATTTCTCATCGTGCTTTGACCCTGAGTTCCATCTTGAACTATTCCCCTCGAGTTTAGTATTCCACCTCGAATTCGAGCTAGTCCCTTCAAATCGTGAAGATGTTCGACCCCTTTTGAGTTGTCTTTCTATTTTCATTGCCGTATGCACCACTTCCTCGAGCTCTACGTAATGGTGTAACTCCACCACATTGCTAATCTCTCGATTAAGGCCATTGATGAATCGAGCCATGGTTGCCTCTTGGTCATCTTCGATGTTAGCACGGATCATAGCGATCTCCATCTCTTTATGATACTCCTCAACTGTCTTATTTCCCTGTTTAAGACTTTGCAACCGCAAGTGTAAATCCCGATACTAATGAGAAGGCACAAACCTTCTTCTCATGACAGCTTTCATTTCCTCCCAACTTCCAACTG
>NW_010962614.1:150094-152338 GCF_000463585.1 Tarenaya hassleriana | reverse complement strand
ACCTGCATTATCTTCTTGAGACATCATGCAAAAGACCTCACTCACTCCCTCACGTGTTTTCCCTCGATCAATTAACACTCAACACTCGTGTTTCACTCAATATTGGTTTTTACCCTCTGATATTCTCACCACTCTTGCCTTTTTCCTCTCGTAAAATTCTCCTCAAAGTTCGTGAAGAACTAAACAAAAAGAAATTGCAAAAGACAATACTTGGAAGTCTCCAAACAATTATAATAAAAGTTTGGATCAATAGTGATAAGAAAGAGAAAGGAAAATAACAAAGAGTTTACGAAATGATGAATGTGGATGTGATGGAAACAGAAAGAAGAAACGACGAGTATAGATACGATAGAAACGTATGAAGGAACGAAGAATAAAGAAAAATAAAGGTGATGATTGTGTGAGTAAAACCTTCGTGAGAGGAATAAAACTAAACAAGGAATAACAAAAATTCCGAAATGTCGATTTTTTTTTTGAAATAAAACTGGTTCCTTTTCAAATTTTTTTAAGCTTTTTTTTTCTCTTCCTTTTTTTTTTTTTTGCTTGCTTTTTTTTCCTTTTTTTTTTTAAATTGCAGGAACTTTTTTTTTTTTACAAATAGATTATTTGAATTTAGGAAAAAAAATAAGTAGAAGTATAAAGATAGATAGAACCTCGATCTGGAACCTGTGTTCTGATACCAAATGATGTGAACCTCGCGGAACTAGTCACGAAACCCGACAACAATACATGAAACAAAGTAAGATCGACCAAGATAAAGGTTTTGGTGATGGATAGAATATCGACCCACTATCTATAAAGAGATAGAAACCGATATTATAGGAAAAGTGAAATATTGACTCGCTATCTATAAAGAGAGATAGAAACCAATATTATAAAGTAAAGGAATATTGACGAGATAGGAACCAATATTATAAAAGTTTAAGAACTACAAGCAAAGATTTGCAATTCTTAAAGCAAAGTTCAAAACGAACAAGTTTGAGAATAATCTCACAAGTTTCTTAATCTCAAAATGTGTCCCTAAACCAAGCATAACAATAGGTTTATATAGGTAAAAGAAAACTTAGAAAATAAGAAAACAATAAAAGTGTCTTCCTTGAAATCAACCATGGTAGTTAGGTTGACTTCAAGTAACGAGACGCGTGATTTCGAGGCTTGTAAATGAAGTCAATCTTTTGTAATCACCAACATCATCCTCGACTCTCGTATGTTGACTCTCAAAATACGCTCTTTGCTTTGACTGATCGTCCATAAATTCTGCAATGTTTTCCCGAAGTTCTTGGCTCGTGCTCCCGAGATCGGCTCAATCGGATCGTAAAGCTCATCCTCGTGCTCGTTATTGGAATTTGTCCTTGAGCTCGTATCATCATGTATCATTGTGGGAATAATGGTATACCAAGACTAGTATGATGTGTGATTGATGATCATATAGATGATCATAGGTATTGGATACGATCACAGTCATAGGTATTCGTTGGAGAACGGAATACTGGATGACCCGCATGAGATTGTCACATGTGTTGGGTTATCTACGGGTTCCTAGCATGCGATTATATCGATCTAGGGTTTGGTTTACTAGGTTTCATGCAGCGGAAGAAAAATCTAAACCTAGTCAAACGTCACACGCAACCAAACTCGCAAAACCCGAAAGATCGTGTATATCACCGAGGGAATCGTTACTTACCTCATTCTCGATGAGACTTGAAGTTTATTTCGAACCGGGGCCTGTTCTAAATCACCAAGAGCTGAAAGTACAGCTCCTCTACACGTATCCACACCGACGGAAAGAATTCCAAACGATTTGGAACGAATATGCTAGGATTAGTGAAGAAAAGGGTAACTCAAGAGACGGGATCCAATCCCGGGACAATAGAAATCGAAGAGAACAGCTTCTCTAGGGTTCTAGGATGTTTCTCTGAGTTTTAGGTCGGCTCTAATTAAGTTTGGACGAAATCCCAAACTTAAATAAGATTAGAAAACCCTAAAACGAATTTTTGGAAATATTCCGGATCCCGGTCCGCCGGACCAGGAGCTTGGTCCGGCGGACCAAGCTTAGTCCGAGGCCCACGGACCGGCTGGCCTGAAGGCTTGGTCCGGCGGACCACGTGTGGTCAGCTCCGGACCAAGACCTTTCTTGGTCAGCTCGGTCCGACTTGCCCTATCTCGGTCCGCCTGTCCCAGAATCTGGTCAGCGGCTGACCAACTGGACAGATGACCGCGGACCGAGCTTTCGGACCTCCCGGA
>NW_010962614.1:143155-146342 GCF_000463585.1 Tarenaya hassleriana | reverse complement strand
TCTCTGGGCACGATTTTCAGACCCTATTGAGAGGTTTTGAGAGTGAAAAACCTAAGAGAAATATCCCTGAAACCCTTGCGGAAAGAAGAACGTGTTCTTCAGTCCTAGCAGACGAGTTCCAACCGTTGGAATCCTTTCCGCCGTGTGGATACGTGTAGAGGGCAAGGTATTCTTCCTGCCTACAGTGATCGGACGAACACATCAATTGATACAGGCCCCAGATCGATTGAGGTAAGCGTTCTAACGTTTCTACAAGATCATGCAAGATAGGTTTTAGGGTTTCATCAAAAATTTTTGTTTTACATCCGCTGCGCAAACCCTAGAACTGATCTCTTAGGAATTAGATTCGCTCTTGAGATCCCAGGAAAACCCAACAGAGAGGTGACATCAATGTCGAAGCGAGGTGACACGCCTAGTATCGAGAGGTGACATCGATGCTAGGGTGGGGTGATGTGTTGGGACGGAGAAAAATATATTTATGCCGGATCCGAGTGGTTGCGGAGTAGATGGATTCCGAGGAGAGAGGTGGTTGTGCTTTGCACATGGGGAGTACACTACCTACGCATGGTGCGCGTAGAGACGATTTGACGGACTCTGTCCTGTGACTTGTCGTACGGACTTGATTGTGATTGCCGCATGATTATCGTGATTCTCTGTTTTCGATTCCTGTTTATTAGAGTATTAGTATATATATATATATATATATGTATTTGTTTTCTCTGGTTCCATGTGAATAGAACTCTGGGTTACGCCAGAGTTCACTCTCTAAGAAATTAGCTTAGGACGTTGTTATGCAACGTTTCAGGTCGTGAGCAGCAGTAGCGGAGGAGCAGACATCGGAGACCTGGGCAGCTTACCACTACCGATCATGTATAATTATGTATTTTGATACATTTATATTCTAGGAAACGGATTGTTTTATATCGGTGGTAGACTTTTAAGGTTTGTAATAATGTTATACTACCACTCGGTTATGTATAATTATAATTGCAAATAATGTATCATATATGTATATACGAGTGTTTTCTTCCGCTAACTCTGAAAAGAAAAGTTTTAAATTCCCGCGGACTTTTTGGAAATTGAGTTTTTATTTTAGTTGTCCATGTGACGCAACTCGTATTGCGGGATGCGGGTTTCGGGTGTCACAGTAGTTGAGGAGAGAGAGCGGAAGATATGAAGAATAAAAAGAGCTGAAGCAACGTGAAGAGGAAGTCTTAGCACATCCAGACGGCGAGAGAATAAAGGGAGAAGAAAGATGGCTTGATGTCGGTTCGTTCGGATTAATCTCTTGGTCCATCTCTCCAGTTCGAGAAAACCTCGTGATCCGTGTGAAGTAGAGGTGGGCACGGGTTAGGTACCCCCAATTTTTAGAAAACCATGTCTCGTTTTCATCACCACGAGTTTTATAAAAATATTATCTTAGCCTTGGCTCCATAAAATCCGGATACTTATAACTCGGGTTTAATAAGATTCTCGGTCTTGTACTCACGGGCACCCGGACTCATAGAACTTATAAAATTCTGAATTATGAAATGATAGAGATAGAAAGTACAAATATGAAGAGGTCAAAGTATAAAGAGGAAAGTTCATGATGAAGAGAGATAAGTAAAAGTTTGAGATAAAAAAGTTTAGAAGATAAAAAAAAAGTAACTAAATAAAAGTATTTTAGTAAATAATAATGATAACTTAGATAAATATTATAAATATAAAGAATATTTTAGATTTTTAACAAATATATATCGGTAACTCCGGATACCCCTTGTAAAATAATTGAAACCCGAACTCGGACTCAGGGGTCGAAAACTTAGCCTCATTAATACTCGTCTCATCATTGTTAATATTCGGGTACTCTTTATTCGGATACTTATTAAGCCGGGTAACTCCAAACCCCCGAGTTACGGGTTAAAACGCTCACCCCTGGTGTGGAGGAGGGCTGGTTTGAGCGATCCACCTTCTAGTCTGCCTCGGACTGCATGCGTTTCTCCTCGTTTCCTTTCTTCCTCGTATGTTCAAACTGTTATTCGAAATCCGTTGAGGTGCATGGTCCACGCAGATTGACTCTCAGTTCGATCTGGACTGCCGCGTCTTCCCCTTCTCCCTTTTTTCTTTTTTGGATCAATCGATCCGCCCTCTATTCCGTTCACCAGGTCCAAAGGGACTACGTTTCAGTCCGGTGGGGACCAATGTCTTATTTTCTTGGTCAATTCCTCCACATAGTTCGAACTTTCTGTTATGAGATGGGTCGATTTGTCTCCCAAACCAATCAATACTCTAGTCCGACCCCAACTGCTTCATGGTTTGTTTCATCACTCCTTACTCGTTCTTGACCCTTTTAACGAGTCTCAAGGCGTTATATGTTCGATCGGCTTATTTTCTTTGATCCAACGTAATTAAGTTCGGCGTATACTTATTTATCTACATTATCGAAATTCGGGATGTTACAACCCCATGTATAAATGATGAAAAAAAGTATACTTAAGAAATATCGAATTACAAGAAGCACAAGTACAATCTTTCGAAACATCATTTAATTTTAAAAAATAAGTGCTATAAATAGAAAGGAAATAAATTAATAATATAATTGTTGAAATAAATCGATGTATTATGATGATTGGTATTCAACGTTTAAAAAAATAGAATATTTTAAATTAAAATCAACAAAAGATAGTTATTATGATTATTGGTATCCAACGTTAAAAGAAACAGTAAAATGAATAAAATAAATAATAAAATTTTTCGAAATAGAATTAAAATCTCATGAATAAATAAAGATTATTATATTAAAAATAATATTGGATATATGAAAAATAAGTGTACTATGCAAATATTGACTCTTTTATGGTCTAATTTGCAAATTCAATTATTTTTTTTGGGGTAATCACATAAAAATACCCGAACTTTTACAAAAATCCCAAATAAATACCCGAACTATAAAATTGACATATAAATACCTGAACTTTTCAAAACTCCCACATAAATACCCAGACTTTTAAATTTTTTCCAAATCAAACAAACGCAACTGCTGACTCAGCAAAAAACTGCTGACTCAGCAAAAAAAACTGTTGACTCAGCAAAAAACTGCTGACTCATCATTAAAAATTATTACTAAATGTCCAAATATTCATCTACATGTATTTAAATTAATATATGCATATAAATTCACATATATATACAAATATATATATAT
>NW_010962614.1:134401-143014 GCF_000463585.1 Tarenaya hassleriana | reverse complement strand
TTATTTTAAAATACTAATATATTTACATAATATATATATTTAATTATAATTATTTTTATGCATTATTATTATTTTTTATAATAAATTTAATTATAATTATTTTTATTGTAATATATATGCATTAGTAATGATATATATATATATATATTGTAGTTATGTGTATATATGTTTTATTAATTATAAATAATTTTATTTTTAATATATATATATATATATATTTGTATATATATGTAAATTTATATGCATATATTAATTTAAATACATGTAGATGAATATTTGGATATTTAATAATATTTTTGAATGCTGAGTCAGTAGTTTTTTGCTGAGTCAGCAGTCGCATTTGTTTGATTTGAAAAAAATTTAAAAGTTTGGATATTTATGTGGGAGTTTTGAAAAGTTCATGTATTTATATGACAATTTTATAGTTCGGGTATTTATTTAGGATTTTTGTAAAAGTTCGGATATTTTTATGCGATTACCCCTTTTTTTTATATATTTCACAAATTACCCCATGATAAAAAAGGAATATCAAATAAGTGAAAGGTAGAAAAGGAATATAAAATTTTGAGCAAAAATATTTATGCTTTATATCCCAAAATGAATCATTTTTATTTATTTATTAGAATAATAAAAAAAGAATCAAAGAGTTATATTTAGACAAAAATCTCAAATATTTTAATGAATCAATGTTTCTTTAAAATTTTATATTAAAAAATACAAGAAAACTTTCTCTTTACGAATTTTCTCTTAACGAAATAATAAATATTACTTATTATTACTATTTTCAGTTTTTATATACATCACAAATTTATAACATATTTTCCTTTAATAATCCAAAATATACTTTTGTGGCATGGAAATATTTATAACTATATATATTATACCTTTTACACGATAGATAAGTATAAAAAATTTACATTATTAATATATATCTGTGTGTGTAAGTAATAAATGCATAATTCAAAATTCTATATTTTGAGGATTCATGTAAAATATTTCCATTTATTCTAAGCGAATGGACGGAACAATATTATTAAGAAAATAATAATCAATTTAAACTATTTTGTTAACCATTTATTTGAAACAATTCAGTAATTGTGTAGAAAATAATAAAAAATCTCATATATATCTCAACTATACAAAATGTATCAAATAAATCTCTAAATTTTTAATTTTATCTAATTGATACATCAAATTTTAAAATGTTCCAAATTGATATATCAAATGTTAAAATGTTCCAAATGAATATCCAACTTGCAAAATCGTGAGCAATTTACAACCTCGATTCGTTTTTTATTTTGAAATTAACATCTAATTTATAAATCATCATTAGAGTCAAGGTTGAAAATTGTTATTGACTTCGTGAATTTTATTTTTTATATTAAAAATTAATATCTAATTTATATGTCGTCAAACAATCGAGGTTGGGATTTGTTATCGATTTCATGAATTAAAATATCTATTTGGATCATTTCAATATTTGAGGGATCAATTTGAAATATTTTAACATTTAAATATCGATTAGATCAAATTAAAAAAAATAGGATATTTATATGAGATTTTTTCTTAATATTTCAATAGTTCTAGTTAATAGTTATAAATTAATAAATACGGATAAAATTTTATTTTATTTGTTTGGTCAAACAAATCAACTTTAAATAATACAATATTCTATCAACAATAAATCAATATAATTTTATTTAAAAAATATATATTTTACGGTATAAATAGACCTACATTCATAAACAAATAAACCTACGACTCCAAAATTGAGGAATAAATTATTCTCCACAAAAGTTAGATAACTACAATGAGTGGTGTGGAAAATGTCGAGGATGATGAAATTGCTTACAACCACTCAACTACAATGTAAGTTTTCTCTCCAACTTTAATCTTGTCTTATCATATGAAAATCTTCATTTTTTTCTTTGGTTCATATGTTATCACACCAAAAATATTTGTCCATATTTTCAATCTCAATTTTAAATATAGAAAACAAAATATATTTTATATCTATCCCAAATTTGATTGCCAAATTGTTTCCATCCGAGAAAAAATTTAACAAGTAGATATTGATTCTAAATTTTCGGTATTTTTCGATGCATATTAAAAATCCAAATTTTAAATGTCGATATACATATGTTTTATATAATTTCGCATTTGATTGTATAATCGTTTTTTATCCAAATCATGGTAGTCGAAAGATAAGTGAGAATGCAAATCATAGAGTTGGTTCATTCTTCAACCTCAATTGTCGATCTCGAAGAAATGTAGATCTGGTGAATTTTGAATTATAAAAAGAATATAAAATTTAAAAAAAAAATAAAAAGCAATCCATTCTATTCCTCCCAAAATCATCCATCATAATTTTCAATATCAATTATAAGCATTGCCAAATATATGATTCCACAATAGATTGCATGATCGTTCCATCCGAAAAAAAATAATTAAAAAAATCGCTTATAGTCCTCTCAAATCATTAATCGGTATTTTCAATCCAAACTTTCAAAATCGTCAAAAATATGTTTTACATGATTTTACATTTAATTGCATAATCGTTTCATTGCTAACGAAAAAATAATTAAAAAACTATTTCTAATCCATTCACCATCTTTAGTTAGTTTTTCAATCTCACGTTTAAAAACAAAAAAAAAAAATATTTTATCTGATTCCACATTTGATTATATTATATGAATTTTAGAATTTATTGTCAATACTAAGTTTTTTCTAAAAAATATTTAATTATAAAAAAATAAAATTTAACAGATAGACATTATCGTATAACTCATAGAAATCATAAATATAATATTAAATATGTATCTCGGATGGATGTAAAATGAGTCACGAGTGAACTAATTGTGACTCTTTTTCTTTTAGATAAAATCTCATATAAATACCCTAATTTTTTAAAATGTAACAAATAAATAACTTAATTTTAAAACTAACAATATAATACTACAAAATTAAAATGTATCAAATTAATACATCAAATCCTAAAATTGTATCAAATTAATAACTCAATTCTTGAAGTTATGAGTAATTTTCAACTAAAATGCAAATCAATTTAGATATTTTTGAAAAAATGTTTAAGAGTTTTAATTAAAAATTATTCTCAATTTCGGAAGTTGAAATATTAATTTGATACATTTTAATATTTAAAATAGTATTTTATCAAAATAAAAATAAAATATTTATTTGGCACAACTTAAAAAGTTGTGATATTTATATTTCCCTTTCTTTTATAATTTTTTACAATACTCTCCTATCTATAAACACAAACCCATAAATTTGATTATTTTATTTTATTGTTTATTTAGTTTTAATTTTACTTGGATTCGTTAGTTCAAAAATTAGGACCGAATATTTTCTAACTCGTTAAAAATGAGTTGGGTCAAGGACACAAAAACTTTTAAAATGCCTGAAATTATTCATTTTATTTAAAATAATAATTCAGATAAAAACTGTGATTGCCTCATGTTTTGTTTTGTTTTCGAAAAAGTTATTAATACGGTAATATACTCAAAATACTCAACTCGTAGTATTTCTCTTATAACAATCAAGTACAACTCGTTTTTGTTAAAACAACATTCAATCTCTCGTTTCATTCTCCCTAAGTAAGACTCCATACCACAAAAATTTTTAAAAGTGTATATATTGTGTGTACCATATACACCTCGTGTAACTCCTGTCTAGTTTAGACCCTTTGAACAACTCGTATGTTATTTGAAGGCTCCCTCTTATATACAACTCATAATCTCAAACAATACTCACCCATGTCTCTCATACAATCGACTCTGACTCGTTTCTCCTTTGAACTATTAAACAGACTTTATATAGTCAATCTCTTACAGAGACTTCCCATTTTATTGCACAATATTTGTTTTTTCTTTTCTTGAAGTTTCTCCCATTTGTTTGAACTTTTCATTTCTTCAGCATGCCAACTTTACATTTTCATGAAACTCTTTCCTTTGTTATTTGTTTATTCTAATTTTTCATATTGTCATGTTTCTTTTTTTTCTTGAAATCTTCTAAATGCTGAATATTTTCATGATTCTCTTGATATTACCAGCTTTATATAAAAGGGTGGTTCAAAAAAATCATCCGACTAGCTAATCAGAGTTGGAATTAAATTTAATGTGCTGGTAAGTTATTGATGTTTATAATTTTTTTTAAAATTTTATTTATGAATTTTGTATATATACTTTTAGATATATAGTCGCCATAAAGAGAACAAACATTTGATTCTTTTTCTTTGATAGATGGAAGGAATAATATTAACTAAAATTGTATTGTCAATTATATTGTTTTCAATATATATATATAATCCATGTTTTTTGCCAACTATATTTACGATTTTGCTAAACTTATATGAAATTTCTTCATTAAATTATTCCTACAGTGTAAAATCGAATACTAAATGTTTTCGAGATCTTATTTGCCATATCTAATGTGAAATTAAAATGGTTGATAAAATTTCTTGAAACACTACTAAATATACAAATATAGGCCATATGAAAACTAATTCTTTATCAACAAAATTTCAATTATAGTTGTCGAAAATATTTTGTTATGTTAGTCACCCACTTACTTTTCTTGTTTTTTCTACCAGTTGAAACTTGCTATGGAACATGAACCTACGAAAGGTGTTCATTAAACATGTGCAGTTTGTAAACAGCAGACGAAATGGTACCAGATCCCCTACCAATATGAAAAATATTTTCTACCTCATAAATACCGATTGTGTTGGTGATGGCTCAAGACATACAGTTATTAAAGGAATTGCATATTTCAGTTTCTATCGATTACAAACATTACTCTATAAGAGCAAGTAATTATGGTTGTACGAATTTTTTGTAGACAAGTTTTCTACAATCATTTGTTGTGTATGAGTAATGTATTATGTATGTTGTTGTGAAATAAAGTTTAAGAAAATTATTGTGTTATCCCAGATTTAAATACCGAAACAGAGCATATTTGTTATATATACAAAGAAAAATCACATATAAATACCTGAATTTTTACAAAATTTTCATAAAATAATTAAACTATAAAATTTCTATATAAATACCTGAACTTTTCAAAACTTCCACATAAATACTCAAACTTTTGAAAATCTTCCAAATAAAATCAAAATCTATTAACGGCGTTTAATTATAATGAAATTCGTCAAAAATTAATAACTTAACATTCTGTCATATTAAACACCATTAAAGAATATTGTTTAATTTGGGAGATTTTCTAAAGTTTGGGTATTTTTATAGAAGTTTTGAAAAGTTCAGGTATTTATATGCGATTTTCCATATATATATATTTATCTAACTTGTTTCTCTTGACTTCTGGGACCAAAATAAAACATATGCGGTCAAATATCTTGAAATTTGTGAATACATGTTTCTTCCCGATCCATACCTCGTAAGGAATTTGTTTCGAAAACACCTTAGTTATAACAAACATTTTGATTTAGAACTTCACATCAAATATCTAGCATATTTTACTCGCTTTGATGCATATATAGATTTTTGTTAGCGTGTTTAGCCTAGAATTCGTATTACGTGATATTTTACAGAAAAATTGTATTTGGAGTAAATTTACAGAGGAGCTAAACGACTGACCATGCCATTCAACCGTAGAGAAGGACATCTTTCATTCGAACGATCAATCGACAAACATGACAGACGATCGATCATCAAAAAAATTTAATAGAAGATGCAAACGATAGATTGGAAGCCCAGTGAACGATCGATCTAGACACGTAAAGTTTTCAAATTTCACAATATAGCATCGCCATTCAACCGTAGAGAAGGACATCTTTCATTCCAGCTTTCCAATAAGTTTTCTAGACACTTTGAAAGTGGATTGAAGAGAAAGAGGGAAGATTATCAAGAGGCAAGAGATCGGAGTAGAAGACGGAGATAACGAAGCCGAGAAATCGACTAAGCATTTCTTCTTTCTCCTATTTTACGGTGTTTTATGTTTTTTATATGAACCATATTGTCTCGATATTTAATGAGTAGTTTCTTAGCTGTAGGATAGAAATTTGCTTTGTGAGGAGTTTTTGCTCTTAATTTCAAACTATATGGTTTTTTATTTGATTAAATGGACTTAGAATTGTAATCTGCATAGAGATATGAGATTATAATCCAAAAATAACTCAGTAAAAAGGATAGGTATCGCGTCGAGTGTCGGATAGTTGTCTAGGAATTGTGATAGCGTTCGCTCATGTATATGAGATTTTAGGCTATTGAATAGAGCGGATTTTTTTTTCAGAATTCATCGTTTAGTCCGAGGTGATGGAACTCAACAGAACTCCTCTTTCTTCTATTTGTTTACACGTGATGATAGAGAACGTAGATATCATGCGGTTAGGACTTAAGGATAGACGCCTTAAATTTTCTTGCGAAGTTATGATGTATGTTGATTGTTGATTGATGATTGATGATTGATGAATAATGAATGATGATTGATGATAGATAAATTTCTGTTGAGTGATTATGGCTTGTGACGTGCATGTTATGTGATGATGTTTCTTAATGGATTTATTGGATCGTTAGAATGAGTTGAACATTTGGTATTAATTAAATTTCTGCATGATGTTTAGAAAGATGGGAGAAGTGAAGAATTGAATTAGGAACTGTGATATGACCCCAGATTAGGACTTAAGGATAGACGCCTTAAATTTTCTTGCGAAGTTATGATGTATGTTGATTGTTGATTGATGATTGATGATTGATGAATAATGAATGATGATTGATGATAGATAAATTTCTGTTGAGTGATTATGGCTTGTGACGTGCATGTTATGTGATGATGTTTCTTAATGGATTTATTGGATCGTTAGAATGAGTTGAACATTTGGTATTAATTAAATTTCTGCATGATGTTTAGAAAGATGGGAGAAGTGAAGAATTGAATTAGGAACTGTGATATGACCCCAGATTAGGACTTAAGGATAGACGCCTTAAATTTTCTTGCGAAGTTATGATGTATGTTGATTGTTGATTGATGATTGATGATTGATGAATAATGAATGATGATTGATGATAGATAAATTTCTGTTGAGTGATTATGGCTTGTGACGTGCATGTTATGTGATGATGTTTCTTAATGGATTTATTGGATCGTTAGAATGAGTTGAACATTTGGTATTAATTAAATTTCTGCATGATGTTTAGAAAGATGGGAGAAATGAAGAATTGAATTAGGAACTGTGATATGACCCCAGATTATGCTAAAAATATTTTAAAAGTGAGTTTTGAGACCATGGTACGGCGGTGATCCATATGTGATAGTATGATAACAACCCGGACATGACTGCGATTCATGTGGAGCCATAACCCCGACTACGACGACGATCTGTAGAGGGTTATGACTATTGGTTAAGTTTTGAGGCCATGGTACGACGGCGATCCGTATGTGATGGCATAACGACCCGAGCATGGCAGCGATCCATGTGGAGTGGTAATCCCGACTACAACGGCGATCCGTAGAGGGTTATTGCTATTGGTCGTGTTTTGGTAACCCCAACTACGGCGGCGATCCGTAAAGGGTTACAACGATATTTTTTTTTTGTTTTATAAAAAGAGTTCTAAACTAAGTCTGAGGGGTACTGAATGGTCCTAGAATCTGGACTCGTCTTAAAGAACCAAATAAAGAAAAGATAAGAGAAAAGTGTGAAGAAAAATGAGTTTGCTTGAATTGAATGTTGATTGTATTTGTTTTCTATTTGATTGTCTATGTTGGGTGTAGATGTGAGGTTTATAGTCTCACGACTTCACTGAGCTATTCCCGTAGCTCACTCCTTCTTTTTTCCCCACATGTGAAAGGTGAAACAGATTATTTTGGTTGAACTCGATAGTTGCCAGAAACATGAAGAATTTGATTTTCTATTTTTACGAGTTTAGCATTTTAGACATGTTATTTAAGACTTCCGCTGTAGACTTGAGATGACATATTTCGTCTTGAATAAATTGGGTTTTATTTAGAGCCCAAGTGACGATTCAATGCATTTCGCAGCTGGAGAAGGTGGAGCGTGGAGAGACTCTTTCCATCGGACTTTAAACATAATCCTTAGTCTTTTAGTAAATACTTAGGTCATGGTAATACAACCATTCTAATAAAGTTTTGTCATAACGTGAACGAGGACGACATCTGATCATGGACGAGGACGTCTAATCTTAATGGAGAGGAAATATATCTTCTGAAAAAAGTATTTCTCAGTTGGACACAAAAGAAGATGACAGTGTGACTTATTCACATCCAATGCAAATCGACCTCCCCTCAAAAAGTCCGAAAAATCGGACTTAACTTGTTTCCAGGTCACGCGGTCCGCCGGACCAAGCCTTGGTCCGGCGGACCGGGCGTAAATGAAGGGGGCGGACGCGGCGCAAAGTGGTCCTGGTCCGGCTGACCAAGATTGGTCAGCCCCGGACCAGGACTTCAGTGAAATTCCCCCGGCTGACTCGGACTAGGCAGGGGGGGGGGGGGGGGGGATGTGGCTTCCTGGTCCGGCGGACCTGGGTAGGTCAGCTCCGGACCGGCATTCTTCGGACTGGTCAGGACGTTCCGCTGGCTGACTGAGAAGGAATGCACTCCTGGTCCGGCTGACTAGCTGTG
>NW_010962614.1:132404-133988 GCF_000463585.1 Tarenaya hassleriana | reverse complement strand
TAGCTGCATGTCCACTGCTCAACTTATGGGAGTATAATCGAATCTAGGCTACTCTAGCTATCCTCTCTTATCAGCTAAACTTTCCTAAGTATGTGATTTCTATGTCGTCTAAAGTCTGCCATAAGAGTAATTCCGACTTCCAAGCACTCTCCTAAACCTATTTACCGTTTTTCTCCTCTAAGATATGTTATCTCTTCATTCATTTTGTCACTTTTTCTTTTCTTTTCTTTTCTTCTTCCTTCTAAGAAAATGCTAAGAGAAGTACTATCCCGAGTTCCTAGGACGTTGAAGTTGACAAGTGTCTCCGCTTTCGCTTTTCTTTTATTTTTTTTTATTTTTTTTTTGAATGATCATGACACTTGTCCCACAACTTAGACCCGAACCGTCGAATTTCGACGCACTCATGTCATCGAATGATTTTCATTAACGATATAGTGACAGCGGAGTGTTGGGATGTGTATACTTTCTTCGCTTATTCCTACCACTCATTCTTTCCAAGAGACTATCTATCCTATGGGAGAAGCTTCGGGAACGGTTTTAGGGAGATATTTAACCTAGGTTCGGTCGGTCCTACTCTTTGGCATACCTATAGACAACAATATACCCCACAACCTATAATCGCAAGCATCGAAGAGAGGGTTCGCTATTCACCTATCATCGACAAACTACTCGAACACTTAGAGGTCTAAGTCCAAATAGCTAAGCAATCTCTAAGCAGCTATCACCATCATCTCATCATCGACCAATCTCAACTCAAAACGGTTTATGCAATGCATATGCTTCTACATGCTCTAGACCTATATGTAACAAATGCAATGCAAGACACAAATGTAATGCAAGGCTAGGTGGTATCTATATGTACAAGTGCAAGAAATGCAAGTGTGGAATGCATCTATAGTGAGAAATCATTTTTTTTTGTATGCAAGTGAATGGATGAAGGCACTCTAAAAAGGGACTTGAAGCGATGTTAGATGCGCACCCCCCCAGACTTGAACGAGACACCATCCGCGGTGTCACACAAATCCGAAGGGACGGATATGTGGAATAGGAAATTTGGAGCTAAATGAAATAGGAGGGAAAAGTGAGTGTATGACCTTGTGTCCAAGGATGAAAGATGCCTCCCCGCATTCCACTTGTGAATGGTTCCACATTGTGCGTCGTCTCGGTTGCTCGATAGTGTTCACCTTCCAAAATCAAAACTCGGAAAGAGAGAAGATCAAGTGAAACTGATATAATCATAGCATAGACATAAGCAACATCAAGATCACATCATCACATCATGCATCTAAGTTCCCAATGCAGAAAAATTAAACGTGCAGTGCAAAAAGGATACTAAAAAGGATATATACAAGTTCGGGGTGCCTCCCGAGAGCGCTTATTTATGGTCCTAAGCTTGACCATGGGGTGCTCACTCGTCTTGAGGATCAGAGAAACTCATGAGGGTAAACGTGTTTAACCGTAAAAGGTCCCGACCAACGCGATCTCAACTTTCCTGGAAAAAGTTTGAGCCTTGAGTTAAAGAGAAGTACCTGATCGCCCTCTCTGAATTCTCTTTGCAAAATCCGACGATCGTGCCATCTCTTT
>NW_010962614.1:131015-131770 GCF_000463585.1 Tarenaya hassleriana | reverse complement strand
AGTGGGACTCGCCATAGCTTCTACCCATTTGGTGACATAGTCGACCGCCACGAGGATGTATTGGTTCCCATAAGAAGACGGGAATGGGCCCATGAAGTCTATGCCCCAAACATCAAAAGGCTCGACTTCCAAGATGTATCGCTGAGGCATCTCGTGGCGGCGGGAGTCGACCCGACCAAGTAAGACCGAAACTTCTCAAAGGCAAATACTATAGCGAGTAGCTCCTTTTCGGTTGTAGAATAATTCATCTGAGCATCGTCTAAGGTTCTACTCGCATAGTATATGGCATGAAGCTTCCTGTCTCTCCTCTGACCCAAAACAGCCCCCACTTCAAAATCACTAGCGTCGCACATAAGCTCAAATGGAGCTTCCCAATCTGGTGGCTGAATGATGGGTGGAGAGATCAACGCCTTTTTCAGAGTTTCAAAGGCGGCCTGGCACTCATGGGTGAACTCAAAGGGTACATCCTTTGCAAGTAGCTCGGTCAAAGGCCTCGAAATCTTCGAGAAGTCCTTGATGAACCTCCTGTAGAACCCGGCATGTCCCAGAAAACTCCGGATTCCCTTAACATTCCGTGGAGGCGGCAGCTTCTCTATCACTTCGACCTTAGCTCGATCAACCTCAATCCCCTTGCTCGAAATCTTGTGGCCTAGCACAATGCCCTCTTGGACCATGAAATGACACTTCTCCCAATTCAGCACAAGATTCGCCTCAACACACCTGTCCAACACTCGGCGCAAATTCATTAGACACAC
>NW_010962614.1:130181-130800 GCF_000463585.1 Tarenaya hassleriana | reverse complement strand
CGTTGTAATCCAGCTCGTGGGGGACATACCCGCTAACAATGAAGTTCACAAAATCAGCATACCACGGGTCTCTTTCCTTCACCTGGACTGCCATAACACAATCATCTCGGAGACAGTCATCGATAGGAACTTCCTCATGTCGCTCAATCCGAGATAAGTGGTCGGCCACTCCATTCTCTGTACCCTTCCTATCCCTGATCTCCAAGTCAAACTCTTGCAGCAAGAGAATCCATCTGATTAACCTCGGCTTGGCATCCTTCTTGGATAGGAGATATCTCAAGGCAGCATGGTCGGTGTACACAATCACCTTCGACCCGATCAAGTAAGACCGAAACTTCTCAAAGGCAAATACTATAGCGAGTAGCTCCTTTTCGGTTGTAGAGTAATTCATCTGAGCATCGTCTAAGGTTCTACTCGCATAGTATATGGCATGAAGCTTCCTGTCTCTCCTCTGACCCAAAACAGCCCCCACTTCAAAATCACTAGCGTCGCACATAAGCTCAAATGGAGCTTCCCAAGGACTATGCTGGTCATTTTGGAGCATCGAAGACCTCGGCTAAAATTCTTCAAGCCGGGTTTTATTGGCCGTCAATGTTCAAAGACGTTCATCAATACGTCT
>NW_010962614.1:126440-127998 GCF_000463585.1 Tarenaya hassleriana | reverse complement strand
CCGTCTGCAATATGGCTGCACTCACTTCTGTGCTAAGTGCCACTGTCTCCTTCTCAACCGTCCTCTTCTTCGTAAGAATATCCTTCAGAAATTTGGTGTAGGACGGGATTTGAAGTACTACCTCGTGAAACGGCATGGTCACTTCTAGTTTCTTCAACATCTCTGTAAATTTGGCGAATTGGCTGTCTTCATTAAACTTCCTCGCCCGAGATGGAAATGGTAGAGGGGGTGCCTGTGGAGGAGGCGGAATATACCTCGCCTCTTCCCCCTCTACAACATGGCCCTTGCCTTTATCTAAGGCCGCCCTCTGTGGTTCGTGTGAACCTTCTCCCTCTTCTCTGGTAACTGGGGAGGTCTCCGGAAGCTGTCTTCCGCTTCTCAGGCCTATGGCATTGATATGCTCTCTCGGATTAGGATCAACCTTACCCGGAAATTGGCCTTCATTCAGATGCTGAATCAGATGAGCTTCAGAGGGAGGTATAATGAGGATCCGAATTCTCATCTTACGCAGTTTAAGATGTTGTGTCGAACCATCAAGAAGCCGCCAGGGGTAACAATGGAAGATGCGATGATCGAGGCTTTTCCCTTCTCTTTGATGGACAAGGCGCGGGATTGGCTCTATACCTTGGAGCCAAATTCCATTTCTACATGGAATGAGATGGAGGAGAAGTTTATGATGAAATATTACTCTCCCATGAAGACACAGTTGGCGCTGAACAAGATTAACACATTCGTCCAAGATGACGATGAGACCTTGTATGATGCTTGGGAGAGGTTCAAGGAGTATCAGAGAATGTGTCTGCACCACGGTATGGACAACAAGTATCTCCTCTCTACATTCATACATGGTCTTAGGGACGACACGAGAGGATGGGTTGATGCAGCATGTGGAGGCAGCGTGTATGATCTCTCTTTCGAGGCACTAGAAGCACATGTATGAATGTAGAGAGGAGATACTTGTTGTCCATACCGTGGTGCAGACACATTCTCTGATACTCCTTGAACCTCTCCCAAGCATCATACAAGGTCTCATCGTCATCTTGGACGAATGTGTTAATCTTGTTCAGCGCCAACTGTGTCTTCATGGGAGAGTAATATTTCATCATAAACTTCTCCTCCATCTCATTCCATGTAGAAATGGAATTTGGCTCCAAGGTATAGAGCCAATCCCACGCCTTGTCCATCAAAGAAAAGGGAAACGCCTCGATCATCGCATCTTCCATTGTTACCCCTGGCGGCTTCTTGATGGTTCGACACAACATCTTAAACTGCGTAAGATGAGAATTCGGATCCTCATTATACCTCCCTCTGAAGCTCATCTGATTCAGCATCTGAATAAACTGCGGCTGCAGCTCACTTCCTTTTTCTTTGTGTGTTTGTGTGATTTTTATTTTTCTCTTGAGTCAATTTTTCCTTATTTCTTTTATTTCTTGATTTTTCTGTTTATTATTTTTGCTGTTTGTATTTCTCTGGACTTTTCTGGACTTGTTTTGGATTTTTCGGGACCTCTCTGGACATTTTCAGAATTCCCTGGACTTTTTCGGAGTTATTCTGGACA
>NW_010962614.1:124106-125518 GCF_000463585.1 Tarenaya hassleriana | reverse complement strand
GACTTAACTTGTTTCCAGGTCACGCGGTCCGCCGGACCAAGCCTTGGTCCGGCGGACCGGGCGTAAATGAAGGGGGCGGACGCGGCGCAAAGTGGTCCTGGTCCGGCTGACCAAGATTGGTCAGGCCCGGACCAGGACTTCAGTGAAATTCCCCCGGCTGACTCGGACTAGGCAGGCGGACTGGGCGAGAGGATGTGGCTTCCTGGTCCGGCGGACCTGGGTAGGTCAGCTCCGGACCGGCATTCTTCGGACTGGTCAGGACGTTCCGCTGGCTGACTGAGAAGGAATGCACTCCTGGTCCGGCTGACTAGCTGTGCTCAGCTCCGGACCAGGCCTTCGTTTTGGCTTGGTCAGCCGTGCACGGGCGGACCGACTGTACTCTTCTTGCGGTCCGGGCTGACCAAACTTGGTCAGCTCCGGACCGGATGAGTTCTTCACTCTCCTTCTCGTCTTTTCTCTGTTTCGTCCTGAAAACTCTCGAGTTCCTGCAATAATCAAAACCTAGTCCCGAAGACCTAAATATGGCTCTAATATGCCTAGTATGTGTGGAAACCGTCTAGAAACCAAAGACATACTCAATATAGAATCCAGATAAAATCCGAGCCAAGGAGTGGCTCACCCAGATCGCTCAGGACTTGGAGTATTTGCAGTGCCCGTACCAGTACTGGGCTATGATTGCGAGCCATCACCTGTCGGGCCAGGCCCGACATTGGTGGGCGAAGGTGGTGCAGGAGGCACCAGCGGGACACCAATTCACCTGGGAGGAGTTCCGACAGGAGTTCGAGGCGAAGTACTTCTGGAGGTAGGACCATGAGTACCGCATGACCGAGTTCCTCATGTTGCAGCAGGGAGACATGACGGTCAGTGAGTACGAGGCGGAGTTCACCCGCGTACTGATGTACGGAGGGCATCTGGCACCCACCGAGGCGTCGAGGATCCAGAAGTTCATTGCAGGACTCCGACCTTACCTGCGGAAGAAGATCGAGATCCAGGAGTACCCGACGCTGAGTCGATACATTTCGCAGCTGGAGAAGGTGGAGCGTGGAGAGCGGGAGAAGAAGGAAGGGAAGACTCGTGAGCGGAGCCCTTTCAGGAAATGCTTCGGCACGTGTTCATCGGGGAAGAATATTCGGGCCAGCAATCCGCGTGACAAGGGCAAGGCGCCGGCTGTTCGTGCACCACCATCACTGGCGGCGAGGGGACCAATGGTATGTTATCGTTGCGACCAGTCCGGACACATTGCATCACGTTGTCCGAAGAGGCCTACGGGACCACCGGTCGTGGCACCGAGACCACCGCGACCACCCGGCCAGGTGGACCGACCGCCCTAACCCCCAGCGAGGACTGGAGTTGCCCCGAGAGTTTACGCTCTCGGTGCTGAGCAGGAGATCCAGGAGGAAGAAGAGGAGGAG
>NW_010962614.1:122897-123884 GCF_000463585.1 Tarenaya hassleriana | reverse complement strand
GTGCGTATACCCTCGGGAGAGACATTAGCAGTGCACGTGATCCTGCGAGGGGTGCCTCTCGAGGTTTGCGGTCGCCTATTAGCCGCAGATTTCATCGTGGTACCCATCGGGGGATTCGACATTATATTGGGTATGGATTGGCTGATGAGATATCAGGCCTACATTGATTGTCCCAAGAGGACGATCTGGTTTGCGGACGATTTCGGAGGGTTCGAGTTCAGGGGTAGAGGAGCGCCAGCAGTGGACCCGATCATCTCGGCACTGAAAGCCGAGAAGATGATCGGGAAGGGCAACGAGGCTTTCCTAGTAGTTATTACGGCTACACAGTAGTCAGAGAGGAGACTGGAGGATACGTCGGTTGCCCAAGAATTCCCAGATGTATTTTCCGATGACCTGCCGGGACTACCACCTGGTCGGGAGGTTGACTTCGGCATAGAGGTGCTACTGGGTACTGAGCCTATTTCCAAGGCTCCGTACCGGATGGCACCTACGGAGATGGCCGAGCTGAAGAAACAGCTGAATGAGTTGGTGGAGCAGGGTTTCATCCACCCTAGCGTTTCACCGTGGGGAGCACCAGTACTCTTCGTGAAGAAGAAGGACGGGAGTATGCGTTTGTGCATTGATTACCGGGGGCTCAACCAGGTAACCATCAAGAATCGGTACCCATTACCGAGGATTGATGAGTTACTGGACCAGCTACAGGGAGCCCAGTGGTTCTCGAAGATAGATTTACGATCTGGATATCATCATATTCGGGTCAAGGAGGATGACGTGCAGAAGACGGCGTTCCAGACGAGATATGGACACTTCGAGTTCGTGGTTATGCCCTTCGGACTCACGAACGCGCCTGCGGTTTTCATGCAGCTGATGAACCACGTGTTCATGGACTATCTAGATGAGTTTGTCATCATCTTCATCGACGACCTTCTCATCTACTCACCGGATCTGCAGACGCATGAGGAGCATCTGCGGAAGATATTGTGGAGG
>NW_010962614.1:122236-122644 GCF_000463585.1 Tarenaya hassleriana | reverse complement strand
GCAAGGAGAGCTTCAGAGAGTTGAAGCAGAGGTTGACATCAGCTCCGATCCTGGCATTGCCACGACCGGGTATGCTCTACGAGGTATACACTGACACGTCCAAACACGGACTCGGATGCGTGTTGATGCAGGAGGGACACGTAATCGCTTATGCGTCGAGGCAGCTAAAGAAGCATGAGGAGAACTACCCGACTCAAGACATGGAGTTAGCAGCAGTAGTTCTCGCGCTGAAGATTTGGAGGTCGTATCTGTACGGGGAGAAGGTTAAGCTCAACACGGACCATAAGAGCTTGACCTACGTGATATCTCAGAAGGATCTG
The DNA here is from genome assembly GCF_000463585.1 of Tarenaya hassleriana. Taxonomy (NCBI): domain Eukaryota; kingdom Viridiplantae; phylum Streptophyta; class Magnoliopsida; order Brassicales; family Cleomaceae; genus Tarenaya; species Tarenaya hassleriana. The sequence goes on along the minus strand of NW_010962614.1, from coordinate 122,324 downwards.
AATTTGAGACAGCGGAGGTGGTTGGAGTTGATTGCAGATTATGATCTGGAGATAACCTATCATCTGGGGAAAGCTAACGTAGTGGCCG
>NW_010962614.1:119501-121396 GCF_000463585.1 Tarenaya hassleriana | reverse complement strand
AGTATCGGAGTATCTCCATACGAGGCCTTGTACGGGCGACCGTGCAAGACACCGTTATGCTGGACGGAGATCGGCGAGCACCGAGAGTTCGGGCCGGAGATCGTGGAGGAGACCACCGAGGTGATACGGAAGATTCGCGCCCATCTGAAGACGGTGCAGGATCGGCAAAAGTCGTATGCCGATCAGCGGAGATGAGACTTCGCGCTTGAGATTGGAGATTATGCCTTTCTCCGAGTACAAGCGATGCAGGGTCATGCGAGGTTCAGGCAGAGCGGGAAGCTGAAGCCGCGATACATCGGACCTTACCCCATGATGTGAGAGTGGGAGCTGTTGCATATCGTCTTGGATTGCCGCCGGAGTTGGGCAACGTCCATGACATGTTCCACGTACCAATACTGCGGAGGTACGTAGCGGACCCTTCTCACATACTACAGCCACAAGAGTTGGAGTTTACGGAGGCTACGCATTTCCGGGCGGAGCCGCTCCAGATCGTGGACCGGAAGATCAAGAAGCTGCGGACGAAGGAGGTGCCACTCGTGAAGGTCTTGTGGCGAAGTCAATGGGTCTCTGACATGACATGGGAACCCGAGGAAGAGATACGTAGTAGTTATCCGCACCTTTTTACTTGAGCGTTGTACGAACTCCTTTATATGACGTTCGGTTGTATCAGACTTATGCTTCGGATGACGTGGCAATATGGTTTGTGTTTTGGTGATGATATCGAGTACGAGAAAGTATTGATGATATTATGCGATTCCGAATTCGAGGACGAATTGGTTTTAAGGGGGGAGGATTTGTAATACCCCGAAACCCGATTCGAATATTTAATTATTTAAAAATGAATAATTAAATAGAGATATCACGAAATCACCAAAAAGTGATTGTACAATGCCGAGGAGAGCCACGAGGATCATCGCGCGCGGAAAGGATCGGGAAGAATAAAAAAAAAGAAAGAGAAGAAAACAGGGTTGGTCCGCCGGACCAGAATTTGGTCCGGGGCGGACCAACCTGCTCAGGCGGACTCGGACTGGACAGCGCGGACTGGGAGAAGTTTCGAAAAAAAAAATAAAACTGACCCCGGTCTGGCGGACCAGGAGGTTGGTCCGGCGGACCGGGAATCGACAGAACGCAACTTGCGTTGTTGCCACCTTGGAACGCGGAATTCGCCGGATTCCGGGGCCCACTTGCCGTCCAATCGCCTCCCACGCCTCGAGGGTGTTGCAGGCTTGCCTATGGGCCTGGGCTCGAGCCCATTTGACCCCTCTCGCACGCCATAAACAGCTCTCGTTCCTCTGCCTTAGCCATTTTCGGGAAAAACAGAGGAAGTAGAGAAAGAGGGAGAGAGGGAGAGAAAGGCTACGAACCAGGGCAAGGGGAGCTCGGGGAAGCAAGGGGGAAACATCCCTAGACGTGCCTTGAAGGTGTTCACGGCGTGAGGAGAAGCAGAGGACGCACACAAGCTCGGACAACCTCAAGAACAAGGTGAATGGCTTGAGTTGGAGTTGTGAGATCTTGTTCTCAATGTGTGATGGTCCAAATCGAGTTTTCCTTGCGTGTTTGAGGTTTAGAACATGTTTAGGGATGCCAAACTGTGTTTTAGTAGCATTTGGAAGCAACCACGAATCGATTCGGGAGAGAAAAATTGAAACAGAATCGGAGAAATCGCGAGGGAGAAGAAAGTTCCAGTCCCGGTCCTTCGAACCACGCGTGGTCAGCTTCGGATCGAGACTGGAACATTACGCACGAAGTCAGCCGGACCAAGGGAAGAAAGTCGGACCAAGAGAAAAACACAGCCTGGTCCGCGGGACCAGTCCTGGTCCGCCGGACCAGACGTGTTCCGAGGAAGCGTACACCGACTGACCGAGAAGGAACGGACCAAAGGGGAAAGAGACGGC
>NW_010962614.1:111293-119339 GCF_000463585.1 Tarenaya hassleriana | reverse complement strand
CCGGGGCTGACCAATCCTGGTCCGCCGGATCAGGCTTGTTTTCTCTCTCGTATCGACTGACCAAGAGACGGAGCGGACCAGGGGAGAAAGAAGACTGGTCCGGCTGACCAGAATTTGGTCCGCCGGACCGGGCTCCGAGAAAAATGGGAGAAAAATCTGATTTCGACCGGGAAAAAGGAAATGGCCAACGGGGTTGACCCGGTCCTGACCAGACTTGACCGTGGGTGAATCAAACCCCCACCAAAGGACAAGACTTCGCGATTGGTATCAATCGAACCGAGTTTTCGCCAGAACGTTGCATAGTGTAGTGAGATGTGCGATATCGAAATACGAGTGATCGTTGTGTGATTGTACGCGAGTAGAATTTGCATGGCGTTAAACGGTAGCTCGGTAGGGACCGGATACCGTGATACATATGGTTGTACTATGGGGATGTTGCACGTTGTGTGCCATGTGTGTAGCTTGCTCGTGCGTACGAGTTAAGCGTGATTGTGTTTGTGGATGGTTGTGGACTCAAACATCACCGTCATGGACTTGACGGGCGTTTGAGACCGTTTTAGTCGTGTGCGACACGACAGCCAACGTCATGGATTTGACGGGCGTGGACTCGCACCTAGTCATGGACTTGACTAGGGTATATGGCTGGACCCTATGGTGGACTCCATACGGGTATGATTGTATTTCCGTTGTGTCATGGACTTGACATCGGTAGTCACAAGAGTGACAGACGCAGGAGACGCGCACGATCGCATGCGATGCGATGGCCAACGTCACGCGAGTGACGGGCGTGGATTTGCCTCTGGTCATGGACTTGACCAGGGTATACGCTAAGCCCTATGGTGGACTCCATACGGGCGTGATTGTGATTGTTGTTTACGTGCTTACTGTGTTTTACTTATTGCATGTGTTTTTATGGAAATGTCGACTATACCGTTCTCGTTGGGAACTGAATTTCCGGGTTCAACCCGGGCTACTCACTAAACAGTTGTGTTTAGCCCTCGTGGTTTACATTTTTCAGATCATGAGGATTACGCCTAGCGCATCCGGCAGACGACGATCTGAGAGAGGCAGCATCATGTACGGGATTTACATTTTGGGTTACGGGACTTGTAATTCCCGCATTTTGTACGGTTAAATTATAACTATTCGGACATGTGTTATTTTGCGATACTAATCGCCTGTTGTACTTTCTGCTGTTTACTCTGGTTTATTTAAAAATGTTTTTGGATTTCGTATTTTTGCTTCCGCAATTTATTATTTTATTGTATATCGTCTATGTGACACAGCCCTATACTGTACACGGGTTACGGGTGTCACACTATGACTACCTATCTCGAATAGAGTTTGTTCGTGATCTTACGAACGTCAGTGATGATTCCGGTTGATGATCCTTTTGTATCACGATATCATATGTCGAACATAAGGCATGGACAAGCCACCTTATCTGATTCGACTGCTTTCTCGTTCACTGAGTTCGACTGTCTGAAATAGACGACGTTCGTCTAAAGTGCGGCCACACATTTCTACAGTCTCGCTCACACGAGGGGTCTAGCGATATCTCTCTCTTTTACGAGAGGTACAAATCTCATCTTGACTATCTACAATCCAGCACATGATTCGTTTCGTACCTGATACACGCCTTTATAGTCCTCCTGTTACGCAGGACGTTTGACGTATTCAAAGCACGCAACTCCTCATGTTGGATTCCGTAGATATCTCAGGTCTTAGGAACCAATCATGGAACTGCCATATGAGATTCAAGTCATGACGCTAGTCCATGTGATAATCTCATGCGGGTCATTCTAGTATTCCGTTCTCCAACGAATACCTATGATTGTGATCGTATCCAATACCTATGATCATCTATATGATCATCAATCACACATCATACTAGTCTTGGTATATCATTATTCCCACAATGATACACTACTTGGGAGTTTAGTATTGTTCATAACAATACATGGATTTCATAACACATAAGTATGCGCAATATGTAATGAATAAAACACTCATTCATCCATAAATAGATTGAAAGTGTCAATACATCAAATGCATCTAAACAAAGCTTGCATAACAGTACATCATAGAGCACTAAACCAACAATGGCCATATAAACGAGAAATGCATTCAGAAGCTTCATCATGAAAGTCTTCTGGATTCATTTGACTTTGAGTCTCTTGAGTATTGCGAGTCTTGTTTGATGGGCATGATGACGAAACATCCTTTCAAGGGGAAAGGACAGAGAGTGACAAAGTTATTGGCTCTCATACATAGTGATGTATGCGGACCAATGAGCTATCCAACTAGAGGAGGTTATCTGTATTTCGTTACGTTCACTAATGATTTCAGTCGATACGGTTATGTCTATTTGATGAGACATAAGTCTGAAACGCTTGAAATGTTTAAGGCTTTCAGAAATAAAGTACAGAACCAGCTTGGCAAGACGATCAAGACTCTTTGGTCTGATCGTGGTGGCGAGTATATGAGCCAAGAGTTCTCTGACTATCTGGTTGATTGTGGTATTGTATCACAATTAACTCCTTCTAGAATGCCACAGTGGAATGGCGTGTCTGAACGGAGGAATCGAACACTGTTAGACATGGTTCGATCGATGATGAGTCAGAAAGATCTTCTGAAGTCCTTTTGGGGCTATGCTTTAGAGACCGCTTGCTGAACAAGAGTCTAACGAAGTCGGCTGAAACGACGCCATATGAGATATGTGTTGGGTTTTCTGCGGGTTCCTAGCATGCGATCTCATCGATCTAGGGTTTGGTTTCTAGGTTTCATGCAGCGGAAAAAAGATCTAAACCTAGCCAAACGTCACACAAAACCAATTGTGCAATAACCCGAAAACACGTGTATATCACCGTGGGATTCGAATACTTACCTCGTTCTATCAAGATCTGGAAGTATCAATCGATCCATGGCTTGTTTTAATCACCAAGAGTTCAAAGTACAACTCCTCTACACGTATCCACAACGACGGGACGGATTCCAAACGCTTTTGGAACTGATCTGCTAGGATCTATGAAGTGATTAGGGTTTCCGAGACTTGGGATCGAATCTCGGGAACTAGAACCTCAAAACAACGATTTCTCTTGTGTTCTAGATCTGTCTAGGAGTTCAGAATAACTCTCTCTTAGTTAGGACGGCGTCCCATAATCCTTACATTAAGTCTGAAACCCTAATCCTTGTAAAAACGAAACTTTTCCGAGATCTGACTCGGTCCGAATCAGCCCAAGCCCATCATCAACTTTTGACTCGGTCCATTTAGAGTTGACTCTGTCCGAGTCAAAACTTTGACTCGGTCCGAGTCAAAACATCAGCAAGCCCAAAACACTTTTTGGGCTTCGATTCGCATGGAACTGACTCGGTCCGAGTCAAATACTGACTCGGTCTGAGTCAAAAGGCTGAAACTGTCCCGACACTCTGATTTGATCCGAAAACCGTTTGTTCGACCAAATCCAAGTCTTCCTTTCTGATACTTCACATATAAGTCCATCCCTAATGGTGTGTGACCCTGTAGGCCCATTCGCAGTGGCAGCAGCCTCGAGAACCATTCCCGATCTATAAGTCATGGTTAGTCTCTAGCAAGACGCCATGACCACCCATGTTGGATTGAGTTAGAGGTGATCTAATCAAGGCAGCAACAGCTCGAGTTCTGATGCTTTGTCTCACAATATCATATGTTGAACAAGGGCATGGTGTGAGCCACCCTTCCAGTTCAACCGCTTACTCGTCTTGGCAAATCGACTGTCAAAATAGATGTAACTTCATCTATAGCGTGGCCACACGTTTTTCACAGTCCGACTTTCACGAGGGGCCCAGCGACATCTCTCCTGCTAAGAAGGTGACAAATCTCGTATTGCATGTCTACTATCTCCATATGATTCGTGAACGTATCTGATCAACGCCATTATAATCATCCGGTTAAAGACGATGTTTGATGCAGTCAAGACACGCCACTCGTCTTGGCACACGTTAAAGACGATGTTTGACGCAGTCAAGACACGCCACTTCCAGTTCAACCGCTTACTCGTCTTGGCAAATTGACTGTCAAAATAGATGTAACTTCATCTATAGCGTGGCCCCACGTTTTTCACAGTCCGACTTTCACGAGGGGTCCAGCGACATCTCTCCTGCTAAGAAGGTGACAAATCTCGTATTGCATGTCTACTATCTCCATATGATTCGTGAACGTATCTGATCAACGCCGTTATAATCATCCGGTTAAAGACGATGTTTGACGTAGTCAAGACACGCCACTCCTCATATCAGATACTCTAGACATCTGAGGTCTAAGGATCCAAGAACGAACAGCTGTATGATAATCAAGTCATGACTCTTTCCATGTGACAATCTCATGCGGGTCAACCAGTCACTCGTTCACAACGAGTACCCATGATTGTGATATGCATCCAATGCATCGATCACACTTCATGCTAGTCTTAATTCATCATTGTTCCCGCAATGATAATTGACCAGGGTGTTTAGAATCATTCTATAATGATTCAAGGATATCTACTGAAATATAACAAACATGCCAATCATATCACGGGAAAAGTAATGCATTCATAAACCAATGAATCGATACATAGTCTAAATGTCATATCACGGATCATCGTAGAGCATACAACCAATACATAGTCTAAATGTAATACCCCGATTCCCGTATTAATTATTTAAATTATTTTTGGTAATAAAAGGAGGGTAAATAAGGCAAAAATATAGAGAATATTTCAACGAAGATCTAGAAGAAAATGACACTCGATTTGACTGAGAAACGAAGAAGTTATGAGCAAACGAAAATTGTGTAGAACCTGGAAATTTGGAATTCACAAATTATTCGAGGTATGGACGTTTCGAGTTGTACCTCATCGTGTAAACGTGAGTTTCCAATAATCTATTGATTGGACATAAAAGAGGACGTTCCAAGGAAGGTGTAGAAACAAACGGTGCGTGATTAGGGTAAGAAACGAGTGAGAACGGAGCAATCGAAGTCAGTCGAAACTTTCCAGAAATGCAGAACGGACGGACTGGCAAAGGCAGAACGGACGGACTGCTAAAGGCAGAACGAACAAACCATGAACGAGCGAGGAGCTGGGCCGAAATTGGGCCCAGACCGTCCGTTCCAGACCCAGAACGGACGGTCCACTGGACAGCACGCAAGTGGCCAACTTGCTGCCTTGGGACGCGTATTTCTCTGCGTTTCCGGACCCCACCGGCGTCAAGTCGCTGACCAATCTGTTCAGGTTGATGCAGGCTCGACCTTGGGCCTGGGCTTGAGCCCATTCAACCTCCCTCTCGCAGCATAAACCTCTCCCAAGGTAGGGCTTTCACCATTTTCGGACAAAATCAGAGAAAAGAGAGGGAGAGGAGAAAGAGAGAAATGGGCGAAAACCAGGGAGAATCGACGCAAGGAAAGCTCGGGAACACGAAGGGGGATATCCCTAGAGTGTATAGAAGAGGTTTCCGGCAAGAAACAGATCGGAAAACACCTCGAAATCCGGCCAAAACCAGATCTGAGTCGAAACAGAGGTGAGTGGCTCGAGTTGCGTATGTGTAAACTCGTTTTCGTCAATGTGATTGTGTTATTTCGATGGTTTGCTGCTTGGATTAGATAGAGGACACTTCAATGAACATTTAGCAACAAACGGGACTGAATTTGGTTGAGAAATGAGGGAGATATGATCAAACGAAGTCGGACCAGAAAACTGTTTCGCGAGAGCGAAAACAGCCGGAACGGACGGACTCTAAAGCCAGAACGGACGGTCTGGGTGACCCAGACCGGACGGTCTGGCATCCCCAGACCGAATGGTCTCCATTCCAGACCTCAAAAATTGTTCCGAGAGGCCCCGGGACAGCACGGGACCCCTGGACCGACCGACCCACACCCTGGACCGACCGTTCTAGAGTACAAAACCCTTTTTTCGGATGATTTTCGAATCCCGTGTGCGTGAGATTTGCGATACAACGATTCGAGTGACTCGTTGCGTGATTATACGGGGTAGCTTGCATGGCGTTAAGCGGTAGATCGGTAAGGGATCGGATACCGTGATACGTGTGATTGTACTGGGGGATATATACATGATGTGTGCCATATGTGTAGCTTGCTCGTGCGTACGACTCAAGCATGATTGTGTTTGTGGATGGTTGTGGACGCAACCATCACCGTCATGGACTTGACGGGCGTTTGAGACGCGATTAGTCGTGTGCGACACGACGGCCAACGTCATGTACTTGACGGGCGTGTGATGCGCTCCTAGTCATGGACTTGACTAGGGTATATGGTTGGAACCTTATGGTGGACTCCATACGGTGATATGATCGATTGTGTCATGCTGACTTGACACGGCCAACGTCATGGACTTGACGGGCGTGGAGGTGCCCCTAGTCATGGACTTGACTAGGGTATATGGCTGGACCCTTTGGTGGACTCCATACGGGTGTGTTTACTTTTCCGTTGTGTCATGGACTTGACATCGGTAGTCACGTGACGTGACAAGCGCTTGAGGCGATATTGTCGTGTGATGCGACGGCCAACGTCACGCGAGTGACGGGCGTGTGATGCGCACCTAGTCATGCTGACTTGACTAGGGTTTATGGCTAGCCCCATGGTGGACTCCATGCGGGTGTGATTGTGATTGTTATTATATGTGTGATGCACGTTATATGATAATGCATGTTACTATTGCTACATGTGATTGGAATCATCGTTCTAACACCGTTCTCGCTTAGAACGGGTTTACCGGGTTCAACCCAGGCTACTCACTAAGCAGTTGTGCTTAGCCCTCGTGGTTTTACATTTTTCAGATCACGAGGATTACGCCTAGTGCACGGACGACGACGGCCTGAGAGAAGCAACATCATGTACGGGATTTTATTTTGAACTCCGGGACTTGTATTCCCGCATTTTGTACGGTTATGTTATGACTTTTCGGACATGTGTTGTTTTGCGATACTGATCGCTTGTATTTTCCGCTGCTTACTCTGGTTTGTTTAAAAATGTTTTTTGGATTTCATATTTTTGCTTCCGCATTATTATTTTATTTTATATCGTCCATGTGGCACAGCCCGTATACTGTACACGGGTTACGGGTGTCACATCTCAGGTCTAAGGATCCAAGAACGAACAGCTGTATGATATTCAAGTCATGACTCTTTCCATGTGACAATCTCATGCGGGTCAACCAGTCACTCGTTCACAACGAGTACCCATGATTGTGATATGCATCCAATGCATCGATCACACTTCATGCTAGTCTTAATTCATCATTGTTCCCGCAATGATAATTGACCAGGGTGTTTAGAATCATTCTATAATGATTCAAGGATATCTACCGAAATATAACAAACATGCCAATCATATCACGGGAAAAGTAATGCATTCATAAACCAATGAATCAATACATAGTCTAAATGTCATATCATGGATCATCGTAGAGCATACAACCAACACAGATCGCAGTAAGGTTATGTTTTCTGCCTGAACGGTGGGGCTATCAGTTGGAAGAGTTCCAAACAGCCAACCGTTGCAGATTCGACTACAGAAGCCGAGTACATAGCAGCATTGGATGCAGCTAAGGAAGCTGTTTGGATCAGGAAATTCGTGGGAGACCTAGGCGTCATTCCTAGCATTGCAGATCCCATTGAGTTGTATTGTGACAACAATGGTACGATTGCGCAAGCTAAGGAACCCTGGTCACACCAGAGATCCAAACACATACTCAGGCGATTTCACTTTATCAGAGAAATCATCGACAGAGGAGACGTGAAGATAAGCAGAGTGCCGACAGATGATAATATTGCCGACCCATTGACGAAGCCTCTCCCTTCGTCAAAGCATGATGGTCATGTTAAGGGTATGGGGATTAGATACTTGTAGGATAGATCATAGAGCATAGTGGGAGATTGTTGGTTATGATGCTCTAGGATGTTCCGTGATATGACACTTTGACATTGTATTGATTCATTAATTTATGAATGTGTTACATTCCCGTTATATGATTGGCATGTTTGTTATATTTCGGCATCCTTGAATCATTA
>NW_010962614.1:106412-108991 GCF_000463585.1 Tarenaya hassleriana | reverse complement strand
AAAATTCGATTTTAGGGTTTTCTAATCTTATTTTAAGTTTAGGGTTTCGTCTAAACTTAATGAGAGCCGACCTAAAACTCAGAAAAACACCCTATAACCCTAGAGAAGCTGTTCTCTTGGATTTCTTTTGTCCCGGGATTGGATCTCGTCTCTTGAGTTAACCTTTTCTTCACTAATCCTAGCAGATTCGTTCCAAACTGTTTGGAATCCTTCTCGTCGGTGTGGATACGTGTAGAGGAGCTGTACTTTCAGCTCTTGGTGATTTAGAACAGGCCCCGGATCGAAACAAACTTCAAGTCTCATCGAGAACGAGGTAAGTAACGATTCCCTCGGTGATATACTAGATCTTTCGGGTTCTGCGAGTTTGGTTGCGTGTGACGTTTGACTAGGTTTAGATTTTTCTTCCGCTGCATGAAACCTAGTAAACCAAACCCTAGATCGATATGATCGCATGCTAGGAACCCGTAGATTCCCCAACAGAAATGTGTGGCCGCACTATAGACGAACGTCGTCTATTTCAGACAGTCGAACTCAGTGAACGAGAAAGCAGTCGAATCAGATAAGGTGGCTTGTCCATGCCTTATGTTCGACATATGATATCGCGATACAAAAGGATCATCAGTCGGAATCATCACTGGCTTTAGTATGATCACAAACAAACTCTATTCGAGATAGGTAGTCATAGTGTCTTGCTAGAGACCGCCTATGACTTGTATTACCGGAATGGAGATTCTGCGTTTTACTGCTATTCCGGATGAGCCTACAGGGTCACACACAATAGGGATGGACAAGTACGTGTGCTAAATTATCCCGATTAGGAATCCTAATTGAGTCAGTAGTATTATTCGTAGATTTGTGTTGCATGTCCCTGCATTTTGGGACATATAGATTCATGTTTTGTTCCATTGTTTTGTTTTGTTGCTTTTGATAGATAAACCGGTTTTATTGGATTCCAACCGGTTTCCGGTATGGATCCCGACCCGGTCAGCTACATTTTTCTCGATGTATTCTTTCCACGTTTTACACCGGATTATGATGCTAAAAAAAAATATAAAATAAAAATATAAAATGACTCTCTTATTCTTAAAAAAAACTCGAAATGATATTACCACTGGATCGGTATATCATCATCTTCATCTTCACTCTCATTATCGATCATCATTTTTATGAAAATTAAGAACAACAAGTTAGAAAAGAACCAGGTTCTGATACCATGTAGAAATTTGCGGAATGATATTTTTATTGATAACCAAAATAACATATAAATATAAGAGTCTTACATTGAATAAGTAAAAAAGACATAATGATAAATATTTCTAAATATATATTTTCCGGATTTAATAAGATCTTCAATATACGATATATCTCGTAATATTCTTCAAGATCCGGTATATCTCAACATCCCCATTTAAGTTGGAGCGTGGAAGATCACGAAACGCCCAACTTGTTGAAAAGATGATCAAACGCATGCCGCTTGAACCACATCAACTTGCGAACTCGTGTCAATAGAAGACATAACTAAAAAAAATCAAACAAACGACTGCGCTGCAACTTTGGCACCATGCACAAAAGAATCGTTTCTAAGAGATCGAATCTAATTCCTAAGAGATCGGTTCTAGGGTTTCATTAAAATTTTTGTTTTATATCCGCTGCGCAAACCCTAGAATCGATCTCTTAGGAATTAGATTCGCTCATGAGATCCCAGGAAACCCAACAGTGGTATCAGAGCCTGGTTGCTCTGTTTTGATTTCATAGAACCCGATCACGCATGTTTTAGGATTTGAATTGTTTGAATCCATGTTTGCTTTGATATCTATGCATGTTTGATGATTGAATCTAGTGTAGATTGCATGTTTCATGTTGCATAGAGTGCAGGAGTTCGAATTTTGGGTGTACAGAAGAATTCGGTTCAGTTTCGGGTCTGATCGGGGCTGAGAACGCGGGGAAACGTGATCTGATCACGGAGAACTACCCTAGACCGTCCGTTCTGGTAAGCCGGAACGAACGGTCCACGGGTGACGGACTGATTGGCACAGAACGAAGGTTGGACCGTCCGTTCTGCCATGCAGAACGTCCGTTCTACTAGGCAGAACATCCGTTCTGACTTTTGCAGTCGAGACCGAACGTTCTGCCAAGCCTGGAACGTCCATTCTACCTCCAGAACGGACGGTGCGAAGTCCAGATTCCGAAAATTTCCATTTTCGAGGTCCGATTACGCAATCGTTGCATAATCTAATCAACTGTAACTCAAATAGACATGATTCATTCTTATGGATGGTCCAAAGTGAATGAATACATGTAACTTAATCAAGATATAGTATATGCTTGATTGAGTGGGAGCTCCGAGATTGGGATTACATAATCGAATGGATGGTCTATTCGGATTATGAACAATCATTGCACAGAAACCGATTAGATCTAGAAGCACTATAAGTAAAGCACTTGTCAAGGCCTCGATCGTACGTGTCATGGGCCATGCCAAAGCTGGGTGTGCCGTATTATCTTGGTGAGGCAAGATGGAGAAATGGTGGTTCTCATAGCTTGAAAGTAGATGCTTGATCTAGGTGCGGTTTCAAAAA
>NW_010962614.1:93316-101043 GCF_000463585.1 Tarenaya hassleriana | reverse complement strand
CAGGCCCCGGATCGATTGAGGTAAGCGTTCTAACGTTTCTACGATTTATACATGCATGGTTCTAGGGTTTCATAAAATTTTTATTTTACATCCGCTGCGCCAACCCTAGAATCGATCTCTTAGGAATTAGATTCGCTCATGAGATCCCAGGAAACCCAACACATCTGTCCAAGTCTGGTCCGACTGACCAAAAGTTGGTCAGCCGCGGACCAGACACCGGGTCAGACGGACCGAGACTGAGGCCAGGCGGACCGGAAAGACCGAGAAGGGTCTTGGTCCGGAGCTGACCACACGTGGTCCGCCGGACAGAGCCTTCAGGTCAGCCGGTCTGCGAGCGTCGGACTAAGCCTGGTTCGCCGGACCAAGCTCCTGGTCCGGCGGACCGGGATCTGGGAAACTTTCCAAAATTCGTTTTTAGGGTTTTCTAATCTTATTTAAGTTTGGGATTTCGTCCAAACTTAATTAAGGCCAACCTAAAACTCAGAGAAACATCCTAGAACCCTAGAGAACATGTTCTCTTCGATTTCTATTGTCCCGGGATTGAATCTCGTCTCTTGAGTTACCCTTTTCTTCACTAATCCTAGCAGATTCGTTCCAAATCGTTTGGAATCCTTCCCGTCGGTGTGGATACGTGTAGAGGGACTGTAACTTCAGTCCTAGGTGATTTAGAACAGGCCCCGGATCGAAATAAACTTCAAGTCTCATCGAGAACGAGGTAAGTAACGATTTCCTCGGTGATATACACGATCTTTCGGGTTTTGCGAGTTTGGTTGCGTGTGACGTTTGACTAGGTTTAGATCTTTCTTCCGCTGCATGAAACCTAGTAAATCAAACCCTAGATCGATATGATCGCATGCTAGGAAACCGTAGATAACCCCAACACGATTGGCAAGGCACCCCTCTTGGAGTCTTGCATCTTGAACCGATTCAAGACCTTGTCAATGTATATACTCTGACTTAGACCAAGAAGCCTCCTCGATCTATCTCTATAGATCTTGATTCCTAGAATATAGGCGGCTTCTCCTAAGTTCTTCATCGAAAAGACCGATCCTAGCCAGGATTTTACTCCTTGCAAGGTAGGAATGTCATTTCCGATGAGCAATATATCATCTACATAAAGCACAAGGAAGACTATTGCGCTCCCACTGACCTTCTTGTAAACGCATGGCTCATCTTCGTTTTGCATGAAGCTAAACGTTTTGATTGCCTCGTTAAATCGAAGATTCCAGCTCCTCGAAGCCTGCTTCAGTTCCATAAATGGATCTCTGAAGCTTGCACACCTTCCTCAGACTCTTAGGATCAACAAACCCCTCGGGTTGTGTCATGTACACATCCTCGAGCAAATTTCCGTTAAGGAATGCGGTCTTGACGTCCATCTGCCATATCTCGTAGTCATAATACGTAGGTATGGCCAGCAGAATCCGAATGGATTTAAACATCACGACTGGTGAAAAGGTTTCATCATAGTCTATACCATGAATCTGTCGAAACCCTTTCGCGACGAGTCGTGCCTTATAGGTATGCACGATGCCATCCATGTCAGTTTTCTTCTTGAAAACCCACTTGCATCCAATGATCTTAATACCTTCGAACGAATTGACCAAAGTCCACAGTTTGTTGTCATACATGGATTGCATCTCAGACTCCATGGCCTGGTGCCATTTCTTGGAATCGAAACTCGCCACAGCCTCTGAATACGACGTAAGCTCGTCATGTTCTAACAACATGAGTTCGTCATTTCCAGTCACAAGAAATCCGTATCTTGTAGGCTCTTGGCGAATTCTACCATATCTCCGAGGTTCACTAGGAGGTGTTGTCTCAACAACTTGTGACACAGGTTGAACTATTTCGACCTGTTCACTCGGTTCTTCGACTATTTGTGGTTCTCGAACTTCTTCGAGATCTATTCTACTCCCACTGACTCTCTTGGAGACGAACTCTCTCTCCAAGAAAGATCCATTCCGAGCAACAAACACTTTGTTCTCAGATGGGTTGTAGAACCAGTACCCTTTAGTTTCCTTAGGGTAACCCACAAATATGCATTTATCAGACTTGGCGGATAGCTTATCAGAAGCCAGACGCTTCACATAAACGTCGCATCCCCAAATCTTCATAAATGCTAACTTGGGACGCTTCCCAGTCCATATCTCATATGGAGTCTTCTGAACCGACTTTGTTGGACAGTTGTTCAGTATAAGCGTTGTCGTTTCCAATGCGTAACCCCAAAAGGATTTAGGAAGATCGACCTGACTCATCATAGACCGTACCATATCTAATAGGGTCCAGTTCCTCCTCTCAGACGCGCCATTCCACTGTGGCGTTTCAGTTGTGAGACAATCCCACAATCTGCCAGATAGTCAGTGAACTCTTGGCTCATATACTCGCCACCTCGATCAGATCGAAGCAACTTGATCCTCTTGCCAAGTTGGTTCTGCACTTCGTTTCTGAAAATCTTGAACAATTCAAGCGTTTCAGACTTATGTCTCATCAAGTAGACATAACTGTACCTACTGAAATCATCAGTAAATGTAATAAAGTACATATAACCTCCTCTAGCGGGCGAGCTCATAGGACCGCATACATCACTATGTATGAGTTCTAACAACTCTGTAGCCCGTTCTCATTTTCTAGAAAAGGAAGATTTTGTCATCTTGCCCATGAAACAGGAATCGCATGATTCAATTGACTCATAATCAAAAGAATCAAGAAGTCCATCAGAATGAAGCTTCGCTATGCGTTTCTCGTTGATGTGGCCAAGTCGACAATGCCAGAGATAGGTCGGATTTAAGTCGTTCGGCTTAAATCGCTTGGTACTAACATTATAGATCGACCTGTATCCAGATGGTTCATCTTCCAAAACATAAAGGCCATTAAACTGGTAACCCTTACCATAGAATAAATCGCCTCTATAAATGGACAGACATTTGTTCTCAATAACAAATCTGAAACCATTTGAGTCTAAACATGATATCGATATGATGTTTCTGCTGATGGCAGGTACAAAATAACAATCATGCAACTCCAATACAAGGCCAGAAGATAAAGTCATATCGTAAGTCCTGATGGTCAATGCAGCAATTTTTGCTCCATTCCCGACGCAGAGATCCACTTCTCCCTTCGCCAATTTTCTACTTCCCCGCAGTCCCTGCACATTTGCACAAATGTGCGAGGCACATCCGGTATCTCATACCCATGACGTAGAAGTACACAAGTTAGTCCCTATAACAAAGATACTAGGAGTCGAAGCTTCTGCAAGCTTCTTCTTCCTCTGATCTTCTAGGTAGAGTCTGCAATTTCTATACCAATGCCCAATAGCATGACAGAAATAACACTCTTCCTTCTTGGGTTTAGACTTAGGCTTAGTGACAACACTTGTCAATTTCCTTTTGCCCTTACCTTTGGAACGCTTCCTTTTGCTGGAACTTTTTCCAACAACCACCATATCATTCTTCCCTTGGCTCCCAGCTTTCTCTTGGAATGACATATTCAACTGATCAACCATCAATGAATTGTCCATGTCATCTAATTGCTCATGCAATTCCGAAGACATCTTTCCAAGCATCAAGCTGGACACGTCCAGATCATCATCCTCATGCTTCCAATAAGCATCAATGATCGATCCAGAAGCCGTGGTCAGAGGCTTATCCTTCATAAGGATAGATCGCATGGTGAGATTAACCAGATTCCTGCAACAGATATATACTACAAAAAAGGACAAACAAACAGACAACAGATATATACTACAGAAAAAGACAAACAGCAGACAGAAAATATGCAAGTCTCTTAGTACACTTACTAACACAGATAATAGATGCAATATGACAGACTCCCACTAAAAAAAACACCCTCAATGAGTTTCTAAGTGAGCTAGGATCCATATTTCACGTGCTTTTGAGTCAGCTAGGGCATGACGCTCAAAACCATGCTATTTAGGTAGACAACACTTTGTCAATCACATCCTATGTGATTCCTAGATGAGTATGGGATAGTGATACGCTATCACTGCATGTTCCTCATCCCATCCTTACCATCAAGTCCAAGTCCGACTTGATGACCCAATTCAAGCTTAACCATATTTGAGCTATGAGAATCACGATTTCTCCATATTGCCTCACCAAGATAGCCAGGTACGCTAAGCTAGGGCATGACCCGTAACCATGACGATCGAGGCCTTGACAGTTGCTCTACTAATGGGCGGTAATATCTTGAGATTGCAGGAGGCATATGTGACTTGAACACTATGATACCTTGACTGAATTCAAGTCAGTTCAGTCAAGTTGTTCCGATCAACTCAGTTGAACTACTCTTAGTTCGATTGCATCATCTATGTACATAATCCTTTGGCCAAACAACACTTGCTTGCTTTAAATTATGTACCGAAACACTCTCATTGGTTAAACATTCATAATGTTCATCCAATGTGCATCAAAATCTCGGCTCAGACACTTGAAACGATGCAATAATTGCATCTAACAAAGTCTGATCAACTGACTATGTGCGAGTCAACACTTGACTTGGTCCACGTCAGAAGCCGAAATCATCTAAAGATCAATCTGAACAAAAATTTGACAACCGGACAACTTTCTGTACTGACTCTGTCCGACTCAAAACTGGCTCGGTCTGAGTCAGAAGTCTGTGAGGCCGAGTCTGTTCATTTTGGTTTGTTCTGACTCGGTCGAGTCAACACTTGAGTCCGAGTCAAAACTCTGATCTGTCGTTTTGACTCTGTCGAGTCAAAACTCTGACTCTGTCCGAGTCAAAACTCTGGGAGATCTCTCGTTCTGACTCGGTCGAGTCAACAATTGACTTTGGCCGAGTCAAAACTCTGTTAGACACTTTTTGGCCACGAGATCTAGGGTTTCACCCCATTTCGGTGCGCCATCAAGCCATCTTCGACCCCCAAATTCATCCATGCATCATTCAACAATCAAAATCATCAAACAAGCATAGATATCATGTTTACATGCATTCTAACCATTAAAACCATGAAAAACATGCAAAGATCTATGGTCTACATGCATTCTAACAATTAAAATCATGCAAACCTGCAAAGATCTATTGTTTACATGCACTTTAACAATTAAAATCATGCAAACAAGCAACAGGCATGGTGATATACAGAGAACTAGGCTCTGATACCACTGTTGGGTTCCCTGCGGGTTCCTAGCATGCGATCTCATCGATCTAGGGTTTGGTTTCTAGGTTTCATGCAGTGGAAGAAAAGATCTAAACCTAACCAAACGTCACACAAAACTAATTGTGCAATAACCCGAAAAGACGTGTATATCACCGTGGAATTCGAATACTTACCTCGTTCTATCAAGATCTGGAAGTATCAATCGATCCATGGCCCGTTTTAATCACCAAGAGTTGAAAGTACAAATCCTCTACACGTATCCACACCGACGAGACGGATTCCAAACGCTTTTAGAACTGATCTGCTAGGATCTATGAAGTGATTAGGGTTTCCGAGACTTGGGATCGAATCTCGGAAACTAGAACCTCAAAACAACGATTTCTCTTGTGTTCTAGATCTGTCTAGGAGTTCAGAATAACTCTCTCTTAGTTAGGACGGCATCCCATAATCCTTACATTAAGTCTGAAACCCTAATCCTTGTAAAAAAGAAACTTTTCCGAGATCTGACTCGGTCCGAGTCAAACTTTGACTCGGTCGAGTCAGAACGAATCAGCCCAAGCCCATCATCAACTTTTCACTCGGTCCATTTAGAAGACTCTGTCGGAGTCAAAACTTTGACTCGGTCCGAGTCAAAACATCAGCAAGCCCAAAACACTTTCTGGGCTTCGACTCGCATGGAACTGACTCGGTCCGTGTCAAATACTGACTCGGTGCGAGACAGAAGGTTGAAACCGTCCCGACACTCTGATTTGATCCGAAAACCGTTTGTTCGACCAAATCCAAGTCTTCCTTTCCGATACTTCACATATAAGTCCATTCCCAATGGTGTGTGACTCTGTAGGCCCATTCGGAGTGGCAGCATCCTCGAGAACCATTCCCGATCTACAAGTCATGGTTAGTCTCTAACAAGACGCCATGACAACCCACGCTGAATTGAGTTAGAGGTGATCTAACCAAGGCAGTAACAGCTCGAGTTCCGATCCTTTGTCTCACGATGTCATATGTTGAACAAGGGCATGGTGTGAGCCACCTTTCCAGTTCAACCGCTTACTCGTCTTGACAAATCGGCTGATAAAATAGATGTACATTCATCTATAGCGTGGCCACGCATTTTTCATAGTCTGAATTCCACGAGAGGGCCCAGCGATATCTCTCATGTTAAGGAGGTGACAAGTCCCATATTGCATGTCTACTATCTCCATATGATTCGTGAACGTATCTGATCAACGCCGTTATAATCATCCGGTTAAAGACGACGTTTGACGCAGTCACGACACGTCACTCCTCATATCAAATACTCTAGACATCTCAGATCTAAGGATCCAAGAACGAACATTTGTATGAGATTCAAGTCATAACTCTTTCCATGTGACAATCTCATGCGGTTCAACCAGTCACTCGTTCACAATGAGTACCCATGATTGTGATATGCATCCAATGCATCGATCACACCTCATGCTAGTCATAATTCATCATTGTTCCCACAATGATAACTGATCAGGGAGTTTAGAATCATTCTATAATGATTCAAGGATGTCTACCCAAATATAACAAACATGCCAATCATATCACGGGAAAAGTAATGCATTCATAAACCAATGAATCAATACATAGTCTAAATGTCATATCACGGATTATCATAGAGCATTACAACCAACAATATGGATGGAGAAGCGTCTCGCGTTGTCGTTTGTCAAAATTTGGGGTTGCGACGCTTACGTGAAGCCTCAAATGACTGATAAGTTATCATCCAAATCTGATAAGTGTTTATTTGTAGACTACCCTAAAACAACTAAGGGTTACTACTTCTATATTCCGGCAGAAAATAAGGTGTTTATTGCCAGGAGTGCGACTTTTATGGAGCGAGAGTTCGTCTCCAAAAGAGTCAGTGGGAGTAGGATCGAACTTGAGGAAGTTCGAGAGCAACAAATAGACGCCGAGCCGAGTGAACAAGTTGAAGACGTTCAATCTGTTTCACTCCCGGTTGTGACTCAACCTTCGATTAGTGAACATGATGAGCCTACTACATACCCAGAGGATATGGCGAATCCCGACTCCAAGAAATGGCGCGAGGCTATCAAGTCCGAGATGCAATCCATGTTAGACAACCAAGTATGGATTCTGATTGATGGATCTGAAGGGATGAAACCCATCGGATGCAAGTGGATCTTTAAGAAGACATTACAAGAAAATCTTAATATAGCGACGGAATTGGCGACAGAATTTTTCCGTCGCAAAGAAATTACGACAGAATTCGACGAATTTGCGACGGAATGCGAAAATTTTTATTCCGTCGCAATTAGTCGCAAAATCCATCGCAAATTTGCGACGGAATACGACGGAAACGTTGTCGTCGCAGAACCAAACATTATTTGCGACAAAAATTTTAAAATTGCGGATTTGCGACAGATTTGCGACAGAAATTTCTGTCGCAAATATTAATTTTATTTATTTTTAAATTAAAGTTATTTATTTTTGGAATTTGCGACAGATTTGCGACAGAAATTTCTGTCGCAAATCATAATTTCATTTTTTATTATTTTCGATGAAAAATTTCAAATTTTCGCGGTTATTTTTTGTTTTTTGACGA
>NW_010962614.1:81676-91992 GCF_000463585.1 Tarenaya hassleriana | reverse complement strand
TGTATGTGAATATACGTATATGTGTGTATATGTATAATATATTTTTTATATTTTTTTTTAAATTAAAAAAAATATTTGCGACGGATTTTTCTGTCGCAAATCCGTAGTAAACGTAGTTTTTTTTGTTTTTTTAAAAATATTAAAAAAGATATTTGCGACAGATTTTTCTGTCGCAATTCTGTCGCAAAACTCGGATTTTGTCCGTCGCAACTTTGCGACAGATTAACGACCGGCAAACTTTTGCGACAACAATATACAGACAGAAATGATTCTGTCGCAATCTGTCGCAAATTTATAATTGCGACAGATATTCTTTTGTATTTGCGACAGATTTTTCTGTCGCAAATTTTGATGTTTCTTGTAGTGAGAATATCGATATGGAAGGCAATGTGCACACGTATAAGGCACGACTTGTGGCGAAAGGATTCCATCAAATTCATGGTATTGACTATGATTAGACCTTTTCGCCTGTAGTTATACTGAAGTCCATCAGGATCCTGCTTGCCATAGCCGCATATTACGACTATGAGATATGGCAAATGGATGTCAAGACCGCGTTCCTTAACGGGAACTTGACCGAGGATGTGTACATGAAACAACCCGAAGGTTTTGTCGATCCGAGGAACCCGAGGAAGGTGTGCAAGCTTAGAGGTCCATCTATGGACTGAAGCAGGTTTCGAGGAGCTGGAACTTTCGCTTTGATGAGACAATCAAAAGGTTTGGTTTCTCACAGAACGAAGATGAACCATGTGTTTACAAGAAGGTTAGTGGGAGCACAGTCGTATTTCTAGTGCTGTACGTGGATGACATTCTCCTAATAGGGAATGACGTTCCTACCTTGCAAGATGTGAAGTCTTGGCTAGGAACACAGATTTCTATGAAGGACCTAGGAGAAGCGGCCTATATTTTAGGTATAAAGATCTATAAAGATAGATCGAGGCGATTTCTGGGATTGAGTCAGAGTACTTACATCGATAAGGTCTTGAAGCGGTTCACGATGCAAGATTCCAAGGAAAGAACCTTACCGATGAACAGTGGCACAGTTCTCTGCAAGAGTCAGTGTCCTACGACACCTAATGAGTGAGAACACATGGATCGGATTCCATATTCTTCGGCAATTGCATCCATCATGTATGCCATGCTTTGTACTCGACCGGATGTATTCTATGCGTTGAGCATTACGAGTAGATACCAGTCAGATCCAGGTAAGTCACACTGGATCGCCGTCAAGAACATCCAGAAGTACTTGAGAAGGATTAAGGATGTGTTCTCGGTCTACGGTGGGTCGGAAGACGAGCTCGCTGTAAGGGGTTACAACGATGCTAGTTTCCAGTCAGACCCGGATGACTACATTGCCGATCCGTTGACGAAGCCTCTCCCTTCGTCGAAGCATGAGGGTCATGTTAGGGATATGGGCATTAGATGTATAGCAGTCCATGATTACAGCAAGTGGGAGATTGTTGGTTTAGTGCTCTATAATTAATGAACTATTGTATGAGCTTTATTATGATATATTTGATGTATTGAAATTTTCTATGGTTTTATGGATGAGTGTTTGATTCATTACATGTTATGCATACTTTAATGTGTTATGAAATCCATGTATTGTTATGAACAATACTAAACTCCCTAGTCATATGTCATTGTGGGAACAATGATGTACTAAGACTAGTATGATGTGTGATAGATGATCATAGAGATGGTCATGGGTATTGGATACGATCACAATCATATGTATTCATTGGAGAACGAAATACTGGATTGACCCGCATGAAATTGTCACATGGACTAGCGTCATGATTTGAATCTCATATGACGGTTTCATGATTGGATCCTATGATCTGAGATATCTACGGAATCCAACATGAGGAGTTGCGTACTTTGAATACGTCAAACGTCCTGTGTAACAGGAGGATTATAAAGGCGTGTATCATGTACGACATAAATCATGTGCTAGATTGTAGATAGTCAAGATGGAATTTTACCTCTCGTAAAAGAGAGAGATATCGCTGGGCCCCTCGTGTGAACAAGACTGTAGAAATGTGTGGCCGCACTATAGACGAGAGTCGTCTATTTCACACAGTCGAACTCAGTGAACGAGAAAGCTGTCGAATCAGATAAGGTGGCTTCTCCATGCCTTATGTTCGACTTATGATATCGTGATACAAAAGGATCATCAGATAGGTAGTCATAGTGTCTTGCTAGAGACCGCCTATGACTTGTATAACCGAAATGGAGATTTCGGGTTATACTGCTATATCGGATGAGCCTACAGGGTCACACACACAGGAAAAGACAAACGCGTGAGAAAATAAGAGAATTTCCCAGTGGAGCGGAGGCCAGACCGTTCGGTCCAGACGTAGACTGATCGGTCTAGAGGTAACGTGGAAATGTTACTCGGTCCGGAAAATGTTCCAGACCGATCGGTCTAGAGGCCTGGACCGATCAGTCCACAGGCAAATTCTCCAGACCGATCGGTCCAGACGTCGAGATTTCCTTATCTCACTCAAATTAGGGTTTTAGGGGCTATGAACTTTGGGGAACGCCTTCTAACCTTGGTGGCACGACTTTCATACCTTTTTGAGAGAGTTTTGAGATCGAAAAACCAAGAGTTAGATCCCTAAAACTCTTGCTCAAAGAAGAAAACGTTCTTCAGTCCTAGCAGACGAGTTCCAATAGTTGGAATCCTTTCCACCGTGTGGATACGTGTAGAGGGCGAGGTATTCTTCCTACCTTAAGTGATCGGACGAACACATCAATTGATACATGTCCCAGATCGATTGAGGTAAGCATTCTAACGTTTCTACAAGATCATGCATGCTAGGTTTTAGGGTTTCATCAAAATTTTTGTTTTACATCCACTGCGCAAACCCTAGAACCGATCTCTTAGGAATTAGTTTCGCTGTAGAGATCTCAGGAATCCCAACAGACCCGACGGTCCAGAGGTTGTAGTCCGTCCGTTCTGGAGTGTCTGGAATGGACGGTCCGCATAACCCAGACCGTCTATTCTGCTGTGCTTGAATGGACGGTCCACGTGTAAATCTGGACCGTCCGTTCAGGCTTTCGGGTTTTTCGAAAATAAACCGAAATTAGGGTTAATCACTTTATAAGAAGGAGATTAAGAACCCTAATTGAGGAGAGCCGAAAAAATGAACTTCGACAGACCTCTTTGTGAGCTTTGAGTGTCTAAGAAGTGATATAAATCCCGTTTTCTCATAGCACATCACTGAATAACAGATTCGGGTCCTAGTAGACAAGTTCCAATCGTTGGAATGCATCCCGAGGTGCGGATATGTGTAGAGGGCGAGGTAATCTTCCTCCCTGTAGTGATCGGACGAACACATCAATTGATACAAGTTCCGGATCGATTGAGGTAAGCGTTCTAAACGTTTTTACGAAATCATGCATGCTTGGTTTTAGGGTTTTATAGAAATTTTTGTTTTACATCCGCTGCATAAACTCTAGAATCGATCTCTTAGGAATTAGATTTGCTGTAGAGATCCCAGGAATTCCCAACATTTTACTGAATACCTTGAAAGGTCCAATGAATCTGGGTTTTAATTTCCATGTCATTCCGGAACGTGCTTTTCCTTTAGTTGCTTGCACTTTGAGAAATACTTCGTCATTCTCTTGAAAAGTTATGTCACGTCTATGTTTATCCACGTAACCTTTCTATCTATCATGTGCTGCCTTCATCTGTTTCTGGATTACCTTAATCTTGTTCGTGGTTTCATCCACTATATCAGGACCAAACAATCGTCTTTCCCCAACTTCTATCCAACAAAGAGGTGTCTTACAAGGTCTTCCATATAACGCCTCAAAGGGTGATATCCCAATACTTGAATGAAAACTGTTGTTGTAAGCGAATTCCACAAGTGGTAAGTGACGATTCCATTCTTCTCCCCAATCCAATACACACGCACGTAACATATCCTTTAGCGTTTGTATCGTTCTCTCTGATTGTCCATCAGTCTGGGATAATAAATCGTACTCAATCGTACCTTAGTGCCCATAGCCTCTTAAAAACTATTCCAAAATCTCAAAATAAATCATGGATCTCTGTCCGACACAATACTAGTAGGGACTCCATGAAGTCTTACCATGTCTTATGTGTAGACCTGTACTAAACGAGGCATTGAGAATGTCTTTTTAATCGCGATAAAATGTGCGGACTTAATTAAGCGATCCACAATAAGCCATATCACATCATTTCCCTTTGGTGTCCTTGGCAAACCAACTACAAAATCTATCGTCACCAAGTCCAATTTCCACTGAGGTATCGATAATGACTGTAGTTTTCCTACAGGTACTTGGTGCTCTACTTTAACTAGCTGACATATTAGACAATGTGTAACAAACTTTGTAATACCTTTTTTCATGTCATACCAAAGAAAGTACTGCTGCAAATTTCGATACATCTTTGTAGTACCCGGATGTATGAAATATCGTGTGTTATGCGTCTCTTTCAATAATTCTTTCCTCAATTCTTCATTTTTAGGCACATAAGCACGACTTCTCAATAGTATCAACCCATCATTTGAAGCCCTTGTAAAATCTTCGGGCTTTTCCATCAATTCTTTTATCTTTTCATTTGTTTCTTGAGTCATCTTCACCTTTTCCAGCCAACTATCCCATTTTATAGCACTACTTTCCAATCCATCTCAGTTTTTCTGAGCTGATATCTGCATTAAACTCAATTAAGTCGTTAGATCACTCGCCAATATCTGAGTAGATAACTCAACCATCTTTCTACTCAAGGCATCTGCAACCACAATAGCTTTACCGTGGTGATAGGCAATATCCACATCGTAATCTGCCACTAGTTCTATCCATCCGCATTGTCTCAAATTAAGTTCTTTTTTAGAGAACACATACTTGAGACTCTTATGGTCAGTATATACTTGAAATTTTTCTCCGTACAGGTAAGATCTTAAAATCTTGAGTGCAAAAATCACTGTTGCAAGTTCTAAATCGTGAGTAGTGTAGTTTTCTTCATGTTTTCGTAGTTGGCGTGATGCATAAGTAATAACTCTGTCTTCCTGCATCAACACACATCCTAATCCTTGGTGAGATGCATCACTATACACGACAAACAGTTGTTCATGCATTGGTAACACTAGAATGGGAGCTGGCAGTGATCTCTTCTTTAACTCTTCTTTAACTCTTCAAAACTTTTCTCGTATTTGTCATCCCATTCAAACTTTATACATTTCCCTGTCAATCTTGTCAATGGCTTAGGTAGGTTGGTAAAACCCTTTATAAATTTTTTGTAATACCCAACCAATCCGAGAAAGCTTCGGATCTATGTGGCATTAGACGGTCTCACCCAATCAACTATAGTCGACACTTTGGATGGATCTACTTTCACTCCTTCAGCAAATACCACATGCCTCAAGAATCCTACCTCTTGCATCCAAAAGTCACACTTATTGAGCTTTGTATATAACTTTTCTCTCCTTAAACGTTCCAAAACCTTCTCCAAATGTATCATATGGTCCTCACGAGATTTTGAGTACACAAGGATGTCATCGATGAAGATGATAATAAACTCGTCCAAAGAATCTCTGAATGTTGTATTCCTCAACTCCATAAAAACTGCAGGTGCATTAGTAAGTCCAACCGGCATGACAACAAATTCAAAGTGTCTATACCTTGTTCTGAAAGTCATTTTCTTTATATCATCATCCAGAACACGTATCTGGTGGTAACCTGATCTTAAATCAATCTTCAAAAACCAATTAGCACCTTGAAGTTGGTCCAATAGCTCATCAATCCTTGAGAGTGGATATTTGTTCTTTATTGTTACCTAATTCAATCCTCGATAATCGATGCATAATCTCATACTCCCATCTTTCTTCTTAACAAATAGTACAGGAGCACCCCAAAGAGAAGTGTTCGGTCTTATAAAGTCTTTCTCAATCAACTCCACCAATTGTTTATTCCACTCGGCCATTTCCGAAGCATCCTTACGACAAAATGTTCTAGTGATAGGTCCAACTTCTTGTTTCAACTCAATTAAAATAGAAATAGCACTTATACAAGGTATTCCATATAGATCTTCTTGAAAAACATCAGGAAAATCTTGACCAACATGTATATCTTCCAATATACTTGATATTTCCGGTTCATTTAATTCTATTATCGTCAAATATGCCTCACTCCCTTGTTGAATTAGCCGATTTACCTGTACTGCTGAAATAAAATACAAACTTGAAGTCTTTCTTGCACCTTCAAACTGTGGTATCATAGATTCTTTTTGTTCAAAATGAACTTTACCTCACTTACAATCCAAGTCAGCTCGATGATATGATAACTAATCCTTATCCAAAATCACATCATACTGATACCACAGTTAAATCAACATGTAAGTCAGATATACCAATCATAACTGACATTTCACAAAGCACTCCTTTTGATTCCATTTCTTCATCGCCCGAAGTATGGACCAATACTATACTACCATTAATATTAGGTGATATCTTTATGCGATCTATATGTATAGGCGAAACAAAATCATATGTCACCTCTTTACCAAAATGGGAGTATGTTTGTTCATCTCCAGTACTCAAAACGTATTTATGGTTGTTGATGTATCTTTTACATCTTGTTCCTTATTTCCTAGTGCATACACTTTAGACTTCACCACTTGTCTCTTGGTAATTGGTTTGGTGGTCGTCTTTATTCAATCCTTTTAGGTGTTTCCCTTTTCAATTCAAAACAAACTCTCCTATAATGTCAAACCTCTTTACAATGGTAATAAGTGATGTTGAGTAACATACATTCGTCTAAATACTGCTTTCCACATAGTGAGTACATCGGGATCCCAACTAGATGAAGGTGCAAAAGAGTTTTTTCCGTACTCTTTGTCATCATGAACAAGACGTTGATCTCTCGATCTCACTTTATGTTCTCTCACTTCATGCAACCAAAGCCACTATTTGTAACATTGAATTAATTTTTTTTTTAATTTTTAATTTTTTCTCGAGAGAAAAACAAAACTTCTTAATCCTTAAAGTCTCTGACTGCAATATCACACATCTGTATCTAGATAACTCATTGAATTCTAACTTATTCTTTCGTTGCAAAGGAGGCGATTTTCTCTCCTCCAAAAGACCTAGGGCCGAAATCTTGAAGGAGAAAGAAGGAGTTTGCTTTGGCTTGAAGATTGAAGATTCTATTGAGCATCTCTTTCCATTTCTCTCTCTATGTTTCCTCTAGCTATTTTGGTGTTATTGGACATGGTTTGTGAGTAGTTTTCTTGTTGTGGGATGAGGGATTAGCCCTCATGTAAGGATGCTTGTCTTAACCTTTGGACCCAAGATTGTGTCTTGTTTATGCTTTCAAACTCTTGCAATGAATGGAATTTTGTTCTTCATGATTATCTCTCATCTCTCTTGAATGAATGTTTAGGGAAACCTAGGATTTGTTGAATTGAGTGATGAAATTGTTTGGGTTTGATTGCTAGAGTTTAATGAATGGTGTTTAATGCTTCCCATTGGATGAAAATCTCTTGGGTAGAATTTATGATTGAGAATTTCATGGAGACATGGATTCTTGATTCTTGGTGCATTCATTGAAATGGGTTGAGATTGAATGCGAAGAAATTCGGTTCAATTCAATCTAGGATCGTGACAAGGGAATTTAATGCATTCTGGAATTTCACTCTAAGCCACGAAAGTGGATAGAGTACTCTCTTGGATAACGGGTTTTCGGTTTGAGAGAGCCGAACCCGACCTTAGTCTTGGAATCCCTCACTTTAGAACAAGCATGATCTAGGTCCAATATTTCCTTACGGCATCCTTGCATGATTCGGTGAAACCCGATTCCCATAACATTTCCCATTGATTATCTCCTCTTGAATTGTGATTGTCTTTGATTTTACTTTCTTTCTTTTAATTTTCTGCAACTTACGAAAACCAACAAAAACAATTCTCCGATTTTATTTTCTCCATTTTCCTAGTTTTAGTCGATTCCTAGCTTAACCGCTTAAGTCCTTGTGTTCGCCCCCGATACTACGACATCCGTATACTTGCGGATTAGTTGTGTGTCGGGTATAAATTTAAAGCTCGTCACGCAAGTGATCACTCCTCTGCAACTTCCGGTCTCACCGATCCCTCGAACCGCGGGGTATGCATCACCCGCAGCTCCTTGACGATGGGGAGGTATCCCGCCATCGCAGCAGGTATCGGCGGCTGGTGAAAGTCCTCCTCTCTTGCCTCTGGGTCTCTCGTCGGGGGTGGTGGTGGTGCGTGGGCAGCCAGGTGCTGCCACACGGTCTCCTGGAACTCCCGAAACTCGGCCCTCCAGCTCTCATCTCCCAGGTTAGGCGGTGGAGTCTGATCGGGAATGTCGTCAGCCCTCGCTACAAGCCTAGCACGTCGTGGCGCTATTTCACTGCACCACAATAAGATAGTTTAGCAACTGATAACTGATACTGCATCATCAATGTACGGACCTCGGACAAGAGGATTTTCTTCGGACATGGTGCCCGAAACTCGGCCCTCCAGCTCTCATCTCCCAGGTTAGGCGGTGGAGTCTGATCGGGAATGTCGTCAGCCCTCGCTACAAGCCTAGCACGTCGTGGCGCTATTTCACTGCACCACAATAAGATAGTTTAGCAACTGATAACTGATACTGCATCATCAATGTACGGACCTCGGACAAGAGGATTTTCTTCGGACATGGTGTGAAAACATTTTTCGTAGAAAATCGTTGGGTAATGAGCATGATTCCTTCCCGAGGAAAGAACGTGGCTCTGATACCAAAAGTTGTGACACCCGTAACCCGTGTACAGTATACGGGCTGTGTCACATGGACGATATACAATAAAATAATAAATTGCGGAAGCAAAAATACGAAATCCAAAAATATTTTTAAATAAACCAGAGTAAACAACAGAAAGTACAACAGGCGATTAGTATCGCAAAATAACACATGTTCGAATAGTTATAATTTAACCGTACAAAATGCGGGAATTATAAGTCCCGTAACCCAAAATGTAAATCCCGTACATGATGCTGCCTCTCTCAGGTCGTCGTCTGCCGGATGCGCTAGGCGTAATCCTCGTGATCTGAAAAATGTAAACCACGAGGGCTAAGCACAACTGCTTAGTGAGTAGCCCGGGTTGAACCCGGAAATCCCGTTCCCAACGAGAACGGTACAGTCAACATTTCCATAAAAACACATGCAATTGTTGGTTGTAATGCTCTAGGATAATCCGTAATATGACATTTTGACTTTGTATTGATTCATTGATTTATGAATGCATTACATTCCCGTTATATGATTGGCATGTTTGTTATATTTCGGCATCCTTGAATCATTAGCGAATGATTCTAAACTCCCTAGTCAGTCAACATTGTGGGAACAATGTTGAATTAAGACTAGCATGAGGAGTGATCGATGCATTAGATGCATATCACAATCATGGGTACTCATTGTGAACGAGTGACTGGATGACCCGCATGAGATTGTCACATGGACAGAGTCATGACTTGAATCTCATAAAGCGGTTCGTTCTTGGATCCTCAGACCTGAGATGTCTAGAGTATCTGATATGAGGAGTGACGTGTCTTGACTGCGTCAAACGTCGTCTTTAACCGGATGATTATAACGGCATTGATCAGATACGTTCACGAATCATATAGAGATAGTAGACATGCAATATGGGATTTGTCACCTCCTTAACAGGAGAGATATCGCTGGGCCCTCTCGTGGAAGTCGGACTATGAAAACGCGTGGCCACGCTATAGATGAAGTTGCATCTATTTTACTAGTCGATTTACCAAGACGAGAAAGCGGTTGAACTTGAAGGGTGGCTCAAACCATGCCCTTGTTCAACATATGATATCAGGAGATAAAGGATCAGAACTCGAGCTGTTATTGCCTTGGTTAGATCACCTCTAACTCAATTCTAAATGGGTGGTCATGGCGTCTAACCATGACTTGTGGTTCGGGAAAGGTTCCTAAAGTCACTACCACTTAGAATGGGCCTACAAGGTCACACACCAATAGGGATGGACTTATACGTGAAGAAGACGAAGAATGGAAACGAGATTTGACCGAAACGAGCATGAAAAGGAGTTTTCAGTGCGTTGGTCCGGAGCTGACCAAGTTTGGTCAGCCCCGGACCACGTTTGGTCAGTCCGGGAGGTCCGAAAGCCCGGTCCGTGGTCATCTGTCCAGGCCTGGTCCGGCTGACCAAGAGTTGGTCAGCCGCTGACCAGATTCTGGGACAGGCGGACCGAGAGAAGACGCGTCGGACTAAGCAGGCGAAGAAGGAAACTTGGTCCGGAGCTGACCAAAACTTGGTCAGC
>NW_010962614.1:75809-80014 GCF_000463585.1 Tarenaya hassleriana | reverse complement strand
TCGGACGCAACAAAGGAAGCTGTTTGGATCAGCAAGTTTGTTGGCGACTTGGGTGTTATTCCTAGTGCTGATAGCCCCATTGCTCTGTATTGTGACAACAATAGAGCGATCGCGCAAGCGAAAGAACCCATATCCCATCAACGATCCAAACACATACTCAGACGATTTCACCTTATCAGGGAGATCATAGACAGAGGAGACGTGCACATTTGCAGAGTGTCGGCAGATGACAACATTGCTGATCTGTTCACGAAGCATCTCCCTTCGTCGAAGCATGAGGGTCATGTTAGGGATATGGGCATTAGATGTTTAGCAGTCCATGATTAGAACAAGTGGGAGATTGTTGGTTTAGTGCTCTATGATGTACTGTTTGCGAGCTTTCTTTGGATACATTTGATGTATTGATACTTTCTATAGTTTTATGAAAGTGTTTGATTCATTACATGTTGTGCATACTAGATATGTTGTGAAATCCATGTATTGTTATGAACAATACTAAACTCCCTAGTCGTATGTCATTATGGGAATAGTGATGTAATTGTTGGGATTCCTGGGATCTCTAAAGCGAATCATATTCCTAAGAGATCGATTCTAGGGTTTGCATCTCGCTGGTCAGCCCCGGACCAAGAGTTGGTCCGGCGGACCAGGCGAGAACAACACGGGTCCGAGACGGACCGGCGGACTGACCAGGGAAAAGCACGAGTTGGTCCGGAGCTGACCAAGTTGGTCAGCCCCGGACCAAAACCAGAAATCTGCGCTCCTATTCTCGGTCAGCCGGACCAGGGAAACGGACCGAGTTGGTCCGGAGCTGACCAAGTTTGGTCAGCCCCGGACCAAGCTCAGTTTTCGAACTGAGTCCGATTTCTGGTCAGCTCGGAGCTGAAAGGGACGGACCGAGTTGGTCCGGAGCTGACCAAGTTTGGTCAGTCCCGGACCAAGCTCAGTTTTGGACTGCGGTCCGTCTGCCTGGTCAGCCTGGGAAGGAGAAAGAGACTGAGTTTGTCCGGGGCTGACCAAATTTGGTCAACTCCAGACCAAGCTCAGAATTTCTCCGAAAACGGACAGAACGGCGGACCAGAGAAGCTGACCAAGGTCAGTCCGGCGGACCAGATTCTGGTCAGCTCCGGACTGGACCTCAGACACTTCTCAAGTCCGAAATTTTGTCCTCTTCCTCATGATTAATCTCAAGCTATTACCGCCCATTAGTAGAGCAACTGTCAAGGCCTCGATCGTCATGGTTACGGGTCATGCCCTAGCTGAGCGTGCCTGATTATCTTGGTGAGGCAGTATTGGAGAAATCGTGATTCTCATAGCTCGAATATGGTTGAACTTGAATTGGGTTATCAAGTCGGACTTGGACCTAATGGTAAGGATGGGATGAGGAACACGTAGTGATAGCGTATCACTATCCCATACACATCTAGGAATCACATAGGAGGTGATTGACAATGTGTTGTCTACCTAAATAGTATGTTTTTGAGCGTCATGCCCTAGCTGACTCAAAAACATGTGAAATATGGATCCTAGCTCACTTAGAAACTCATTGAGGGTGTTTTTCTTAGTGGGAGCCTGTCATATTGCATCTATTATCTGTGTTAGTAAGTGTACTAAGCGACTTGCATATTTTCTGTCTGTTTGTCTGTCTTTTTCTGTAGAACATATCTGTTGCAGGAATCTGTTTTATCTCACCATGCGATCTATCCTTATGAAGGATAAGCCTCTGACCACGGCTTCTAGATCGATCATTGATGCTTATTGGAAGCATGAGGATGATGATCTGGACTTGTCCAACGGGTCAATCCATTATTCCGTTCTCCAACGAATACCTATGACTGTGATTGTATCCAATACCTATGATCAACGCTATGATCATCAATCACACATCATACTAGTCTTATTATGTCGTTATTCCCATAACGACACAAGACTAGGGAGTGTAGTATCATTCATAATGACACACGGATATCACAACAGATCTAGTATGCAAGAACATGTAATGAATCAAATACTCTCATAAAACCCATAGAAAGTATCAATATATCAAATGTATCTAAACAAAGCTCATAAACAGTACATCATAGAGCACTAAACCAACAATCTCCCACTTGCTCTAATCATGAACTGCTAAACATCTAATGCCCATATCCCTAACATGACCCTCATGCTTCGACGAAGGGAGAGGCTTCGTCAACGGATCGGCAATGTTGTCATCTGTCGACACCCTGTAAATGTGCACGTCTCCTCTGTCTACTTTATGTTTTGGAAGATGAACCATCTAGATACAGGTCGATCTATAACGTTAGTACCAAGCGGTTTAAGCCGAACGACTTAAACCCGACCTATCTCTGGCATTGTCGACTTGGCCACATCAACGAGAAACGCATAGCGAAGCTTCATTCTGATGGACTTCTTGATTCTTTTGATTATGAGTCAATTGAATCATGCGATTCTTGTTTGATGGGCAAGATGACAAAATCTTCTTTTTCTAGAAAAGGAGAACGGGCTGCAGAGTTGCTAGAACTCATACATAGTGATGTATGCGGTCCTATGAGCTCGCCCGCTAGATGAGGTTATCTGTACTTTGTTACGTTCACTGATGATTTCAGTAGGTACGGTTATGTCTACTTGATGAGACATAAGTCCAAAACGCTTGAATTGTTCAAGATTTTCAGAAACGAGGTACAGAACCAACTTGCCAAGACGATCAAGTTACTTCGATCTGATCAAGGCGGCGAGTATATGAGCCAAGAGTTCACTAACTATCTGGCAGATTGTGGGATTGTCTCACAGCTGACTCCACCTGGAACACCACAGTGGAATGGCGTGTCTGAGAGGAGGAACCGGACCCTATTAGATATGGTACGGTCTATGATGAGTCAGGTCGATCTTCCTAAATCCTTCTGGGGATATGCTTTGGAAACAGCAGCGCTTATACTGAACAACTGTCCAACAAAGTCAGTTCAGAAGACTCCATATGAGATATGAACTGGGAAGCGTCCCAGGTTAGCATCTATGAAGATTTGGGGATGCGACGTTTACGTGAAACGTCTAACTTCTGATAAGCTATCCGCCAAATCTGATAAATGCATATTTGTGGGTTACCCTAAGAAAACTAAAGGGTACTGGTTCTACAACCCATCTGAGAACAAAGTGTTTGTTGCTCGGAATGGATCTTTCTTGGAGAGAGAGTTCGTCTCCAAGAGAGTCAGTGGGAGTAGAATAGATCTCGAAGAAGTTCGAGAACCACAAATAGTCGAGGAACCGAGTGAACAGGGCGAATCAGTTCAACCTGTGTCACAAGTTGTTGAGACAGCACCTCCTAGTGAACCTCGGAGATCTGGTAGAATTCGCCAAGAGCCTACAAGATACGGATTTCTTGTGACTGGAAACGACGAACTCATGTTGTTAGAACATGACGAGCCTACGTCGTATTCAGAGGCTGTGGCGAGTTCCGATTCCGAGAAATGGCACCAGGCCATGGAGTCTGAGATGCAGTCCATGTACGACAACAAAGTATGGACTTTGGTCGACTCATTCGATGGTATTAAGACCATTGGATATAAGTGGGTTTTCAAGAAGAAAACCGACATGGATGGCATCGTGCATACCTATAAGGCACGACTCGTCGCGAAAGGGTTTCGGCAGATTCATGGTATAGACTATGATGAAACCTTTTCACCAGTCGTGATGCTTAAATCCATACGGATTCTGCTGGCCATAGCTGCGTATTATGACTTATGGGACAGCGCGGCGACCCTTTACTCGCCCGGTACATGGACCATATCGGGGAATATAGCCTCAAGGGCTATCATACCGATGAGCAGGGAGCGCTACGGTTGGGGAACCGACTATGTGTGCCTGACGACGCAGAGCTGAGACAGGAGATTCTATCTGAGGCACACCAGTCGAGGTTGGCAATACATCCGGGGGCGAGCAAGATGTATCAGGGTCTACGCCAATGGTATACTTGGCCGAGGGTCAAGCGAGATGTGGCAGATTACGTAGCGAGGTGCCTCACTTGTCAGCAAGTAAAGGCAGAGCGACAGATGCCAGGAGGCAAGCTACAACCGTTGGAGATTCCAGAGTGGAAGTGGGATTCGATTGCCATGGATTTCGTGGTCGGGTTACCACTCACGCCGAGCAAGAAGAATGCCATTTGGGTAGTCGTGGATCGACTAACCAAGTCCGCCCATTTCATTCCTATC
>NW_010962614.1:70210-73970 GCF_000463585.1 Tarenaya hassleriana | reverse complement strand
CGGTTCCATGATTGGATCCTAAGACCTGAGATATCTACGGAATCCAACATGAGGAGTTGCGTGCTTTGAATACGTCTAACGTCCTGCGTAACAGGAGGATTATAAAGGCGTGTATCAGGTACGAAATGAATCATGTACTGGATTGTAGATAGTCAAGACGGGATTTGTACCTCTCGTAAAAGAGAGAGATATCGCTGGGCCCCTCGTGTGAGCGAGACTGTAGAAATGTGTGGCCGTACTATAGACGAACGTCGTCTATTTCAGACAGTCGAACTCAGTGAACGAGAAAGCAGTCGAATCAGATAAGGTGGTTTGTCCATGCCTTATGTTCGACATATGATATCATGATACAAAAGGATCATCAACCGGAATCATCACTGGCGTTCGTAAAGATCACTAACAAACTCTATTCGAGATAGGTAGTCATAGTGTCTTGCTAGAGACCGCCTATGACTTGTATATCCGAAATAGAGATTTCGGGTTTTACTGCTATATCGAATGAGCCTACAGGGTCACACACGCAGGGAAGGACAAAACGCACAGAAAACGACGGAAAAACCAAGACGGAAGAGACTGGAACGGACGGACCAGAAGTCCAGAACGGACGGTCCGTCGTGCAAGACCCGACGGTCCAGAACGGACTGTCCGTTCCAGAAAGTCCGGAACAAACAGACGGTCCACGTGAGCAGACCGTCCGTTCTACGTGCTGGAACGAACGGTCCACGTGCTTTTCTGGACCGTCCGTTCCGGGCTTCAGTTTTTCCGAAATTAAACCGAATTAGGGTTAAATCACCTTATAAGAAGGAGATTAAAAACCCTAACTCAAATGAGACTTTTGTGCAGCCGACTTTTGCAGTTCTTGGAGAGTTTTTGGTGAGATCCAAAAAGCTCAAAAAGTTCTAAGTCTCGTTTTCTCGAAGTGCGAAAAACCGAATAGAGATTTGAGTCCTAGCAGACAAGTTCCAATCGTTGGAATCCATCCCGAGGTGTGGATACGTGTAGAGGGCGAGGTAATCTTCCTGCCTAAGTGATCGGACGAATTCTTTAGTTGATACAGGCCCCGGATCGATTGAGATAAGCGTTCTAACGTTTCTACGATTAATTAGAAGCATGGTTCTAGGGTTTATTAAATTTTTGTTTTATATCCGCTGCGCAAACCCTAGAATCGATCTCTTAGGAATAGAATTCGCTCTAGAGATCCCAGGTAACCCAATAGTGGTATCAGAGCCTGGTTGCTCTGTTTTGATTTCGTAGAACCCGATCACGCACGTTTTAGGATTTGAATTGTTTGAATCCATGTTTGCTTCGATATCTATGCATGTTTGATTATTGAATCTAGTGTAGATTGCATGTTTCATGTTGCATAGAG
Organism: Tarenaya hassleriana; assembly: GCF_000463585.1. Lineage (NCBI taxonomy): Eukaryota > Viridiplantae > Streptophyta > Magnoliopsida > Brassicales > Cleomaceae > Tarenaya > Tarenaya hassleriana. The sequence goes on along the minus strand of NW_010962614.1, from coordinate 72,601 downwards.
TGCAGGAGTTCGAATTTTGGGTGTACAAAAGAATTCTTGAAAGGATGCTTTATCATCTTGCCCATCAAGACTCGCAAGATTCAAGAGACTCAAAGTTAAATGAATCCAGAAGACCTTCAGAATGAAGGTTCTGTGTGCGCTTCTCGTTTATATGGCCTAGATGACAATGCCAGAGGAAGGTTGGGTTTAAGTCGTTCGGCTTAAACCGTTTGGTACAACCGTTATAGATTGACCTGTATCTAGACGGTTCGTCATCCAAAACATAAAGGCCATTAATATGGTAATCTTTACCATAAAATAAGTCACCTTTATAAATGGACATACATTTGTTCTCAATAACAAATCTAAAACCATCCGAGTCTAAGCATGAAATCGATATAATGTTCTTACTGATAGCAGGAACAAAATAACAATCATGCAACTCCAATACAAGTCCAGAAGGTAAAGTCAGATCATCAGTCCCGCCGGCTAATGCAACAACTTTTGCTCCATTTCCAACGCGGAGATCTACTTCTCCTTTTGCCAATTGTCTACTTCCTCGCAACCCTTGCATATTTCCATAAATATGCAAGGTGCTTCCGGTATCTAATACCCATGACGTAGAAGTAAACAAATTAGCCTCTATAACGAAGACACCAGAAGTCGAAGCTTCTTTAAGCTTCTTCTTCTCCTGATCTTCCAGGTAGAGTCTACAATTTCTGTTCCAATGCCCAACGGCATGACAGAAATAACACTCTTCCTTTTTGGACTTAGGCTTAGGTTCAATGACAACGCTTGTCACTTTCCACTTGCCCTTGCTCTTGGAACGCTTCCTTTTGCTGGAACTCTTTCCAACAACTACCATTTCATTTGACTTGAGACTTAATGGTACAGATGAGACGAGTATGCAGTGATATTTGATATCATAAGTCTCATAAAGGATCTAAGAATCACATTGGATGTGATTGACATTAGATGTCTACCTAAATAGCATAAGGCTGAGTGTAAAAACTTGTTCTTATGTGAAATACGGATCTTAGTCCCATATAGAAAATTATTGTAGGGTTAGTTTTCTTTATGGGAATATAGCTCATCTTTGCATCTATGTTGTCATTGTTTGATGATGGACTAGCTGGTAGTGGATCATAGATAGATTGACACTGATTGATGATGGACTAGCTGGTAGTAGATCATTAATAGAATCTGCATTTGTTTTGTTCGTTCTGTTTTGTCTCTTTTGTAGGACATGGCGTCAACCGGTAGCGTACCGAGTTTGACGATGCGATCTATCCTTGAGAAGGATAAATTGACTGGGACGAACTTCTTAGACTGGTATCGTAACTTGAGAATAGTTCTCAAGCACGACAAGAAGTCATACGTCCTGGAAGGGGTTCTACCTCCAGAGCCTGCGGCCAATGCCACGAGAGCCGTCAAGGATGCTTGGCAGAAGCATCAGACTGACGACAATGAGATCTCCTGTCTCATGTTGGGAAGCATGGCCCCGAATCTGCAGAGGCAGTTTGAGGGGAAGAGCCTTTTTGATATGATCAATCAGCTTAAGACCATGTTTGAGGACCTAGCGCGTACTGAAAAGTACCAAACGCTGAAAGCTCTGGTGAAGACGGAGATGCCGAGAGGTAGCTCTGTCAACACCCACGTCCTCAACATGAGAGCTCATGTTGAAGAACTTGAGCGTATGGGAGTGAACCTCGATGGTGACTTGGTTGCAGACTTGATCCTGATGTCACCCGAGGACTTCTATAACCAGTTCGTGATGCAATACCATATGCACGGGATGACTAAGAGCTTAGCCGAACTGCATGGGATGCTGAAATCGGCCGAGCAGGATATCGTGGTGCCCAAGACTGTGCTTGCTGTTGAGAATAACTCCAGCAAGAAGCGGCGGGGTAAAGCCAAAAAGAAGGCGGCGAAAAAGGCAAAAATTGCCTCTACGCCCAAGCCTACGCCCGATAAAGGTGACTGTCATTACTGCGGAGTGTCTGAACACTGGAAGCGTAATTGTCACCTTTACTTGGAGGATCCGAAGGACAAGAAGCTTGGTGAAGCTTCTACCTCAGGTATCCACGTTATAGAGGCTAACATCTGTACTATATCTTCGTGGGTATTGGAATGCAGCAACTCTTGCTCCATTTCCGACGCGTAGATCCGCTTCTCCCTTAGCTAGCATCCTACTTCTTCTTAGTCCCTGCACATTTCCACAAATGTGTGAGGCACTTCCGGTATCCAATACCCACGAAGATATAGTACAGATGTTAGCTTCTATAACATGAATACCTAAGGCAGAAGCTTCACCAAGCTTCTTATCCTTCAGATCCTCCAAATAAAGGTGACAATTACGCTTCCAGTGTCCAGACACGCCGCAGTAATGACAGTCACCCTTATCAGGCTTAG
>NW_010962614.1:66380-67076 GCF_000463585.1 Tarenaya hassleriana | reverse complement strand
CGGCACGCTCAGCTTTGGCATGACCCGTGTTACGGACGATCGATGCCTTGACAGGCGCTCTAGTAATGGGAGGTACACACTTAGCATTACATAAACAAGGGATTTTCGAAACCGCAACTAGATCAAGCATCTACTTTCAAGCTATGCGAACCACCATTTCTCCATCTTGCCTCACCAAGATAATACGGCACACCCATCTTTGGCATGGCCCATGACACGTATGATCGAGGCCTTGACAAGTGCTTTACTTATAGAGCTTCTAGATCTAACAGGTTTCTGTGCAACGATTGTTCATAATCCAAATAGATCGTCCATTCGGTTATGTAATCCCAATCCCGGAGCTCCCACTCAATCAAGCATATACCATATCTTGATTAAGTTACATGCATTCATTCATTATGGGTCATCCATAAGAATAAATCATCTATTTGAGTTACAGTTGTTCATATTATGCAACGATTGCGTAATCGGACCTCGAAAACGGAAATTTTCGGAATCTGGACTTCGGACCGTTCTAGAAGTAGAACGGACGTTCTAGGCTGGCAGAACGTTCGGTCTCGACTTCAGAAGTCAGAACGGACGTTCAGCCTAGTAGAACGGACGTTCCGCATGGCAGAACGGACGGTCCAACCTTCCGTTCCGTGCCAATCAGTCCGTCACCCTTGGACCGTCCGTTCCGACTTACCAGAACGGACG
>NW_010962614.1:64133-65117 GCF_000463585.1 Tarenaya hassleriana | reverse complement strand
ATTCTATTAATGATCTACTATCAGCTAGTCCATCATCAATCAGTGTCAATCTATCTATGATCTACTACCAGCTAGTCCATCATCAAACAATGACAACACAGATGCAAAGATGAGCTATATTCCCATAAAGAAAATTAACCCTACAATAAATTTCTATATGGGACTAAGATCCGTATATCACATAAGAACAAGTTTTTACACTCAGTCTTATGCTATTTAGGTAAACATCAAATGTCAATCACATCCAATGTGATTCTTAGATCCTTTATGAGACTTATGATATCAAATATCATTGCATACTCGTCTCATCTGTACCATTAAGTTTCAAGTCAAAACTTGACAACTTAACCCAAGATAAACCATATTCAAGCTGTAGGAACCACGATTTCCTACCCTGCCTCACAAAGATAATCCGGCACGCTCAGCTTTGGCATGACCCGTGTTACGGACGATCGATGCCTTGACAGGCACTCTAGTAATGGGAGGTACACACTTAGCATTACATAAACAAGGGATTTTCGAAACCGCACCTAGATCAAGCATCTACTTTCAAGCTATGAGAACCACGATTTCTCCATCTTGCCTCACCAAGATAATACGGCACACCTAGCTTTGGCATGGCCCATGACACGTACGATCGAGGCCTTGACAAGTGATTTACTTATAGAGCTTTTAGATTTAACCGATTTCTGTGCAACGATTGTTCATAATCCGAATAGACCATCCATTCGATTATGTAATCCCAATCCTGGAGCTCCCACTCAATCAAGCATATCCTCTATCTTGATTAAGTTACATGTATCCATTCACTATGGACCATTCATAAGAATAAATCATGTTTATTTGAGTTACAGTTGATCAGATTGAGCAATGATTGCGTAATCGGACTTCGAAAACGAAAAATTTTTCGGAATCTGGTCTTTGGACCGTCTGTTCTGGAGGTAGAACGGACATTCCAGGCTGGCAGAACGTTTGGTCTCGACT
>NW_010962614.1:63281-64011 GCF_000463585.1 Tarenaya hassleriana | reverse complement strand
TCCGTTACCCTTGGACCGTCCGTTCCGGAAAACCCAGAACGGACGGTCTAGGGTAGCAGAACGGACTGTCTCGACTACAGTAGTCAGAACAGACGTTCCACGCCGAAACAAGCCAGAACTGACGTTCCACGTTTGCAGAACGGACGGTCTGAGGACCAGAACGGACGTTCCAGACCTTTCGGTCTTACCTCAGTCCGCCACCCTTGGACTGTCCGTTCTAGCTTACCCAGAACGGACGGTCTAGGGTAGGTCTACGTGATCAGATCACGTTTTCCCGCGTTCTCAGCCCCGATCAGACCCGAAACTGATCCGAATTCTTCTGTACACCCAAAATTCGAACTCCTGCACTCTATGCAACATGAAACATGCAATCTACACTAGATTCAATCATCAAACATGCATAGATTTCAAAGCAAACATGGATTCAAACAATTCAAATCCTAAAACGTGCGTGATCGGGTTCTACGAAATCAAAACAGAGCAACCAGGCTCTGATACCACTGTTGGGATTCCTGGGATCTCATGAGCGAATCCTATTCCTAAGAGATCGATTCTAGAGTTTGCAAAGCGGATATAAAACAAAATTTTAATAAACCCTAGAACCATGCTTCTAATAAATCGTAGAAACGTTAGAACGCTTACCTCAATCGATCCGGGGCCTGTATCAATCGAAGAACACGTCTGATCACGAAAGCAGGAAGAATACCTCACCCTCTACACGTATCCACAC
>NW_010962614.1:61766-63049 GCF_000463585.1 Tarenaya hassleriana | reverse complement strand
ACCGTCCGTTCTGGACTTCCGGTCCGTCCGTTCCAGACCCTTCTGTCTCGGTTTTTCATCGTTTTCTCGTGCGGTTTCGTCATTCCCTGCGTGTATGACCCTGTAGGCTCATTCGAATAGCAGTATAACCCGAAATCTCTATTTCGGGTATACAAGTCATAGGCGGTCTCTAGCAAGACACTATGACTACCTATCTCGAATAGAGTTTGTTTGTGATCATACGAAAGCCAGTGATGATTCCGACTGATGATCCTTTTGTATCGCGATATCATATGTCGAACATAAGGCATGGACAAGCCACCTTATCTGATTCGACTGCTTTCTCGTTCACTGAGTTCGACTGTCTGAAATAGACGATGTTCGTCTATAGTGCGGCCACACATTTCTACAGTCTTGCTCACACGAGGGGCCCAGCGATATCTCTCTCTTTTACGAGAGGTACAAATCCCGTCTTGACTATCTACAATCCAGTACATGATTCGTTTCGTACCTGATACACGCCTTTATAGTCCTCCTGTTACGCAGGACGTTTGACGTAATCAAAGCACGCAACTCCTCATGTTGGATTCTGTAGATATCTCAGGTCTTAGGATCCAATCATGGAATCGTCGTATGAGATTCAAGTCATGACGCTAGTCCATGTGACAATCTCATGCGGGTCAGTCCAGTATTCCGTTCTGCAACGAATACCTATGATTGTGATCGTATCCAATATCTATGATCATCTATGTGATCATCAATCACACATCATACTAGTCTTATTATGTCGTTATTCCCATAATGATACAAGACTAGGGAGTTTAGTATCATTCATAATGATACATGGATTTCATAACAGATTTAGCATGCAGGAACATGTAATGAACAAAATACTCTCATAAAAAAAACATATAGAAAGTATCAATACATCGAATGTATCTGAACAAAGCTCATAATCAGTACATCATAGAGCACTAAACCAACATCCACACCACGGGATGGATTCCAACGGTTGGAACTTGTCTGCTAGGACTCGAATCTCTATTCGATATGTGCACCGAGAAATCTCGAGACTTAGAATTCGTTTTTGGATCTCCAAAGACTCTCTTTTCTGCCAAAAGTCGGCTCTCTTCGTCTCTTCTGAGTTATGGTTTTTAATCTCCTTCTTATAAGGTGATTTAACCCTAATTCGGTTTAATTTCGGTTTAATTTCGGAAAAACTGAAGCCCGGGACGGACGGTCCAGAAATACACGCGGACCGTCCGTTCCAGCACGTAGAACGGACGGTCTGGCATTAGTGGACC
>NW_010962614.1:49880-61612 GCF_000463585.1 Tarenaya hassleriana | reverse complement strand
TCGGGTCTGGACTTGGTGGACCGTCCGTTCTGGACTTCCGGTCCGTCCGTTCCAGACCCTTCTGTCTCGGTTTTTCATCGTTTTCTCGTGCGGTTTCGTCATTCCCTGCGTGTATGACCCTGTAGGCTCATTCGAATAGCAGTATAACCCGAAATCTCTATTTCGGATATATAAGTCATAGGCGGTCTCTAGAAGACACTATGACTACCTATCTCGAATAGAGTTTGTTCGTGATCCTACGAACGCCAGTGATGATTCCGTTTGATGATCCTTTTGTATCACGATATCATATGTCGAATATAAGGCATGGACAAGCCACCTTATCTGATTCGACTGCTTTCTCGTTCACTGAGTTCGACTGTCTGATAGACGACGTTCGTCTATAGTGCGGCCACACATTTCTACAGTCTCGCTCACACGAGGGGCCCAGCGATATCTCTCTCTTTTACGAGAGGTACAAATCCCGTCTTGACTATCTACAATCCAGCACATGATTCGTTTCGTACCTGATACACGCCTTTATACTCCTCCTGTTACGCAGGACGTTTGACGTATTCAAAGCACGCAACTCCTCATGTTGGATTCCGTAGATATCTCAGGTCTTAGGATCCAATCATGGAACCGCCATTTGAGATTCAAATCATGACGCTAGTCCATGTGACAATCTCATGCGGGTCAATCCAGTATTCCGTTCTCCAACGAATACCTATGACTGTGATTGTATTAAATACCTATGATCAACGCTATGATCATCAATCACACATCATACTAGTGCTTTTCTGGACCGTCCGTTCCGCGTTTCGGGTTTTTCGAAAATTAGACCGAATTAGGGTTAAACCACTTTATAAGAAGGAGATTAAAACTCTAATTGAAAAGGAGAGTTTTTGGAGCCGTCTGGTACAGAACTTTGAGAGGTTTTGGTGAGATCCAAAGAGTTCAAGGAGTTCTAAGTCTCGTTTTCTCGAAGCGATATACCGAATAGCAGATTCGGGTCCTAGCAGACAAGTTCCAATCGTTGGAATCCATCCCGAGGTGTGGATACGTGTAGAGGGCGAGGTATTCTTCCTCCCTTTCGTGATCGAACGAATTCTTCAATTGATACAGGCCCTGGATCGATTAAGGTAAGCGTTCTAACGTTTCTACGTAAGCATACATGCGTGGTTCTAGGGTTTATTCAAATTTTTTGTTTTATATCCGCTGCGCGAACCCTAGAATCGATCTCTTAGGAATAGGATTCGCTCTAGAGATCCCAGGAAAACCCAACAAACATAGTCGATCCCTTGATGAAGCCTCTCCCTTCGTCAAAGCATGAAGGTCATGTTCGGGGAATGGGACTTAGATGCATTGTAGATCATACTTAGAGCAAGTGGGAGACTGATGGATATGATGCTCTAGGATGATCATACGATATGAGAACTATGTATGATACGATGTATTTATTGGATGAATGCATTGTTTGTTCATTATTTATTTTGCATATTTGATAAATAATGATATCCATGGATCGTTATGAACGATCCTAAATTCCTTAATCGCTTGTCATTGTGGGAGCAATGATGAATTAAGACTTAACATGAGGCGTGATGGATGATCATGATGATGATCATGTGTATTGGATATGGATCACGGTCATGAGTACTTATTTGGAACAAGTGACTAGATGACTCGTGTGAGATTGTCGATTGGGTTTAATCCATGACTTGAATCTCACTTGATGGTTCACTTTAGATCCTCAGACCTGAGATATCTATTGTATCCATCATGACGAGTAATGTACTTTGACTGCGTCAAACATCGTCTTTAACCGGATGATTATAAAGGCGTGGCTCGGGTACATTACGAATCATGTAGTGGATAGTAGATAGTCAAGATGGAACTTTGTCCCTCTCGAAAGAGAGAGATATCGCTTGGGCCCGTCGTAGGAGTGAGACTGTAGAAATGTGTGGCCGCACTATAGATGAATGTCATCTATCACTTATAGTCTACTCGGGATACGACAAAGCATTCGAACTATGAGTTCGATTATGATATCGTGAGATAAAGAGGATCATCGTTAGAGTTATCTCTGGCTTTTCGGTTAGCCCACATCTAACTCTTTCCGATACGGGTAATCATAATATCTTACTAGAGACCGCTTATGATTTATAAAGCGAGATTGGAGCTCGTGTTTACTGCCGTATTCGGAGGAACCTAAAGGGTCACACACATATGGGATGGACGTGTATGAACGGGATCGAGCAGACGAGAAAAATCAGATTTTTCTCCGTCTTAAGGCCTGGTCCGGAGCTGACCAGACAGACTTGAGAGAGGCGGACTAGATTGGCGAAAAACTGGTCTGGTCCGGAGCTGACCAAAAGTTGGTCCGTCGGACTAGACCAGTCAGACGGACTGAGATGTGCGAAGCTCGGACCTGCCTGGTCCGGCGGACCAGACAGGCCAGACTGACTGTAGGCACGGTCCGGAGCACGCCTGGTCCGGCGAACCAGAATCGCGAAAAATCTAGTTTGTCGGCAGATTTTTCCGCGAGTCAGCTCCGGACCAAGAGCCTGACGAATGTTTCTGTGAGTTTTTACACGCCTGGTCCGGCAGACCAAGTGATGGCCCGGCGGACCAAGCGTCAGAAACTCCAAAGTGAAATTTTTCTAGCTTTTCTTGGTGGAAACAAGTAGGGAACACACTTGAGAAGGTCTCTAGAAGGTCTCTGGAAGTTGTAGAAGCTCTCTCAATCTCAAGAAGGTGTTCTTGAGATCATACACAAGAGCATTGTACTCTTCAAGCTCTAGCAAGCAAGATTCCAAGAGTTGGAATCAATCCCAAGGGTGTGGACTGCTCAAGAGGGTGTTGGCTCTTTCAACACCTTGACTGTGATCAAGCCAACTTTTCAGATTGTGAATCAAAAGGTTAGTTTTTCGGTTCAAGAAGTTCTTCATTGAAAAGATTGGTCCATGGGTGTTCAAAAACGTTTTGAACGCTAATTCCGCTGCGTAAGCCCATGGACCAGATCCTAGCACCGTTTTTAACCGGCGGTCTAGGATCCCGTGTGACCCAGCACAAAGACATTGAAGATGCGGATCCGACATGTCCCAAAATGTGTAAGAAGTTGATGTCAATCTAGGATGTGATCTAATCTTATTTTAATTCCTAGATACAATCACCGCAAGTGTACGGATCAATTGTAGTACCTAGGGTCGAACACAGGGATACGTGTGGTTTAATGACAACGATTACGATTACTACTCGGTTTCGGTCGAAGACAATAATGGTGATGGTAATGATTATAACTGCAAGTAAACATGAAGTAAAGCAAATATAAGCAAAGACAGCACAATTCTATAAAACATTATAGGTGTCGGGAATTACGGGTTATGTAAGGATCGTTTCTACAGATGTATCTTGTTATAGAGGATTACTCTCTCGAGTCTCACCTCACTTCCTAAGAGTTCAACTACCGATCTCTCGATTCTAAATAGATTGAAACTCTTAAGAGCATTAAATCCATCATCATGATTCCTAGATGTTCATTTATTTCTCAATTCAATGTTCATCTATTCAAATGAAAGAGTTCCAAACTTAGTTCCATATCTCTATGCAAACTAAATTCTAGGTTCAATAAATCAAGTGGTCAACAAGATTCATAGCATTAAGATTCATTCATTCAAACCAAATTATAAAACCAATAGTTTCAAAGATAGGTTATGTTCACATGATCCTTACACAACCTTAATCCCTAACCTACAATGATAAATCTACTCACACATCATGGAAAACATACAAACAACATCCAAATAGAAGTTCATGACAAGAATTTAGAGAGAGAGATGAGAATGCTTAGTGATAATTACAGATGACTCTTCTTCTTCCTCCTCCTCTTCTTCTTCTCTTGACTCCTCCTTGGATCTCTCTCAAGAACTCTCAATTTACTCTTCAAACTCACTCTCTAATGTGTTGGATGATCATCCTAAGCCTCCCCTTCGTGTCCCTTTTATAGCCAAGAAAAGGAGAAAGACATTTCCCCATTTTTCTCATCATTTTCCTCCATGATTCCCGAGCTCCATGTTTTGGGGAAATGTGTTTTCTTATCGCCACCAAAGTATATAGTCATAGTCTTGTACTCCTAACTTTCGGCTCCGATGTCGGATTATAGTGATCTTGGTGTCCACGTGTAGCTATCGAAAATATCTTTCCAATGATGTGTAAATTGGACTTATATGGAGAAAGTTATGTGGCTCGCAATGGCTCACTCCTGTACAGTTCGTCATCAGAATATAGACTCATAGTAATTTCGTCATAACTTTCTGCACTAATGTCCGATTGGAGTGATCTTTATATCGTAGCTACTGAAAAGAGATTTCCAATGACGTATAGCACGCATGATTTGGACCTATATTGCGAAAGTTATGGAGCTCGTAATATCAAGATCGTGCAAGTTTTTCCTCTTTGATATTTGGTATTCGGAATATTTTTCGGGTTGACTCCGGATCATATCTTTTCCTCAGAAATTGCTCATTTTCGCCCAAAACTCCATTTTTCCTGCAAAATGTCAAAAACAACGAAGTCGGAGTAAAATGTACAACGGATATCTACAAATATGCAAAATATTGTGAAATACGCTAGACATCCGATGTGAAAATATGACAATATTTACATGTCATCAATTTCCCCCAGACTTGGCGTTTTGCTCGTCCCCGAGCAAGTTAAATCTCGAAAACTTTGATGAGTGAAATTATCTACCAAAGATGAATCGTAGAGATAGATTAAAAATCGAACATAATGCTAACTGTGAACGAAATCAAAGACATTCTGCGGTGATATCTTATCCTAATGAAAGATCTAGCTAGAGATGGAGTTTACATTATTACTCAGAACTTTTTCGGATTTTCGACCAATCTTACTAAGCATTTTTTTTTATCGTATTCTCATTTTTTTTGCTATTCTTAGTGAAAGATGTCCCGAGCTTTCTAGGACGTTGAAGTTGTCGAGCATTATTTATTTATTATATATTCCTTTTTTTTCTTTTTTTTTTCTTTTTTACATATGTTCGACCCACAACTTAGACCCGATCCTATAAGCACTCATGTCCCCGAATGATATTTATTAACGAGATAATGACAGAGGAGTGTCGGGACTTTTCTAAACACTGAGATGGACGATACGATTTTAAGATGGCTAAATAAGATGATAAAAAATCTTTCCATTGTTCTAAATATTAATATACCCCACATTGTAACTAATTGTATCATAGGATGAATCTATCAAGTTGAAAATCTTCGACAATCCGTTCTATCCTTAGTATCTCCTAAGACAGTCTGCAAGATGTCTCAAGTCAATCTAATTCTAATGATTCAAATTTTTTTTACACAGCATTAATATATATATATATACATAATATCCTGAAAGAAAATGACTATCGATGCATATGACTATCGAATCTCTCCCTCAGACTTGAACTGAACACCGTCTCAGTGTTAGCTCACCCTGTGGTTAAAAAACGATTTATTCGTGCAGGAAAGAATAGAGAAGGGAAAAGACTTAGCTTGTTTTTGTGGAGCATCATTCTTGGCGTTATTCGCTCGTTCTCGCCTGTGAGTGTGGTGTTGAGTTGTTCTTCTTTGTTGTTTCCATCTGAACTTAAGCAGAAAATTCATCCACACACAATATATACAAGAAATCTTAATAAGCAAACCACACTTTGAAAAGCAAACGGTAAAGGATATGTGATCGGGCTCCCTCCCGTCAAGGGCTCATTTATGGTCATGAGCTTGACCTTCTCGGTTTAGTTCTCGGACTTGTCGGAGAGAGGAAGTACACATCTCTTGTTGGTCGGAAACGTCGGGTTGTGTAGCTTGACCCCCGAGGTATTGACCTCAAATGTTCGTCCAACTTATCCACAAAGCTCGATCATGTCTTGGGTGTGTTCTATGGCCTTCCTGAGCCCTTGAAGTAAGGGCTTGAGTTCCACTTCATCTGCATTCTCTTGACTCCAGTTGAACCTAAGTGGAGAAGGTGTGGTGACTAGAGTCTCCTTGAGTTCCTGGGTTTGGGTGGTGGCAGCAAAGTCATGATCTTTCCCTCTTTGAAAGAAATGGACAACCTCGTTCAGGATGCATGATGAATCAATCGATGGTGTGTCAGATGCATCCGAAATGAGGTTAGAGGTCCAAATTTGCTCCTTATGGGCGTGAGCGTTCTCTTGAGAGATCAGGGCCATCGATTTCAGAGGATCATAATCTTGAAATTGATCAGATGCTTTCTCCGTCGGAGCCTCAATCATATCGATGAAGTACAAGGATTCCATGACAGAGGGTTGCTTGTGACTATGATCGAGAGTGAATTCCAAAGTCTCATCACCTATCTTCATTGTTAACCTGCCTGCTCTCACATGGATGACAGCGTCCGCGGTGTTGAGGAATGGACGACCCAGAATGATGGGTACCTTCGAATCTTCGTCCATATCCAACACTACAAAATCGACCGGTATATAGAAGTTGCCCACCTTGAGTGGGACGTCTTCTAATATCCCAACAGGATATTTCACCGATCTGTCAGCAAGTTGCAATGTCATCCTTGTAGGTTTCAACTCTTCCACATTCAACTTCTTGAAAATCGACAGTGGGAGGAGGCTAACGCTTGCTCCTAGATCACATAATGCCCGATCAATCGAGACATTACCCAATTTACAGGGTATTGCGAAGCTACTTGGGTCGACTCTTTTGGGTGGTAATTCATGTTGAATTAATGCACTACACTCCATGTTGAGCGACACTGTCTCCTTTTCCATGACTCTTTTCTTCGTGAGGATGTCCTTGAGGAACTTCGTGTAAGATGGTATTCGTAGGATAGCCTCTGTGAACGGCATGGTGATCTCGAGCTTCTTCAACATCTCGAAAAATCTAGCAAATTGCTAATCTTCTTTGTTTTTCTTCAAGCGAGATGGAAAGGGGACGGGTGGAGGTCTAGGTGGTGGAGGAACATAGACTTCTTCATCTTCTTCGTTCATAACCTCTTTAGCTTTGGAGCCTTTCCCCTTTTCTATCATCGGCGGAGTGATCTCTTCAAGGTGCTTGCCACCCCTCAGGGTGATGACATTACAATGCTCTCGTGGGTTTATCTTAGGCTTCTCAGGAAGTGTCCCATTCGGTCTTTGAGACGCTGAGGCCAATTGGGCAACCTGGTTGTGAAGTAGTTTTAGATGGGACTGCATCCGATCCACTTGAGTTTGCATGCTCCCCATCTGCTTCTTAACTTCCTCTTGGTCCATCTTCAAATCATGTAGCACAGTCTCTTGCGTCTTTTGTCCTTGAAGGAGTAGTTCTAGCATCGCTTTGATCTCCGAGTTACTGTCTTGTTGCGGCGGTGGAGGCGCAGGTGCTCGAAAGTCTTGGACTGGAGGTCTATATGTCTGGCTCTATATCTGCGTTTGGTTTTGCATCTGTGGAGGACGTGGCTGAAAGGCGAACCCCGGTGGGATTCGTTGGTCTGGGTTCTGTGCCGGCCGATAGTTATTCTGTGGAGGGTTGAGAGCATTGTTATTCTTGTAGGAGAAATTCGGATGATTCCTCCATTTTGGGTTGTACGTGTTGGTATAGAGGTTGTTTCCCATGTAGTTCACATCTTCTACTCCTTCATCAACAATGCACAATGCAAGCTCACCTTGCTTATCACCCGAGGTGCTAGCAGAGGAGACTAAACTTGTGTTAGCAAGCTTCGAATTCAACGAGGTGAGTTCGTCTAGCACGAGCTGCAGCTTAGCGTCGCTATCCCTCCTGGGCATGTCTCTTACGGACTCCAACGGAGAATCTTCTTCTCTCGCCATTTGGTCGATGTGCTGCTCGAGTTCCGTGAAGGACATGTTTGAAATGGTCCCTCCGCATGAGGCTCGGATTAATGTCCGGGTATCTGACCTCAGGCCTCTGAGAAACGTGTTGATCAAGTAGTTCTTGTCGAGGCCGTGATGAGGGCATGACTTTTGGTAGCCCTTGTATCTCTTCCACGCTTCATGTAGAGTCTCTCCATGGTCTTGCTTGAACGAGTGGATACTGTTCAGGGTTGCTTGAGTTCGGTGCGAGGAGAAGAAATGTTGCATGAACTGGCTCTCCAATTGATTCCACGTATGAATGGAATCCGGTTCGAGTTCATAGAGCCAATCGAGCGCAGTGTCTATCAACGTCCATGGAAAGGCGATCAAGCGGATTGCTCATGGGTTACTTGATCAGCTCTTTTAATGGAACGACAAATCATCTTGAATCGAGTGAGATGTGCGTTAGGATCCTCATTTGGCCTACCCCGGAAGGCCATGGCGCTCAGCATTTGGATTGTGGCGGGGGTGAGCTCAAATCTCATCATGTCCACCTCCAGCATTCGAATGCGGGACAAGAGTTCAGTATGTCGTGGGGCGTTGTATTGCACTGAGGTTTCTTCGTTTATGTGCGCATTTCTCGGTGCGGGTACAACGTCGTGATCTTCCATCTCCTCTCGGTGTTGTCTAAAGTTTTGTCTTATGGTTTTCTCTATTTCGGGATCCAAGGGAACTAGGTTTTGTGATCCAGAACTCCTTGTCATACACCAAAGAAATCCTCAAAACAAGAGAGCGACAACGAGAAAAAGGTGGGGACCAAGTCAAAACAAAATGACCTAAACTAAGTAGTTTCTAATCGTATCGCTAAAACCGTTGTCCCCGGCAACGACGCCAAAAACTTGATGTCAATCTAGGATGTGATCTAATCTTATTTTAATTCCTAGATACAATCACCGCAAATGTACGGATCAATTGTAGTACCTAGGGTCGAACACAGGGACACGTGTGGTTTAATGACAGCAATTACGATTACTACTCGGTTTCGGTCGAAGACAATAATGGTGATGGTGATGATTATAACTAAAAGTAAACACGAAGTAAAGCAAATATAAGCAAAGACAGCACAATTCTATAAAACATTGTAGGTGTCGGGAATTGTTATGTAAGGATCGTTTCTACGGATGTATCTTCGTAACTAAAGTTATGATTCGGGAAATTCAAGTTCTTGTTATAGAGGATTACTCTCTCGAGTCTCACCTCACTTCCTAAGAGTTCAACTACCGATCTCTCGATTCTAAATAGATTGAAACTCTTAAGAGCATTAAATCCACCATCATGATTCCTAGATGTTCATTTATTTCTCAATACAATGTTCATCTATTCAAATGAAAGAGTTCCAAACTTAGTTCCATATCTCTATGCAAACTAAATTCTAGGTTCAATAAATCAAGTGGCCAACAAGATTCATAGCATTAATGTGGAGTGTCTTCCGCATATCCTCTAGTTGAAGTGGAGGATCTCAATGCTTCTGTTTGAGATGGAGGCTCGTTATAGTCTTTTAACGCAGGCTTGTAAATGAAACCCTAATCGGGTTTCATCTTCTCGCATCTGTAATTTCGGACGTTTCTCTCTCTTACAGCTGAGAGTTTTCTCTCACCGGGTTTTGGGTGTGTGCGTGTCTCTGGGGCCGCCGTTCGGCGGTTCCGGCGACAGTCTTGCTCTGTAGCCCTAGACACACAGCTTCCTCTTCCCGAGACGTAGGTACCGAGGTTCCCCTCGGTACTGAACTCGTATCTCCGGTGTATCGTGTTCTTTTCTTCCTGTTCAAACGAGAGTTGAATCAGAGCGAATCGGAGAGGGGTCGAAAGCCGGGAACTGTTGGGGTTCCCTTCGGGTTCCTAGCATGCGATCTCATCGATCTAGGGTTTGGATTCTAGGTTTCACGCAGCGGAAGGAAAGATCTAAACCTAGCCAAACGTCACACAAAACCAATTGTGCAATAACCCGAACAATCGTGTATATCGTCGTGGGATTCGAATACTTACCTCGTTCTTTCAAGATCTGGAAGTATCAATCGATCCAGGGCCTGTTTTAATCACCGAGAGTTGAAAGCACAACTCCTCTACACGTATCCACACCGGCGGGATGAATTCCAACGCTTTGGAACGTATCTGCTAGGATTTGTGAAGAGAAAACCGATGTCCTTGACTTGGAATCGATATTCCAATCTCTATAACTCGAAATCAAGCTTCTCTAAGCTCTCATGAGTGTTTTGGACGTCTGAGGTTCATACTCTAGGGTTTGTGGCGGCTCTCACTTTAATTAGAATTGCCCAAAACCCTTAAAACGCGAAAACCGAAAACTGCCCGTAAGTCGGACCGTCAACTCTTAGGAAGTGAGGTGAGACTCGAGAGAGTAATCCTCTATAACAAGAACTTGAATTTCCCGAATCATAACTTTAGTTACGAAGATACATCCGTAGAAACGATCCTTACATAACAATTCCCGACACCTACAATGTTTTATAGAATTGTGCTGTCTTTGCTTATATTTGCTTTACTTCGTGTTTACTTTTAGTTATAATCATCACCATCACCATTATTGTCTTCGACCGAAACCGAGTAGTAATCGTAATTGCTGTCATTAAACCACACGTGTCCCTGTGTTCGACCCTAGGTACTACAATTGATCCGTACATTTGCGGTGATTGTATCTAGGAATTAAAATAAGATTAGATCACATCCTAGATTGACATCAAGTTTTTGGCGTCGTTGCCGGGGACAACGGTTTTAGCGATACGATTAGAAACTACTTAGTTTAGGTCATTTTGTTTTGACTTGGTCCCCACCTTTTTCTCGTTGTCGCTCTCTTGTTTTGAGGATTTCTTTGGTGTATGACAAGGAGTTCTGGATCACAAAACCTAGTTCCCTTGGATCCCGAAATAGAGAAAACCATAAGACAAAACTTTAGACAACACCGAGAGGAGATGGAAGATCACGACGTTGTACCCGCACCGAGAAATGCGCACATAAACGAAGAAACCTCAGTGCAATACAACGCCCCACGACATACTGAACTCTTGTCCCGCATTCGAATGCTGGAGGTGGACATGATGAGATTTGAGCTCACCCCCGCCACAATCCAAATGCTGAGCGCCATGGCCTTCCGGGGTAGGCCAAATGAGGATCCTAACGCACATCTCACTCGATTCAAGATGATTTGTCGTTCCATTAAAAGAGCTGATCAAGTAACCCATGAGCAATCCGCTTGATCGCCTTTCCATGGACGTTGATAGACACTGCGCTCGATTGGCTCTATGAACTCGAACCGGATTCCATTCATACGTGGAATCAATTGGAGAGCCAGTTCATGCAACATTTCTTCTCCTCGCACCGAACTCAAGCAACCCTGAACAGTATCCACTCGTTCAAGCAAGACCATGGAGAGACTCTACATGAAGCGTGGAAGAGATACAAGGGCTACCAAAAGTCATGCCCTCATCACGGCCTCGACAAGAACTACTTGATCAACACGTTTCTCAGAGGCCTGAGGTCAGATACCCGGACATTAATCCGAGCCTCATGCGGAGGGACCATTTCAAACATGTCCTTCACGGAACTCGAGCAGCACATCGACCAAATGGCGAGAGAAGAAGATTCTCCGTTGGAGTCCGTAAGAGACATGCCCAGGAGGGATAGCGACGCTAAGCTGCAGCTCGTGCTAGACGAACTCACCTCGTTGAATTCGAAGCTTGCTAACACAAGTTTAGTCTCCTCTGCTAGCACCTCGGGTGATAAGCAAGGTGAGCTTGCATTGTGCATTGTTGATGAAGGAGTAGAAGATGTGAACTACATGGGAAACAACCTCTATACCAACACGTACAACCCAAAATGGAGGAATCATCCGAATTTCTCCTACAAGAATAACAATGCTCTCA
>NW_010962614.1:45699-45912 GCF_000463585.1 Tarenaya hassleriana | reverse complement strand
GGACCGTCCGTTCCAGCAATCCAGAACGGACGGTCTGCCTCTAATGGTCTGTCCGTTCCAGCAAGCCAGAACGGACGGTCTGTCGAAACACGGGGAACGTCCGTTCCAGAAAGCCAGAACGGCCGGTCTGCATCCGTGGACCGTCCGTTCCAGACCTTCTGGAACGGATGACCGAATGCAGACCGACCCCGAATACCGAACGTTCCATCAAAC
>NW_010962614.1:44655-45554 GCF_000463585.1 Tarenaya hassleriana | reverse complement strand
CTGATAATCGATCCAACACAACAATTGTTCGATCAAAATCTGAATTCTGCAGAATCACGGATTGTCCAAGGTCCAAACCGGCCGTCGGTTTAACTTTGGAAAAACCTGAACACTGGAACGGACGATCCAGAGCAACACGAAAAAAGAACCTCAGACGTCCTAGATTCTGATGAGAGCTTAGAGAAGCTTGATTTTGAGTTCTATTGATTGGAATATCGATTCCAAGTCAAGGACATCGGTTTTCTCTTCACAAATCCTAGCAGATACGTTCCAAAGCGTTGGAATTCATCCCGCCGGTGTGGATACGTGTAGAGGAGTTGTGCTTTCAACTCTCGGTGATTAAAACAGGCCCTGGATCGATTGATACTTCCAGATCTTGAAAGAACGAGGTAAGTATTCGAATCCCACGACGATATACACGATTGTTCGGGTTATTGCACAATTGGTTTTGTGTGACGTTTGGCTAGGTTTAGATCTTTCCTTCCGCTGCGTGAAACCTAGAATCCAAACCCTAGATCGATGAGATCGCATGCTAGGAACCCGAAGGGAACCCAACAGAGTTGAAGCAGAGGTTGACATCAGCACCGATCCTGGCATTGCCACGACCGGGTATGCTCTATGAGGTATACACTGACGCGTCCAAATACGGACTCGGTTGCGTGTTAATGCAGGAGGGACACGTGATCGCTTACGCGTCAAGGCAGCTGAAGAAGCATGAGGAGAACTACCCGACTCATGACATGGAGTTAGCAGCGGTAGTTCACGCGTTGAGGATCTGGAGATCGTATCTGTACGGGGACCATAAGAGCTTGACCTACGTGATATCTCTGAAGGATCTGAATGTGAGACAACGTAGGTGGTTGGAGTTGATTGCAGATTATGATCTGGAGATAGCCTAT
>NW_010962614.1:41696-44475 GCF_000463585.1 Tarenaya hassleriana | reverse complement strand
GATTGCCCAAAACCCTTAAAACGCGAAAACCGAAAACTGCCCGTAAGTCGGACCGTCCGTTCCAGACCTGGAACGGACGTTCTGACTTTCTACGCAGAACGGACGGTCCATATTTCTACGTGGAACGGACGGTCTGCACCTCTGGACCGGACGGTCTGGTGCTTGCGGAACGGTCCGTCCGTTCCTCAGCGGAACGAACGTTCCTCAGCGGAACTCTTCCAGATCGCTTCGTCGCTCTTTTCTCGCGTTGTTCTCTTCACGTGTGATCCATCCCTAATGGTGTGTGACCCTGTAGGCCCATTCGAAGTGGCAGTGGCTTCGGAAACCTTTCCCGAACCACAAGTCATGGTTAGCCTCTAGCAAGACGCCATGACTACCCCCCTAGAATAGAGTTAGAGGTGATCTAACAAAGCCAGCAATAGTTCGAGTTCTGATCCTTTGTCTCACGATGTCGTATGTTGAACAAGGGCATGGTTCGAGCCACCCTTCAAGTTCAACCGCTTACTCGTCTAGGCAAACCGACTGATAAAATAGATGTACATTCATCTATAGCGTGGCCACGCATTTTCACAGTCCGATTTCCACGAGGGGCCCAGCGACATCTCTCCTGCGTAGGAGGTGACAAGTCCCGTATTGCATGTCTACTATCTGCATATGATTCGTGAACGTATCTGAGCAACGCCGTTGTGATCATCCGGTTAAAGACGACGTTTGACGCAGTCAAGACACGTCACTCCTCATATCAGATACTCTAGACATCTCAGGTCTGAGGATCCAAGAACGAACCGCTGTATGAGATTCAAGTCATGACTCGTGTCCATATGACAATCTCATGCGGGTCATCCAGTAACTCGTTCCAAACGAGAACCCATGATTGTGATTTGCATCTAATGCATATGATCATAATCATCTATCACACATCATGCTGGTCTTAATTCATCATTGTTCCCACAATGATAACTGACCAGGGAATTTAGAATCATCTGCAATGATTCAAGGATATTTACCGTAATATAACAAACATGCTAATCATATAACGGGAAAAGTAATGCATTCATAAACCAATGAATCAATACATAGTCAAAATGTCATATCACGGATCATCGTAGAGCATTACAACCAACAGGAACCACCTACAAGTGGTATCAGAGACCGGTTGCGGGGGAGGCACGGTGAATCGGCGGCGGAATCGCGGCCTAGGTAAGTCGAGGTTCCTGGATCTCGAGTCTGAGCGTTCTAACGCGGTGTTCGAGTTGGTTCAGGCAAGAACCGACGTCGGAGAGGCCATCGGTGAGAAGATCGACGGTCAAGAACGGCGGGAACGGCTCAGATCGACGGCGAAAAGTTGAAAGGGGCTCAGATCTAACTCAGATCGGAGATTCGGGCGAGTTGCGAGCTGGCTCAGGTAAGTTTTCGAGTCTGCGTGTGTAGATCTAGGGTTGGGTGGGGAGAACCGGCGAAAAACCGGCGAAAATCCGGCGGAATCGACCGTAACTCACCGAATCACGGCTGAGTCGGATTTCGGGGTTGAGTCAACGACCGAGGTGACCGAGTGAACTCGGCGGCTCACGTTTCCGAAATTAGGGTTTTCGGTTTAGACCGGTTTAGCCGGTTTAAATTCGATTTGGTAATTAAACCCGGTTCGATTTAAAATCGAACCGGTTTAGGTTGGTCAGGTCAAACTGTTGACCAAAATTGGTCAACCGTTGACCGTTATGTCAAACCGGACCGGTTCAGGTCAATTGGGCTGGTTCAGGTCCGGTTTGGGGTCAATTGGACCGGTTCAGGCCGGTTCGGGTCAGTCCATGTCCAGTTTAGGTCAATTGAGTCCGGTTTAGGTCAGTCCATATCGGTTTAGGTCAATTGAGTCCGGTTTAGTTAGTCCAGGTCCGGTTTAGGTCAATTGAGTCCGGTTTAGGTCATTCCAGGTCCGGTTTAGGTCAATTGAGTCCGGTTTAGGTCAATTCAGACTAGTTTAGGCTGGTTTAGGTCTAATTTAGGGTATGATTTGTTTGGTTATGTCTAGTTCAGATCGGTTTAGGACAATTAAGTCCGGTAGAGTCAATTTAGGCCAGTTTAGACTTGGTATAGGTTTGATGTAGGTTTGTTTTGTCCGGTTAGGGCTAGAATTGTCCGGGTTTAGATCAATTGGATTCGGTCTAGGTAAATCAGACTCGGTATAGGCTGAAATAGGTCTGGTTTAGGTCTGGTTTATTTGTTTAGGACTGGTATTGATAATGTTAGGGTCTGAATTCGTGGTTTAGGACTAGATTAGATCGATTTAGGGTCTGGAGTGTACAATTAGGACTAGAACTAACTGGTTTAGGGTTAGGTTAGTCCAAATTAGGGTTGATGGTGTCTGGTTTAGGGTATAGTGGACTGGTTTAGGGTAGATTAGGGTCTGTAATGATCGGTTTACCCTATTAGATTGGTCTAGTACTCAATTTGGCTTGGTTTAGTGAAAATTCACTAGGGTTAGACCTGTTTAGATCTCGGTTTAGCTAATGTAGGTCATAGATTCCGGTTTCTGTTCAGTATAGGTCTGAATAGGTTGGATTTGACTACGTTTAGCTGGGTAGGAGGTCGGGTTAGGCTTAAGTAGGCTGGTACAGGTCTGTAGTAGACTGGTTTAGGTCTGATATAGGTCTGTAAGTGTTGTTTAGGTCTTGGTTAGGTCTGGTTAAGCTAAATTTGGGTTGGTCTAGCATGGTTTAGGTCTGATCAGTAGGTAATTAGGTCAAAATAGACTTGGTTAGGTCTGATTAGAGGTTTAGAATGT
>NW_010962614.1:30213-41686 GCF_000463585.1 Tarenaya hassleriana | reverse complement strand
TTGTCTAGGTCTGATCAGATTAGTATCTGATTGTAGATTTAGGTATTATCTAGTTTAGGACTAGATAGGACTCCTAAGTACCAGTTCTGAGTCATAGAGTCCGGTACATTGACCGGTTAGGTCTGATTAGCTGGGATTTGACTAAAACGGGTTGCTTTAGGGGTTGGTTAAGTCTAGGATCACTAGGTATAGGTCTGTAGGGGTCGGTTTAGATCAGGGCAGGTCTGTAGGAGTTGGTTTTAGGCGTTTATAGGGTCTGATCAGATTAGAATTAGGTCAATTAGGCTTAGTTCAGGTCTGATTAGGTTGCTAAAAGTCTAATCAGGGGTTGGTAAGTCAATAGGGGTTGGCTTAGGTTTGATGATTAGGACTTTTAGGTGAATGACTAGGACTTAGGGTAACTAATCAGGGGTTGGTTAGGTCAATAGGGTTGGCTTAAGTCTGATTAGGTTTTCTGGTCTAGTTTGGGCTTTTGGTTGTCTAACTAGGGCTGTTAGGGTCTAGATAACACTTGGGTAAGTCTGATTAGGACTTTGTGAGGGACCAGGTAGACTCGGTATCGTAGGACTGGTTAGGACTTTGTTGGGGGCCATGTAGACTCGGTGTTATAGGTCTGGTTAGACGTAATCAGGTCCGGTTAGCCTTAAGTTAGGTCTGGTTAGACGTAATCAGGTCTTAAGGTAGGTTGTGTTTCGAGTCTAATAGGTCGGTTAGGCAAAATTATGCCTAGGGTAAGTCCAATCAGGTTTGTGCGAGAGTCTAAGAGGTCGGTTAGGTAGAAATATACCTTGTGTTAAGTCCAATTAGGTCTGGTCTAGAGTGTGTTAGATCCGTTTAGGTAAGATGTACCTAGGGTGATGTCCAGTTAGACTTGGTTTAGAGTTCGTTAGATCGGGTTTAGGTTGAGTGCCTAGGTTAAGTCCAGTCAGGTCGTGTTCTCTAGGTCTTGTGGGTCTGATTAGGTAGAGATGTACCTAGGTTTAGGACCGATAGACTAGGGTTAGAGCGTGTCAAGCACGGCTAGGTAGAAATATACCTAGGGTTAAGTCCTCTAGGGTTCGGTCTCATCCCTCGTGTCATGTTACATCACTTCTAGGGTCGGGTAAGTCACTTCTGGGTTGAGTCATTTTTTAGGCTCTGGTTATATCATCGTAGGATGATGGAGTTAGATCGTCTAACTCGGTATACCCCGAAAGGGGGTATGGAGGAAGGACTATGGGTTTCGGGCAAACCCGAGAAATCGGGTGCAGGAGAAGGCCAAGGACCAGGTGGAGTGAGTGGTTCCACGGGTAGGTAGGGATTTGTAGATCCCGGATGACGAGGTAGGGAGAGTGCGAGGTAGAAGGACGTGTTGACCTCGGAGGAGTAACCGAAGATGCTTCGGTTCTCGGTGGTAGGTCAGGGGTGAGGACTCCACATTTAGGTGGAGCTTCCTCGGGTAGGATGCTCAGGAGATGGTGTGAGCAGGGAGCTGTCGGGTTTTTTCACCGGGTAGAGTCGGTGTAAGTTGGAGCGCTAGGACACTCCCTCTCGAGGTGGAGCACGTGCACTCACGTGTCTCATTCTCGGTGGAGCATTCGTAGAGAACTAGGAACGTTTTGACGAGATAAAACTGTGGGACAATCCTAGTTGGTAGGTTAGGGTCCGAAGGTAGAGGTCGCATACCCATAGGTAGTGTAGACTCTACGGGGATTCTGGGCTAGGTTGTCTAGCAGGTTCGATAGTATGACTCGGGTTAGTCTCGGGGTAGTCGGGTTAGACTCGGGAGACGGGTAGATGTCGGGGTTAACTCTCGAGGGTGCACAGGTGAAGTTTTAGACTTCATCGGAGAGAGTTATGTAGACGGTCTAGGGAGTCATAACTATTCGAGGTCATTTCGTTAGTCTTCGGAAACGGGAGGTGTCGAGGGACACTCGGACATTCGTTTTGGGTAGACTAGGATTTGCATGTTTATGTTGTTTATTCACGCTGAGATGTACTTATGGTACGCTCGGTAAGAACTCTCCTAAAAACGGTGTTCCAATACGCCTTGGATCATGCCGGGAGGGAGAGTTACAAATGGAAGTAAAGGGAAGTGCTAGGGTTCAGTTTTGGCGTTGTTTTCCTCGTGTTTTACTTTTGCAGGATTTGCAGAAGAAGGTGGAGATTTGTGGAGTGTCTTCCGCATATCCTCTAGTTGAAGTGGAGGATCTCAATGCTTCTGTTTGAGATGGAGGCTTCACAAGGACGGAGGGGCGTCATAGTCTTTTAACGCAGGCTTGTAAATGAAACCCTAATCGGGTTTCATCTTCTCACATCTGTAATTTCGGACGTTTCTCTCTCTTACGGCTGAGAGTTTTCTCTCACTGGGTTTTGGGTGTGTGCGTGTCTCCGGGGCCGCCGTTCGGCGGTTCCGGCGACGGTCTTGCTCTGTAGCCCTAGACACACAACTTCCTCTTCCCGAGACGTAGGTACCGAGGTTTCCCTCGGTACTGAACTCATATCTCCGGTGTATCGTGTTCTTTTCTTTCTGTTCAAACGAGAGTCGAATCGGAGCGAATCGGAGAGGGGTCGAAGGACGGGAACCACCTACAATTAAGATTCATTCATTCAAGCAAAATTATAAAACCCATAGTTTCAAAGATAGGTTATGTTCACATGATCCTTACACAACCTTAATCCCTAGCCTACAATGATAAATCTACTCACACATCATGAAAAACATACAAACAACATCCAAATAGAAGTTCATGACAAGAATTTAGAGAGAGAGGTGAGAATGCTTAGTGATAATTGCATATGACTCTACTTCTTCCTCCTCTTCTTCTTCTCTTGACTCCTCCTTGGATCTCTCTCAAGAACTCTCAATTTACTCTTCAAACTCACTCTCTAATGTGTTGGATAATCATCGTAAGCCTCCCCTTCGTGCCCCTTTTATAGCCAAGAAAAGGAGAAAGACATTTCCTCATTTTTATCATCATTTTCCTCCATGATTCCCGAGCTCCATGTTTTGGGGAAAGGTGTTTTCGTCGCCACCAAAGTATATAGTCATAGTTTTTCACTCATAACTTTCGGCTCCGATGTCAGATTGTAGTGATCTTGGAGTCCACGTGTAGCTATCAAAATTATCTTTGCAATGATGTATTGCACATGTAAATTGGACTTATATGGAGAACGTTATGTGGCTCGCAATGGCTCACTCCTGTACAGTTCGTCATCAGAATATAGACTCATAGTAATTTCGTCATAACTTTCTGTAGTGTCCGATTGGAATGATCTTTATGTCTATACGTAGCTACTAAAAATAGATTTCCAATGACGTATAGCACACATGATTTGGACCTATATTGCGAAAGTTATGGAGTTCGTAATATCAAGATCGTGCAAGCTTTTCCTCTTTGAGTATTTGGTATTCGGAATATTTTTCGGATTGGCTCCGGATTATATCTTTTCCTCAGAAATTGCTCATTTTCGCCCAAAACTCCATTTTTCCTGCAAAATGTCAAAAACATCGAAGTCGGATTAAAATGTACAACGGATATAGCAAAATATCGTGAAATACGCTAGACATCCGATGTGAAAATATGACAATATTTACATGTCATCAAACTTCCCCAGACTTAGCGTTTTGCTCGTCCCTGAATAAGTTAAATCTCGAAAACTTTGATGAGTGAAATTATCTACCGAAGATGAATCGTAGAAATAGATTAAAAATCGAACATAATGCTAACTGCGAACGAAATCAAAGACATTTTGCGGTGATATCTTATCCTAATGAAAGATCTAGCTAGAAGTGGGGTTTACATTATTACTCAGAACTTTTTCGTATTTTCTACCAATCTTACTAAGCATTTTTTTATCGTATTCTCTTTTTTTTTTGCTACTCTTAGTGAAAGATGTCCCGAGCTTTCTAGGACGTTGAAATTGTTGAGCATTATTTATTTATTATATATTCCTTTTTTTTCTTTTTTTTCTTTTTGATACATATATACATATGCTCAACCCACAACTTAGACCCGAGCCTATAAGCACTCATGTCCCCGAATGATATTCATTAACGAGATAATGACAGAGGAGTATCGGGACTTTTCTAAACACTGAGATGGACGATACGATTTTAAGATGGCTAAATAAGACGATAAAAAATCTTTCCATTGTTCTAAATATTAATCTACCCCACATTCTAACTAATTCTATCACAGGATGAGTCTATCAAGTTGAATATCTTCGACAATCCGTTCTATCCTTAGGATCTCCTAAGACAGTCTGCAAGATGTCTCAAGTCTATCTAATTCTAATGATTCAAGATTTTTTTTTACACAGCATTAATATATATATATATATACATAATATCCTGAAAGAAAATGACTATCGATGCATATGACTATCGAATCTCTCCCTCAGACTTGAACTGAACACCGTCTCGGTGTTAGCTCACCCTGTGGTTAAAAAACGATTTATTCGTGCAGGAAAGAATGGAGAAGGGAAAAGACTTAGCTTGTTTTTGTGGAGCATCATTCTTGACGTTATTCGCTCGTTCTCGCCTGTGAGTGTCGTGATGAGTTGTTCTTCTTTGTTGTTTCCATCTTAACTTAAAGCAGAAAATTCATCCACACACAATATATACAAGAAATCTTAATAAACAAACCACACTTTGAAAAGCAAACGGTAAAGGATATGTGATCGGGCTCCCTCCCGTCAAGGGCTCATTTATGGTCATGAGCTTGACCTTCTCGGTTCAGTTCTCGGACTAAGTTGTCGAGTTTGACTTGAGACTTAACGGTACAGATGAGACGAGTATGCAATGATATTTGATATTATAATCTCATAAAGGATCTAAGAGTCACATTGGATGTGATTGATATTAGATGTCTACCTAAATAGCGTAAGGCTGAGTGTAACAACTCATTCTTATGTGAAATAGGGATCTTAGTCCCATATAGAAAATTATTGTAGGGTTATTTTTCTGTGTAGGAATATTGCTTGTATGTGCATCTATGTTGTCATTGATTGATTATGGACTAGCTGGTAGCAGATCATTGATAGAATCTGCATTTTGTTTTGTTCGTTCTGTTTTGTCTTTTTCTGTAGGACATGTCGTCAACCGGTAGCATACCGAGTTTGACAATGCAAATCTATCCTTGAGAAGGATAAGCTGACTGGAACGAACTTCTTGCACTGGTATCGTAACTTGAGATAGTTCTCAAGCACAAAAAGAAGTCGTACGTCCTGAAAGGGCTCTACCACTAGAGCCTGCGATCAATGCCACGAGAGCTGTTAGGAATGCTTGGTTGAAGCATCAGACTGACGACATTGAGATCTTGTGACACCCGTATCCCGCTTCCCATAAACAGGATGCGTCACATGGACTAAAACCAATTAAATAATGCTAAACCAAAAGTACGGGATTTTTTAAAACTTTTATTCCATAGATACGCAGCGGAATATTAAAACATTGCAACAGTTTGGTTGAAGAACAAAACACGTCCGAACTAAAAAAAAGAATAATACAACCATCCGAATGTGAAAACTGTATTCCATCATTCAAGACATACAATAGAAAATATCCGTACGTGATGCTGCCTCCTCTTCAGTCACCATCCAATTGCTACTCATACTCCTCATTACCTGAAAAAGGTTAATCAACGAGGGCTAAGCACAACTGCTTAGTGAGTAGCCCAGGTTGATCCCGGTCATCCCGTTCCCAGCGAGAACGATGATAAAACAATGACATACAAGAAACAAACAAGTAATAACAACACGTATAAGACAATCACAATCACGCCCGTATGGAGTCCACCATAGGGCTTAGCTGTATACCCTAGTCAAGTCCATGACTAGGGACGCCTCCACGCCCGTCACTCGCATGACGTTGGCCATCGCATCGCATGCGATCGTGCGCGTCTCCTGCGCATGTCACTCTCGTGACTACCGATGTCAAATCCATGACACAACGGAAATGCAAATCTACCCGTATGGAGTCCACCATAGGGTCCAGCCATATACCCTAGTCAAGTCCATGACTAGGGGCGCATCCACGCCCGTCAAGTCCATGACGTTGACCGTCGTGTCGCACATGACTAAAACGCGTCTCAAACGCCCGTCAAGTTCATGACGTTGATGGTTGAGTCCACAACCATCCACAAACACAATCACACTTAACTCGTACGCACGAGCAAGCTACACACATGGCACACAACGTGCAATATTCCCATAGTACAATCATACGTATCACGGTATCCGGTCCCTACCGGGTTACCGTTCCACGCCATGCAATTCTACCCACAAATAGTCACGCAACGATCACTCGTATTTTGATGTCGCACATCTCACTACGCCACGCAACGTCCTGGTGAAAACTCGGTTCGATTGATCCCAATCGCAACGCTTTGTCCTTTGGTGAGGGTTTGTCCCATCCATGGTGAAGTCTAGTTAGGCCCGGGCCAACCCCGTTGGTCGTTTCCTTTTTCCCGGTCGAAATGGAAATTTTCCTCTTTTTTCTGAGCCTGGTCCAGCAGACCAAATCCTGGTCAGACCCGGACCAGAGCCCCTTCTCTTCTGGTCCGCTCAGCTTACTTGGTCTGTCGGTTTGTTATGAGATAGGTCTGGTCTGGCGGACCAGATTTGGTCAGCCCCGGACCAGCCTTCTCTTTCTCTCTTGGTCTGGCTCCCTCTTCGTTGGTCAAGCGGACCATTTTTGGTCAAAAACAGGCTTGGTCCGGCAGACCGGAACTGGGCACTTCGTCCGTTCGCGATTTCAGGTTTCTGGTCCGACTTCGATTGCTCATAACTCTCTCATTTCTTATCCAAATTGCGCAACGTTTATTTCTAAATGTTCATTGGGATGTCCTCTTTAATATCCAAGCAATAGATTATTTAACCATTATGTATACATGCTGAAAAAGTGATTCGTAATCCCTGTACCTCATGAAATCGCAACTCTGCAATTTCCAGTTTTTTATCAGTTTTCATTCACGCATATCTCCCTCGTTTCTCAACCAAATTGAGTACCGTTTGTTTCTAAATTCTCATTGAAATGTCTTCTTTCAAACCCAAACAACAAACCATTGCAATATCACAGTCACAGGATGGAAACGAGAGTACACAGAAGCAACTCAAACCACTCACCTTGTTCTTGAGTTTTGGGTGACGATTCCGAGTTTGCATGCGTCCTCTGCTCCTCCTCACCGCGTGAGCACCTCCAGGATACCTCTAGGAACATTCCCCTTTGTTTTCTCGAGCTCCCCTTGCTCTGGTTCTTTTCCTTTCTCTCCTTTTTTTTTCTCTCTTTCTCTTCTCTCCTTTGGGTTCAGCAACTTCCTCCCCAAAATTGGTTCTTGGAGCATGTTAGGGGCCAAATATGGAGTCTAGGAAGAGAGAGAAGATAAGATACCAATCCTAGGGGCTAGTGAGGGTCGCCCCCTGTCGGTTGACGCGATTTCCGTGCGGTATGGGCTGCCTAGGTGCGAGAGAATCGCGTGGAAGAGTTGCAGCAGAATTTTTGCACTGCCGGTCCGCCGGACCAAGAGTTGGTCCGCCGGACCGGATGACCAAATCAGATTTTTGTGTCCGTCGGTGCCGTTTCGGTCCGACTGTGTGTTCTGGTCCGGCTGACCACTTTTGGTCAACTCCGGACCAGACTCACTTTCTTCTTTTCGGTCCGTCTCTCATCCATCTGACTAGGTTGGTCCACCCCAGACCAAGTTCTGGTCCGGGGACCAACTCTTATATTTTTTTTTTCTTTCTTCCTTCCTCGGTCCGCCTGTCGCCTCCGAGTCCGAACTGACTGAGTTGGTCCGGAGCTGACCAAACTTGGATCGGCGGACCAACTCAGTTTTCTCCAATTTTCTTCATTTTCTCAGTCTTTCCGCACGTGCCGATCCTCGTGCCTGCTCCCGACACTATACTACTCATTTTTGGTGATTTCGCGACATCTCTATTTAATTATTTTTTCCAAAAATAATTAAATATTCAAATTGGGTTTCGGGGTATTACAGATCTCCTGTCTCATGTTGGGAAGCATGGCCCCGAATCTGCAGAGGCAATTTGAGGGAAAGCGCGTGTTTGATATGATCAATCAACTCAATACCATGTTTGAGGAGCTAGCGCGTACTGAAAAATACAAGACGCTGAAAGCTCTGGTGAAGACGGAGATGCCGAGAGGCAGCTCTGTCAACACCCACGTCCTCAACATGAGAGATCATATTGAGGAACTTGAGTGTATGAGAGTGAAGCTTGATGGAGACTTGTTCGTGGACTTGATCCTGATGTCATTACCCGAGGACTATAATCAGTTCGTGATGCAGTACCATATGCATGGGATGACTAAGAGCTTAGCCGAACTACATGGGATGCTGAAATCGGCCGAGTAAGATATCGTGGTGCCCAAGACTGTGCTTGCTGTTGAGAACAACTCTAGCAAGAAGCGGCGGGGTAAAGCCAAAAAGAAGGCGGCGGAAAAGGCAAAAGTTGCCTCTACGTCTAAGCCTAAGCCCGATAAGGGTGACTGTCATTACTGTGGAGTGTCTGGACACTGGAAGCGTAATTGTCACCTTTACTTGGAGGTCTGAAGGACAAGAAGCTTGGTGAAGCTTCTGCCTCAGGTATTCATGTTATAGAAGCTAACATCTGTACTATATCTTCGTGGGTATTGGATACCGGAAGTGTCTCACAGATTTGTGGAAATGTGCAGGGACTAAGAAGAAGTAGGATGCTAGCTGAGGGAGAAGCGAATCTGCACGTCGGAAATGGAGCAAGAGTTGCTGCAATGTGTGTTGACGTTTATGATTTGCATCTTCCTTCTGGACTTGTTTTAGAATTGAGTAATTGTTACTATGTGCCTTTAATTAGCAGAAACATCATTTCTATTTCATGTCTGGATTTGGATGGTTTTGGATTTGTGATTGAGAACTCGAGTTTAATGATTTATTGAGAAAGTATTTACTATGGTAATGGTTATCTTGTGAATGGTTTATACGTCTTGAATGATCAGCCTTCGAACTCGATATCATCCATCTATAACGTGAGTACTAAACGGTTTAAGACGAACGACCTTTCTCTAGCATTGTCGTCTAGGCCATATAAACGAGAAACGCATTCAGAAGCTTCATCATGAAGGTCTTCTGGACTCATTTGACTTTGAGTCTCTTGAGTCTTGCGAGTCTTGTTTGATGGGCAAGATAACGAAGCATCCTTTCAAGGGGAAAGGACAGAGAGCGACAGAGTTATTGGCTCTCATACATTGTGATGTATGCGGACCAATGAGCTGTTCAGCTAGAGGAGGTTATCTGTATTTTATTACGTTCATTGATGATTTCAGTCGATACGGTTATGTCTATTTGATGAGACATAAGTCTGAAATACTTGAAATGTTCAAGGTTTTCAGAAACGAAGTACAGAACCAGCTTGGTAACACGATCAAGACACTTCGATCAGATCGTGGTGGCAAGTATATGAGCCAAGAGTTCACTGACTATCTGGTTGATTGTGGTATTGTATCACAATTAACTCCTCCTGGAATGCCACAGTGGAATGGCGTGTCTGAACGGAGGAACCGAACACTGTTAGACATGGTTCGGTCGATGATGAGTCAGACAGATCTTCCGAAGTCATTTTGGGGCTATGCTTTAGAGACTGCTGCGTATCTGCCGAACATGAGTCCAACGAAGTCGGCTGAAACGACGCCAAATGAGATATGGACGGGGAAGCGTCCCGCGTTATCGTTTGTCAGAATTTGGGGTTGTGACGCTTACGTGAAGCGTCCCGCTAGAGGAGGTTATCTGTACTTTGTTACGTTTACTGATGATTTCAGTAGGTACGGTTATGTCTACTTGATGAGACATAAGTCTGAAACGCTTGAATTGTTCAAGAATTTCAGAAACGAAGTACAGAACCAACTTGGCAAGACGATCAAGTTGCTTCGATCTGATCGAGGTGGCGAGTATATGAGCCAAGAGTTCACTGACTATCTGGCAGATTGTGGGATTGTCTCATAGCTGACTCCACCTGGAACGTCGCAGTGGAATGGCGTGTCCGAGAGGAGGAACCGAACATTATTAGATATGGTACGGTCATGATGAGTCAGGTCGATCTTCCTAAATCCTTCTGGGGCTACGCTCTGGAAACAGCTGCGCTTATACTGAACAAATGTCCAATAAAATCGGTTAAGAAGACACCATATGAGATATGAACTGAGAAGCGTCCCAGGTTAGCGTTTATGAAGATTTGGGGATGCGACATTTATATAAAACGTCTGGCTTCTGATAAGCTATCCGCTAAATCTGATAAATGCATATTTGTGGGTTACCCTAAGGAAACAAAAGGGTACTAGTTCTACAACCCATCCAAGAACAAAGTATTTATTGCTCGGAATGGATCTTTCTTGGAGAGAGAGTTCATCTCCAAGAGAGTTAGTGGGAGTAGAGTAGATCTCGAAGAAGTTCGAGAACTACAAATAGCCGAAGAACCGAGTGAATAGATCGAAACAGTTCAACCTGTATCACAAGTTGTTGAGACAACACCTCCTAGTGGATCTCGGAGATCTGGTAGAATTCGCCAAGAGCCTACAAGATACGGTTTTCTTGTGACTAGAAATGACGAACTCATGTTGTTAGAACATAACGAGTCTACATCGTATTCAGAGGCTGTGGCGAGTTCCGATTCCGAGAAATGGAACCAGACCATGGAATCTGAGATGCTATCCATGTACGACAACAAAGTGTGGACTTTGGTTAATTCGTTCGATGGTATTAAGACCATTGGATGCAAGTGGGTTTTCACGAAGAAAACCGACATGGATGGCATCATGCATACCTATAAAGCACGACTCGTCGCAAAAGGGTTTCGGCAGATTCATGGTATAGACTATGATGAAACCTTTCACCAGTCGTGATGCTTAAATCCATATGGATTCTGCTGGCCATAACTGGAAACTGCTCGAGGATGTATGATAGGTCCGTTCCTGGGATCTCTAGAGCGAATCATATTCCTAAGAGATCGATTCTAGAGTTTGCGCAGCGGATATAAAACAAAATTTAATAAACCCTAGAACCATGCTTCTATGAATCGTAGAAACGTTAGAACTCTTACCTCAATCGATCCGGGGCCTGTATCAATTGAAGAACATGTCTGATCACGAAAGACAAGAAGAATACCTCGCCCTCTACACGTATCCACACTTCGGGATGGATTCCAACGGTTGGAACTTGTCTGCTAGGACTCGAATCTCTATTCGATATGTGCTTCGAGAAAACGAGACTCTTCGGTTTTCGAACTCTTTTGATCTCACCCAAAAGCTCTCTCAAACCTCTGAAAGTCGGCACCAAAAAGTCTCATCCGAATTAGGGTTCTAATCTCTTTCTTATAAAGTGATTTAACCCTAATTTCGGTTTAATTTTCGGAAAACCGGAACCTGGAACGGATGGCCCGGAATTGCACGTGGACCGTCCGTTCCAGTAAGGCAGAACGGACGGTCTACGTTTAGTGCGGACCGTCC
>NW_010962614.1:24821-26234 GCF_000463585.1 Tarenaya hassleriana | reverse complement strand
AAAAGTTGCCTCTACGTCTAAGCCTAAACCCGATAAGGGTGACTGTCATTAAGAGTGAAATGGTAGTTATTGGAAAGAGTTCCAGCAAAATGAAGCGTTCCAAGAGCAAGGGCAAGTGGAAAGTGACAAGCGTTGTCATTGAACCTAAGCCTAAGTCACTGATCAACTATCAAAGAATCGTTCATGTCCTCTAATCGCTTACGCAATTCCGAGGTCATGTTTCCAAACGTCAAGCTAGACTTGTCCGGATCATCATCCACATGCTTCCAATAAGCATCAATGATCGATCTAGAAACCACGGTTAGAGTCTTATCCAAGCCATGGTTAGAGTCTTATCCTTCATAAGGATAGATCGCATTGTCAACTTCTGTACAATACCGGTTAACGCTATGTCCTACAGAAAAAGACAAAACAGAACGAAAACACATCTACATGCAGATTCTATCAATGATCTACTACCAGCTAGTCCATCATCAATCAGTGTCTACATACCTATGATCTACTACCAGCTAGTCCATCATCAAACAATGACAACATAGATGCAAAGATGAGCTATATTCCCATAAAGAAAATTAACCCTACAATAAATTTCCATTATGGGACTAAGATCCGTATTTCACATAAGAACAAGTTTTTACACTCAGTCTTATGCTATTTAGGTAGACATCTAATGTCAATCATATCTAATATGACTCTTAGATCCTTTATGAGACTATGATATCGAATATCATTGCATACTTGTCTCATCTGTACCATTAAATTTCAAGTCAAAACTTGACAACTTAATCCAAGATAAACCATATTCAAGCTGTAGGAACCACGATTTTCTACCCTGCCTCACAAAGATAATCCGGCATGCTCAGCTTTGGCATGACCCGTGGTACGGACGATCGATGCCTTGACAGGCGCTCTAGTAATGGGAGGTACACACTTAGCATTACATAAATAAGAGATTTTCGAAACCGCACCTAGATCAAGCATCTACTTTCAAGCTATGAGAACCACCATTTCTCCATCTTGCCTCACCAAGATAATACGGCACACCCAGCTTTGGCATGGCCCATGACACGTACGATCGAGGCCTTGACGAGTGCTTTACTCGTAGAGCTACTAGATCTAACCCGTTTCTGTGCAATGATTAACATGATCCGAATAGACAATCCATTCGATTATGTAATCCCAATCTCGAAGCTCCCACTCAATCAAGCATATCTAATAGCTTGATTAAGTTACATGCATTCATTCACTATGGACCATCCATAAGAATGAATCATGTCTATTTGAGTTACAGTTGATCAGATTATGCAACGATTGCGTAATCGGACCTAGAAAACGAAAAATTTCGGAATCTGACTTCGGACCGTCCGTTCTGAACACAGAACGGACGTTCCAGGTTGGCAGAACGGGCGTTCT
>NW_010962614.1:18713-24796 GCF_000463585.1 Tarenaya hassleriana | reverse complement strand
CAGACACTCTGGAACGGACGGTCCACTATCTCAGAACGGACGGTCCAGACCTTTCGGTCTATCCTCAGTCCGTCACCCCTGGACCGTCCGGTTTGGTAAACCCAGAACGGACGGTCTAGCGTTTGGTCACGTGATCAGATCACGTTTTTCGCGTTCTCGACCCCGTTCAGACCCGAAACCGATCCGAGTTCGACTGTTGACCCAAAATTCAAACTCCTGCACTCTATGCAACATGAAACATGCAATCTACACTAGATTCAATCATCAAACATGCATAGAAATCAAAGCAAACATGGATTCAAACAATTCAAATCCTAAAACGTGCGTGATCGGGTTCTACGAAATCAAAACAGAGCAATCAGGCTCTGATACCACTGTTGGGTTTCCTGGGATCTCTAGAGCGAATCCTATTCCTAAGAGATCGATTCTAAGGTTTGCGCAGCGGATATAAAACAAAATTTAATAAACCCTAGAACCATGCTTCTATGAATCGTAGAAACGTTAGAACGCTTACCTCAATCGATCCGGGGCCTGTATCAATTGAAGAACACGTCTGATCACGAAAGGCAGGAAGAATACCTCGCCCTCTACACGTATCCACACTTCGGGATGGATTCCAACGGTTGGAACTTGTCTGCTAGGACTCGAATCTCTATTCGATATGTGCTTCGAGAAAACGAGACTCTTCGATTTTCGAACTCTTTGGATCTCACCCAAAAGCTCTGTCAAACCTCTGAAAGTCGGCACCAAAAAGTCTTATCCGAATTAGGGTTCTAATCTCTTTCTTATAAAGTGATTTAACCTTAATTTCGGTTTAATTTTCGGAAAACCGAAACCTGGAACGGACGGTCCGGAATTGCACGTGGACCGTCCGTTCCAGTAAGGCAGAATGGACGGTCTACGTTTAGTGCGGACCGTCCGTTCTATCATCATAGAACGGACGGTCTGCGTGTTGTCGTGGACCGTTCGTTCTGGGAGACCACGCATCCGAACTGTTGGGTCTCGACCCGTCCGACTCGGTTTTCCGTCGTTTTCTCTCGTGCATTTGTCCTTCCCTGCGTATCTGATCCTATACGCTCATTCAATATAGCAGTATAATCCGAAATCTCTATTTCGCATATACAAGTCATAGGTGGTCTCTAGCAAGACACTATAACTACCTATCTCGAATAGAGTTTGTTCGTGGTCATACGAACTCCAGTGATGATTCCGGCTGATGATCCTTTTGTATCGCGATATCATATGTCGAACATAAGGCATGGACAAACCACCTTATCTAATTCGACTGCTTTCTCGTTCACTGAGTTCGACTGTCTGAAATAGACGACGTTCGTCTATAGTGCGGCCACACATTTCTACAGTCTCGCTCACACGAGGGGCCCAGCGATATCTCTCTCTTTTACGAGAGGTACAAATCTCGTCTTGACTATCTACAATCCAGCACATGATTCGTTTCGTACCTGACCTGATACACGCCTTTATAGTCCTCCTGTTACGCAGGACGTTTGACGTATTCAAAGCACGCAACTCCTCATGTTGGATTTCGTAGATATCTCAGGTCTTAGGATCCAATCATGGAACCGCCATATGAGATTCAAGTCATGACGCTAGTCCATGTGACAATCTCATGCGGGTCAATCCAGTATTCCGTTCTCCAACGAATACCTATGATTGTGATCGTATCCAATACCTATGATCATCTATATGATCATCAATCACACATCATACTAGTCTTATTATGTCGTTATTCCCATCACGACACAAGACTAGGGAGTTTAGTATCATTCATAATGATACACGGATTTTATAACAGATCTAGTATGCTAGAACATGTAATGAATCAAATACTCTCATATAAACCATAGAAAGTATCAATACATCGAATGTATCTGAACAAAGCTCATAAACAGTACATCATAGAGCACTAAACCAACAGTGTACATGACACAACCCGAGGGTTTTGTCGATTTGACGTGGCTCTTAGCAAGACTCAGTGTCCAAAGATACAGGATGAGCAAGAACGCATGAGTAGGGTTCCATATGCCTCGGCAATTGGATCCATCATGTACGCCATGTTGTGTACTCGTCCGGATGTATCGTATGCATTGAGCATGACTAGTAGATATCAGTCTACACCAGGTGAGACTCACAGAATTGCGGTCAAGAACATCCTTAAGTACCTGAGAAGGACTAAGGATTTGTTCTTGGTGTATGGCGAATTAGAAGACGAGCTCGCTATAAGGGGTTATACCGATGCTAGTTTTCAAACCGACAGAGATGACTTCAGATCGCAGTCAGGTTACGTTTTCTGCCTGAACGGTGGGGCTATCAGTTGGAAGAGTTCCAAACAGCCAACCGTGGCAGATTCGACCACAGAAGCCGAGTACATAGCAGCATCAGATGGAGCTAAGGAAGCTGTTTGGATCACGAAATTCATGGGAGACCTGGGCGTTATTCCTAGCATTGCAGATCCCATTGAGTTGTACTGTGACAACAATGGTGCGATTGCGCAAGCTAAGGAACCCCGGTCACACCAAAGATCCAAACACATACTCAGGCGATTTCACTTGATCCGTGATATGACATTTTGACTTTGTATTGATTCATTGGTTTATGAATGCATTACTATTTCCGTTATATGATTGGCATGTTTGTTATATTTCGGTATCCTTGAATCATTAGAGAATGATGTTAAACTCCTTGGTCAATTATCGTTGTGGGAACAATGATGAATTAAGACTAGCATGAGGTGTGATCGATGCATGTAGGATTTTCTGGGATCTCTAGAGCGAATCCTATTCCTAAGAGATCGATTCTAGGGTTTGCGCAGCGGATATAAGACAAAATTTAATAAACACTAGAACCATACTTCTATGAATCGTAGAAACGATAGAACGCTTACCTCAATCGATTCGGGGCATGTATCAATTGATATGTTCGTTCGATCACTGTAGGCAGGAAGAATACCTTGCCCTCTACACGTATCCACACCTCGGGATGGATTCCAACCTTTGGAACTTGTCTTCTAGGACTCGAATCTTCTATTCGATGATGTGCTTTTAGAAAAACGAGATTTAGATCACTTCTTCAACCCTCTAGACTCTCCAAAAAGGTCTGAAGAAGTTCCTCTTTTCGGCTCCTTAGTGTTAGGATTATTAATCTCCTCTTCTTCAAGTGATTAACCCTAATTCCGGATTTTAAATTAAATCCAAAACCAAGACCGAACAGACTGCTTAGTAGTTCGTTCGGTCTGGACACTTGGTCCATTTGAACCAGTCATATAACTAGGTCCGTTCGGTCCGACGGGTCAGTCTGTTCGGTCCAACACTTGGTCCGTTCGGACTGGACTCTCTAGTCCGTTCGGTCCAACAATTTGGTCCGTTCGGACTAGATGCTCCAGTCTGTTTGGTCCACTCCTAGACCGAACGGTCCGGACCTCTTGTCCAGATTCCTCGACGTTTTTCTCGTGCAATTGTCCTTCCCTGCGTGTGTGATCCTGTAGGCTCATTCGATATAGCAGTATAACCCGAAATCTCTATTCCGGATATACAATTCATAGGCGGTCTCTAGTAAGACACTATGACTACCTATCTCGAATAGAGTTTAATCATGATCTTACGAACGCCAGTGATGATTCTGGTTGATGATCCTTTTGTATCACGATATCATATGTCGAATATAAGGCATGGACAAGCCACCTTATCTGATTCGACTGCTTTCTCGTTCACTGAGTTCGAGTGTCTGAAATAGACGACGTTCGTCTATAGTGCGGCCACACATTCTACAGTCTCGTTCACACGAGGGGCCCAGTGATATCTCTCTCTTTTACGAGAGGTATAAATCCCGTCTTGACTATCTACAAGCCAGCACATGATTCGTTTCGTACCTGATACACGCCTTTATAGTTCTCCTGTTACGCAGGACGTTTGACGTAATCAAAGCACGCAACTCCTCATGTTGGATTCCGTAGATATCTCAGGTCTTAGGATCCAATCATGGAACCGTCATATGAGATTCAAGTCATGACGCTAGTCCATGTGACAATCTCATGCGGGTCAATCCAGTATTCCGTTCTCCAACGAATA
This sequence comes from Tarenaya hassleriana, assembly GCF_000463585.1. Classification (NCBI taxonomy): domain Eukaryota; kingdom Viridiplantae; phylum Streptophyta; class Magnoliopsida; order Brassicales; family Cleomaceae; genus Tarenaya; species Tarenaya hassleriana. The sequence continues at coordinate 20,711 of NW_010962614.1, read as the reverse complement.
CCTATGATTGTGATCGTATCCAAATACTATGATCATCTATATGATCATCAATCACACATCATACTAGTCTTATTATGTAATCATTCCCATAATGACACAAGACTAGGGAGTTAAGCATAATTCATAATGATACATGGATTTCATAACACATCTAGTATGCAAGAACATGTAATGAATCAAATACTCTCATAAAACCTGTGGAAAGTATCAATACATCAAAATGTATCTGAATAAAGCTCATAAACAGTACATCATAGAGCACTAAACCAACAATGTATTGGATGCAGATCACAATCATGGGTACTCGTTGTGAACGAGTGACTGGATGACCCACATGAGATTGTCAAATGGACAGAGTCATGACTTGAATCTCATACAGCGGTTTGTTCTTGGATCCTCATACTTGAGATGTCTAGAGTATCTGATATAAGGAGTGGCGTGTCTTGACTGTGTCAAACTTCTCTTTAACCGAATGATTATAACGGCGTTAAATCAGATACGTTCACGAATCATATGGAGATAGTAGACATGCAATATGGGACTTGTCACCTCCTTAATAGGAGAGATATCGGTGGGCCCTCTCGTGGAAGTCGGACTTGTTGGTTTAGTGCTCTATGATGTACTATTTATGAGCTTTGTTCAGATACATATGATGTATTGATACTTTCTACGGTTTTATGAGAGTATTTGATTCATTACATGTTCTTGCATACTAGATCTGTTATAAAATCTGTGTATCATTATGAACGATACCAGATTCCGAAATTTTTCGTTTTCAAGGTCCGATTATGCAATCGTTGCTTAATCTGATCAACTGTGACTCAAATGGACATGATTTATTCTTATGGATGGTCCATAGTGAATGAATACATGTAACTTAATCAAGATATAGTATATGCTTGATTGAGTGGGAGCTCCGAGATTGGGATTACATAATCGAATGGATGGTTATTCGGATTATGAACAATCGTTGCACAGAAACCGGTTAGATCTAGAAGCTCTATAAGTAAAGCACTTGTCAAGGCCTCGATCGTACGTGTCATGGGTCATGCCAAAGCTGGGTGTGCCGTATTATCTTGGTGAGGCAAGATGGAGAAATGGTGGTTCTCATAGCTTGAAAGTAGATGTTTGATCTAGGTGCGGTTTCGAAAATCCCTTGTTTATGTAATGCTAAGTGTGTACCTCCCATTACTAGAGCGCTTGTCAAGGCATCGATCGTCCGTAACATGGGTCATGCCAAAGCTGAGCGTGCCGGATTATCTTTATGAGGCAGGGTAGGAAATCGTGGTTCCTACAGCTTGAATATGGTTTATCTTGGGTTAAGTTGTCAAGTTTTGACTTGAAACTTAATGGTATAGATGAGACGAGTATGTAGTGATATTTGATATCAAAAGTCTCATAAAGGATCTAAGTATCACATTGGATGTGATTGACATTAGATGTCTACCTAAATAGCATAAGACTGAGTGTAAAAACTTGTTCTTATGTGAAATACGGATCTTAGTCCCATATAGAAATTTATTGTAGGGTTATTTTTCTTTATGGGAATATAGCTCATCTTTGCATCTGTGTTGTCATTGTTTGATGATGGACTAGCTGGTAGTGGATCATAGATAGATTGACACTGATTGATGATGGACTAGCTGGTAGTAGATCATTTAATAGAATCTGCATTTGTTTTGTTCGTTCTGTTTTGTCTCTTTTTTAGGACATGGCGTCAACCGGTAGCGTACCGAGTTTGATGATGCGATCTATCCTTGAGAAGGATAAATTGACTGGGACGAACTTCTTAGACTGGTATCGTAACTTGAGAATAGTTCTCAAGCACGACAAGAAGTCATACATCCTGGAAGGGGCTCTACCACCAGAGCCTGCGGCCAATGCCACGAGAGCCGTCAAGGATGCTTGGAAGAAGCATCAGACTGACGACAATGAGATCTCCTGTCTCATGTTGGGAAGCATGGCCCCGAATCTGCAGAGGCAGTTTGAGGGGAAGAG
>NW_010962614.1:14805-17958 GCF_000463585.1 Tarenaya hassleriana | reverse complement strand
ATTTGGATGGTTTTCGATTTGTGATTGAGAACTCGAGTTTGATGATTTATCGAGACGATATTTACTATGGTAATGGTTATCTAGTTAATGGTTTATACGTCTTGAATGATCAGCCTTCGAACTCGACATCATCCATCTATAGCATGAGTACTAAACGGTTTAAGTCGAACGACTTAAACCCGACCTTCCTCTGGCATTGTCGTCTAGGCCATATAAACGAGAAGCGCATTCAGAAGCTTCATTCTGAAGGTCTTCTGGATTCATTTGACTTTGAGTCTCTTGAATTTTGCGATTCTTGTTTGTTGGGCAAGATGACAAAGCATCCTTTCAAAGGGAAAGGACAGAGAGATGTATGCGGACCAATGAGCTGTCCAGCTAGAGGAGGTTATCTGTATTTCGTTACGTTCACTGATGATTTCAGTCGATACGATTATGTCTATTTGATGAGACATAAGTCTGAAACACTTGAAATGTTCAAGGCTTTCAGAAACAAGTACAGAACCAGCTTGGCAAGACGATCAAGACACTTCGATCCGATCGTGGTGGCGAGTATATGAGCCAAGAGTTCACTGACTATCAAGTTGATTGTGGTATTCTATCACAATTAACTCCTCGCGGAACGCCACAGTGGAACGGCGTGTCTGAACAGAGGAACTGAACACTGTTAGACATGGTTCGGTCAATGATGAGTCAGACAGATCTTTTGAAGTCCTTTTGGGGCTACGCTTTAGAGACCGCTACTTATCTGCTGAACAGGAGTCCAACGAAGTCGGCTGAAACGACGCCATATGAGATATGGACGGGGAAGTGTCCCGCGTTATCGTTTGTCAGAATTTTGGGTTGCGACGCATATGTGAAGCGTCAGATGACTGATAAGTTATCCTCCAAATCTGATAAGTGTTTATTTGTAGGCTACCCTAAGGAAACTAAGGGCTACTACTTCTACATTCCGGCAGAGAACAAGGTGTTCATTGCCAGGAATGCGACTTTTATGGAGCGAGAGTTCGTCTCCAAAAGAGTCAGTGGGAGTAGGATCGAACTTGAGGAAGTTCGAGAGCAGCAAGTAGACGCTGAGCCGAGTGAACAAGTTGAAGAAGTTCAACCTGTTTCACTGCCGGTTGTGACTCAAGCTTTGACGAGTGAACCTCGGAGATCAGGCAGGATTCGCCAAGAGCCAAAGAGATATGAATTTCTCGTGACTGGGAATGAGGAACTCATGTTATTAAAACATGACGAGCCTACCACATACCTAGAGGCTATGGCGAGTCCCGACTCCGAGAAATGGCACGAGGCTATGAAGTCTGAGATGCAATCCATGTCAGACAACCAAGTATGGACTCTGGTTGATGCATCTGAAGGGATAAAACCCATCGGATGCAAGTGGATCTTCAAGAAGAAGACCGACATGGATGGCAACGTGCACACGTATAAGGCACGACTTGTGGCGAAAGGATTCCGTCAAATTCATGGTATTGACTATGATGAGACCTTTTCGCCCGTAGTTATGCTGAAGTCCATCAGGATCCTACTTGCCATAGCCGCATATTACGACTATGAGATATGGCAAATGGATGTCAAGACCGCGTTCCTTAACGGGAACTTGACCGAGGATGTGTACCTGACACAACCCGAAGGTTTTGTCGATCCGAGGAACCCGAGGATGGTGTGCAAGCTTCAGAGGTCCATTTATGGACTGAAGCAGGCTTCGAGGAGCTGGAACCTTCGATTATATGGGACAATCAAAAAGTTTGGTTTCTCACAAAACGAAGATGAGCCATGTGTTTACAAGAAGGTCAGTGCGAGAACCGTTGTATTTCTAGTACTGTATGTGGATGACATTCTCCTTATAGGGAATGACGTTCCTACCTTGCAAGACGTTAAGTCTTGGCTAGGAACGCAGTTTTCTATGAAGGACCTAGGAGAAGCGGCCTATATTCTAGGCATAAAGATCTATAGGGATAGATCGAGGCGTCTTCTAGGATTGTGTCAGAGTATTTACATCGATAAGGTCTTGAAACGGTTCAAGATGCAAGATTCCAAGAAAGGTACCTTACCGATGAGCAGTGGCACAGTTCTCTGCAAGAGTCAGTTTCCTACGACATCTGATGAGCGAGAACGCATGGATCGGATTCCATATGCTTCAGCAATTGGATCCATCATGTATGCCATGCTTTGTACTCGACCGGATGTATCCTACGCGTTGAGCATTATGTGTTCTTGGTATACGGTGGGTCGGAAGACGAGCTCGCTGTAAGAGGTTACACCGATGCTAGCTTTCAGTCAGACCCGGATGACTACAGATCGCAGTCTGGCTATGTTTTCTGCTTAAACGGTGGCGCTGTTAGCTGGAAGAGTTCCAAGCAGGCGACCGTTGCAGATTCTACTACAGAAGCTGAGTATATTGCAGCGTCGGACGCAGCAAAGGAAGCTGTTTGGATCAGGAAGTTTGTTGGCGACTTGGGTGTCATTTCGAGTGCTGATAGCCCCATTGCTCTGTATTGTGACAACAATGGAGCGATCGCACAAGCAAAAGAACCCAGATCCCATCAACGATCCAAACACATACTCAGAAGATTTCACCTTATCAGGGAGATTATAGACAGAGGAGACGTGCACATTTGCAGAGTGTCGACAGATGACAACATTGCCGATCCGTTGACGAAGCCTCTCCCTTCGTTGAAGCATGAGGGTCATGTTAGGGATATGGGCATGAGATGTTTAGCAGTTCATGATTAGAGCAAGTGGGAGATTGTTGGTTTAGTGCTCTATGATGTACTGTTTATGAGCTTTGTTCAGATACATATGATGTATTGATACTTTCTACGGTTTTATGAGAGTATTTGATTCATTACATGTTCTTGCATACTAGATCTGTTATGAAATCCGTGTATCATTATGAATGAAACCAAACTCCCTAGTCTTGTGTCGTTATGGGAATAACGACATAATAAGACTAGTATGGTGTGTGATTGATGATCATAGCGTTGATCATATGTATTGGATACAATCACAGTCGTAGGTATTCGTTAGAGAACGGAATACTGGATTGACCCGCATGAGATTGTCACATGGACTAGCGTCATGACTTGAATCTCATATGACGGTTCCATGATTGGATCCTAAGACCTGAGATATCTACGGAATCCAACATGA
>NW_010962614.1:10420-14487 GCF_000463585.1 Tarenaya hassleriana | reverse complement strand
AGGTAGTCATAGTGTCTTGCTAGAGACCGCGTATGACTTGTATATCCGAAATAGAGATTTCGGGTTATACTGCTATATCGAATGAGTCTATAGGGTCACACACGCAGGGAAGAACAAAACGCACGAGAAAAACGACGGAAAAACCAAGACAGAAGAGTTTGGAACGGACGGACCAGAAGTCTAGAACGGACGACGGTCCACGTGAGCAGACCGTCCGTTCTACGTGCTAGAACGGACGGTCCACGTGCATTTCTGGACCGTCCGTTCCGGGCTTCAGTTTTTCCGAAATTAAACCGAATTAGGGTTAAATCACCTTATAAGAAAGAGATTAAAAACCCTAACTCGTGTGAGACGAAAAGAGCCGACTTTTGGCAGAAAAGAGTGAGTTTTTGGAGATCCAAAAACGAGTTCTAAGTCTCGAGATTTCTCGATGCACATATCGAATAGAGATTCGAGTCGTAGCAGACAAGTTCCAACCGTTGGAATCCATCCCGTGGTGTGGATACGTGTAGAGGGTGAGATATTCTTCCTGCCTTTCGTGATCAGACGTTTTCTTCGATTGATACAGGCCCCAGATCGATTGAGGTAAGCGTTCTAACGTTTCTACGATTCATTAGAAGCATGGTTCTAGGGTTCTATAAATTTTTGTTTTATATCCGCTGCGCAAACCCTAGAATCGATCTCTTAGGAATAGGATTCGCTCATGAGATCCCAAGAAAACCCAACATAACTATGAAAAACGCGTGGCCACGCTATAGATGAAGTTGCATCTATTTTATTAGTCGATTTGCCAAGACGTGAAAGTGGTTGAACTTGAAGGGTGGCTCAAACCATGCCCTTGTTCAACATATGATATCGTGAGACAAAGGATCAGAACTTGAGCGGTTAATGCCTTGGTTAGATCACCTCTAACTCAATTCTAAGTGGGTGGTCATGGCGTCTTGTTAGAGGCGAACCATGATTGTGGTTCGGGAAAGGTATCCGAAGTCACTATCACTTAGAATTGGCTTACAGGGTCACATACCACTAGGGATGGACTTATACGTGAAGAATCCGGAGAATGAAAATGAGATTTGACAGAAACGAGCATGAAAATGTTTTTTTTAGTGTGTTGGTCAGTCCAGATAGTCCGTAGTTCGGTCCAAGGTCATCTGTCAAGGTCTGGTCTGGCTGACCAAGAGTTGGTCAGCTCCGGACCAGATGCTAGGTCAGGCGGACCGAGGACAGGTCGGACTGAGCTAACGAAGAAGGAACTTGGTCCGGAGCTGACCAAAATTTGGTCAGCCGGACTAAGCCTTCAGGTCAGGCGGTCCGACAGTTCGGACTAAGCTTGGTCCGCCGGACCAAGCTCTTGGTCCGGCGGATCGGGATCTAGAATTTTCCTAAAATTCGGATTTAGGGTTTTTTAAGCTTATTTAAGTTTTGGATTTCGTCCAAACTTAATTAAGGCCGCCCTAAAACTCAGAGAGACATCTAAGAAACCTAGAGAATTTATTCTTTTCGTTTTTTGAGCTTCTCGGGATTAGATCCGGTCTCTCGAGTTACCCTTTTTCTTCACTAATCCTAGCAGATACGTTCCAAATCGTTTGGAATCCTTCCCATCGGTGTGGATACGTGTACAAGGACTGTAACTTCAGCCCTAGGTGATTAAGAAAAGGCCCCAGATCGATATTTGCTTCAAGTTTAATCGAGAACGAGGTAAGTAACGATTTCCTCGGTGATATACACGATCTTTCAGGTTTTGTAAGTTTGGTTGCGTGTGACGTTTGACTAGGTTTAGATCTATCTTCCGTTGCATGAAACCTAGTAAACCAAACCCTAGATCGATATGACCACATGCTAGGAACCCGTAGATTTTCCAACAGGCGAGGTATTCTTCCTGCCTACAGTGATCGGACGAACATGTAATCAATCACACATCTTACTAGTCTTATTATGTCATCAATCCCATAATGACACAAGACTAGGGAGTTTAGTATCATTCATAATGATACATGGATTTCATAACACATCTAGTATACAAGAACATGTAATGAATCAAATACTCTCATAAAACCTGTGGAAAGTATCAATACATCAAATGTATCTGAATAAAGCTCATAAAAACAGTACATCATAGAGCATTAAACCAACAATCTCCCACTTGCTCTAATCATGAACTGCTAAACATCTAATGCCCATATCCCTAACATGACCCTCATGCTTCGACGAAGGGAGAGGCTTCGTCAACGGATCGACAAAGTTATCATCTGTCGACACTCTGAAAATGTGCACGTCTCCTCTGTCTATGATCTCCCTGATAAGGTGAAATCGTCTGAGTATGTGTTTGGATCGTTGATGGGATCTGGGTTCTTTCGCTTGTGCGATAGCTCCATTGTTGTCACAATACAGAGCAATGGGGCTATTTGCACTAGGAATCACACCCAAGTCACCAACAAATTTCGTGATCCAAACAGCTTCCTTTGCCGCGTCCGACGCTGCAATATACTCAGCTTCTGTAGTAGAATCTGCAACGGTTGCCTGCTTGGAAATCTTCCAGCTAACAGCGCCTCCGTTTAAACAGAAAACATAGCCAGACTGCGATCTGTAGTCATCCGGGTCTGACTGGAAACTAGCATCAGTGTAACCTCTTACAGCGAGCTCGTCTTCCGACCCACCGTATACCAAGAACACATCCTTAGTCCTTCTCAAGTACTTCAGGATGTTCTTGACGGTGATCCAGTGTGACTCACCTGGATCTGACTGAGCATGGCATACATGATGGATCCAATTGCCGAAACATATGGAATCCTATCCATGCGTTCTCGCTCATCAAGTGTCGTATGACACTGACTCTTGCAGAGAACTGTGCCACTGCTCATCGGTAAGGTTCCTTTCTTGGAATCTTGCATCTTGAACCGTTTCAAGACCTTATGGATGTAAGTACTCTGACACAATCCTAGAAGATGCCTCGATCTATCTCTATAGATCTTGATGCCTAAAATATAGGCCGCTTCTCCTAGGTCCTTCATAGAAAACTGCATTCCTAGCCAAGTCTTAACGTCTTGCAAGGTAGGAACATCATTCCCTATAAGGAGAATGTCATCCACGTACAGCACTAGAAATACAACTGTGCTCCCACTGACCTTCTTGTAAACACATGGTTCGTCTTCGTTCTGTGAGAAACCAAACTTTTTGATTGTCTCATCAAAGCGAAGGTTCCAGCTCCTCGAAGCCTGCTTCAGTCCATAAATGGACATCTGAAGCTTGCACACCATCCTCGGGTTCCTTGGATCGACAAAACCTTCGGGTTGTGTCATGTACACACCCTCGGTCAAGTTCCCGTTAAGGAACGCAGTCTTGACATCCATCTGCCATATCTCATAGTCATAATATGCGGCTATGGCAAGTAGGATCCTCATGGACTTCAGCATAACTACAGGCGAAAAGGTCTCATCATAGTCAATACCATGAATCTGACGGAACCCTTTCGCCACAAGTCGTGCCTTATAAGTGTGCACGTTGCCATCCATGTCTGTCTTCTTCTTGAAGATCCATTTGCATCCGATGGGTTTTATCCCGTCAGATGCATCAACCAGAGGCGTCTCATCATAGTCAATACCATGAATTTGACGGAATCCTTTCGCCACAAGTCGTGCCTTATACGTGTGCACGTTGTCATCCATGTCGGTCTTCTTCTTGAAGATACATTTGCATCCGATGGGTTTTATCCCTTCAGATGTATCAACCAGAGTCCATACTTGGTTGTCTGACATGGATTGCATCTCGGACTTCATAGCCTCGCGCCATTTTTAGGAGTCTGGATTCGCCATTGCCTCTGGGTATGTGGTGGGCTCGTCATGTTCTAATAACATGAGTTCCTCATTCCCAGTCACGAGAAATCCGTATCTCACAGGCTCTTGGCGAATCCTGCCTGATCTCCGAGGTTCACTCGTCGAAGGTTGAATCACAATCGGCAGTCAGACAGGTTGAACATCTTCAACTTGTTCACTTGGCTCAGCGTCTACTTGTTGCTCTCGAACTTCCTCAAGTTCGATCCTACTCCCACTGACTCTTTTGGAGACGAA
>NW_010962614.1:8855-10383 GCF_000463585.1 Tarenaya hassleriana | reverse complement strand
TAGAAGTAGTAACCCTTAGTTTCCTTAGGGTAGCCTACAAATAAACACTTATCAGATTTGGAGGATAACTTATCAGTCATCTGACGCTTCACGTAAGCGTCGCAACCCCAAATTCTGACAAACGACAACGCGGGACGCTTCGCCGTCAATATTTCATATGGCGTCGTTTCAGCCGACTTCGTTGGACTCCTGTTTAGCAGGTACGCATCGGTCTCTAAAGCATAGCCCCAAAAGGACTTTGGAAGATCTGTCTGACTCATCATTGACCGAACCATGTCTAACAGTGTTCGGTTCCTCCGTTCAGACACGCCATTCCACTGCGGCGTTCCAGGAGGAGTTAATTGTGATACAATACCACAATCAACCAGATAGTAAGTGAACTCTTGGCTCATATACTCGCCACTACGATCGGATCGAAGTGTCTTGATCGTCTTGCCAAGCTGGTTCTGTACTTGTTTCTGAAAGCCTTGAACATTTCAAGTGTTTCAGACTTATGTCTCATCAAATAGACATAACCGTATCGACTGAAATCATCAGTGAACATAACGAAATATAGATAACCTCCTCTAGCTGGACAGCTCATTGGTCTGCATAGATCACTATGTATCAGATCCAATAACTCTGTCGCTCTCTATCCTTTCCCTTTGAAAGGATGCTTTGTCATCTTGCCCATCAAACAAGACTCGCAAGATTCAAGAGACTCAAAGTCAAATGAATCCAGAAGACCTTCAGAATGAAGCTTCTGAATGCGCTTCTCGTTTATATGGCCTAGACGACAATGCCAGAGGAAGGTCGGGTTTAAGTCGTTCGGCTTAAACCGTTTAGTACTCACGCTATAGATGGATGATGTTGAGTTTGAAGGCTGATCATTCAAGACGTATAACCATTAACTAGATAACCATTACCATAGTAAATATCGTCTCGATAAATCATCAAACTCGAGTTCTCAATCACAAATCGAAAACCATCCAAATCCAGACATGAAATAGAAATAATGTTTCTGCTAATCGCAGGAACATAGTAACAATTACTAAGCTTTAAAACAAGTCCAGAAGGAAGATGCAAATCGTAAACGCTAACACACAATGCAACAACTCTTGCTCCATTTTCGACGCATAGATCCGCTTCTCCCTTAGCTAGCATCCTACTTCTTCTTAGTCCCTGCACATTTCCACAAATGCGTGAGGCACTTCCGGTATCCAATACCCACGAAGATATAGTACAGATGTTAGCTTCTATAACATGAATACATGAGGCAGAAGCTTCACCAAGCTTCTTATCCTTCAGATCCTCCAAATAAAGGTGACAATTACGCTTCCAGTGTCCAAACACTCCGCAGTAATGACAGTCACCCTTATCGGGCTTAGGCTTAGGCGTAGAGGCAACTTTTGCCTTTTTCCCCGCCTTCTTTTTGGCTTTACCCCGCCGCTTCTTGCTGGAGTTATTCTCAACAGCAAGCACAGTCTTGGGCACCACAATAGCCTGCTCGGCCGATTTCAGCATCCCATGCAGTTCGGCTAAACTCTTA
>NW_010962614.1:3285-8775 GCF_000463585.1 Tarenaya hassleriana | reverse complement strand
GACGTGGGTGTTGACAGAGCTGCCTCTCGGCATCTCCGTCTTCACTAGAGCCTTTAGCGTCTTGTACTTTTCAGTACGCGCTAGCTCCTGAAACATGGTTTTGAGCTGTTCGATCATATAAAAAACTCTCTTCCACTCAAACTGCTTCTGCAGATTCGGGGCCATGCTTCCCAACATGAGACAGGAGATCTCGATGTCGTCAGTCTGATGCTTCAACCAAGCATCCTTGACGGCCCTCGTGGCGTTGGCTGCAGGCTCTGGTGGTAGAGCCCCTTCCAGGACGTAAGACTTCTTATCGTGCTTGAGAACAATTCTCAAGTTCCGATACCAGTCTAAGAAGTTCGTCCCGGTCAGCTTATCCTTCTCAAGGATAGATCGCATTGTCAAACTCGGTACACTACCGATTGACGCCATGTCCTATAAAAAAAGACAAACAGAACATACAAAACAAATACAGATTCTATTAATGATCAACTACCAGCTAGCCCATCATCAATCAGTGTCTACATATCTATGATCTCCTACCAGCTAGTCCATCATCAAACAATGACAACACATAAGAATGGATTGTTACATATTTCGCATAAGAATGGATTGTTACACCCATCTTTATGCTATTTAGGTAGACATCTAATGTCAATCACATCCAATGTGACTCTCAGATCCTTTTGTGAGACTATGATATCAAATATCATTGCATACTCGTCTCATTTGTACCATTAAGTCTCAAGTCAAACTTGACAACTTAACCTAAGGTAAACCATATTCAAGCTATGGGAACCATGATTTTCCACCCTGCCTCACAAAGATAATCCGGCACGCTCAGCTTTGGCATGACCCGTGTTACGGACGATCGATGCCTTGACAGGCGCTCTAGTAATGGGAGGGACACACTTAGCATTACATAAATAAGGGATTTTCGAAACCACACTTAGTTCAAGCATCTACTTTCAAGCTATGAGAACCACCATTTCTCCATCTTGCCTCACCAAGATAGCACGGCACACCCAGCTTTGGCATGGCCCATGACACGTACGATCGAGGCCTTGACAAGTGCTTTACTCGTAAAGCTTCTAAATATAATCGGTTTCTGTGCAACGATTGTTCATAATCCGAATGGACAATCCAATCGATTATACAATCCCAATCCCGAAGCTCCCACTCAATCAAACATATATAATATCTTGATTAAGTTACATACATTCATTCACTATGGACCATCCATAAGAAAGAATCATGTTATTCAGCACAGTTGATCGGTTTTAAGCAACAAGTGCTCAAACCAGATCCCGATACAAAAAATCAAATTTTGGTGAAGCGTCGGGACCTAGACCGATGGTCCGTTCGGTCTGGAATGGTTAATCCGTTCGGTATGACTCTTCAGTCCGTTCGGTCTGACTCTCCAGACCGTTCGGTCCAGACTAATGGTCCGGACTCTTGCCCCTTCGAACCTTCTCTCTCGGACTAGTGACCTAGATCGGACGGACTGGCTAAGCAGTCCGTTCTGTCTACACACTTTATTTCGTTCGGTCCAACATCTTGGTCCGAACGGACTGGATCGTCTATGTTGGGTTTCACTACTGATTCCTAGCATGCGATCATATCGATCTAGGGTTTGGTTTACTAGGTTTCATGCAGCGGAAGAATAATCTAAACCTAGTCAAACGTCACACGCAACCAAAATCATCCGTAAAACCCCATTTAATCGTGTATATCATCGTGGAAATCGAATACTTACCTCTTTCCCGAAGAAACGGAAGTAGGAGTCGATCCGGGGCCTGTTTAATCACCTAGGACTGAAGTTACAGTCCCTCTACACGTATCCACACCGACGGGAAGGATTCCAAACGCTTTTGGAACCGATCTGCTAGGATCTGTGAAGTATATGAAGTGGGATCTAATCCCGGGAGCTAGAACTATGAAAGAAACAATTTCTTCTGTGCTTTTGCTCTATCGTAGAGTTCTTTTCGCCTGTCTTAGGTTGAGGACGGCGTCCAATACCCTTTTTATAAGATAGGAACCCTAATCCTTGTGGAAAAGTGACTTTTCCGAGTATTGACTCGGTCCGAGTTAGAACTCTGTCTCGGTCGAGTCAGAACGAATCAGCCCAAGCCCATTGTCAACTCTTGACCCGGCCCATTAAGTATTGACTCGTATCCTTGAATCATTATAGAATGATTCTAAACACCCTGGTCAGTTATCATTGTGGGAACAATGATGAATTAAGACTAGCATGAGGTGTGATCGATGCATTGGATGCATTTCACAATCATGGGTACTCGTTGTGAACGAGTGACTGGTTGACCCGCATGAGATTGTCACATGGACAGAGTCATGACTTGAATCTCATAAAGCAGTTCGTTCTTGGATCCTCAGACCTGAGATGTCTAGAGTATCTGATATGAGGAGTGGCGTGTCTTGACTGCGTCAAACGTCGTCTTTAACCAGATGATTATAACGGCGTTGATCAGATACGTTCACGAATCATACGGAGATAATAGACATGCAATATGGGACTTATCACCTCCTCAATAGGAGAGATATCGCTGGGCCCTCTCGTGGAAGTCGGACTATGAAAAGGCGTGGCCACGCTATAGATGAAGTTGCATCTATTTTATTAGTCGATTTGCCAAGACGAGAAAGCAGTTGAACTTGAAGGGTGGGCCTACAAGGTCACACACCATTAGGGATGGACTTATATGTGAAGTTTTGGAAAGGAAGACTTGGATTTGGTCGGAAAAACCGTTTTTCGGATCAAATCAGAGTGTCGGAACGTTTTCAACCTTCTGACTCGGACCGAGTCAGTATTTGACTCGGACCGAGTCAGTTCCATGCGGGTCGGAGCCCAAGGTCGAAGCCCAGAAAGTGTTTTGGGCTTGGCTGATGTTTTGACTCGGACAGAGTCAAGTTTTGACTCGGACCGAGTCAACACTTGGTGATGGGCTTGGGCTGATTCGTTCTGACTCGACCGAGTCAGAGTTCTGACTCGGACCGAGTCAATACTCAGAAAAAGTCTCTTTTCACAAGAATTAGGGTTTCGAACTTATAAGGAGGTGTTTGACGTGATCCTAAGGTAAGAACTCAACTTTCAGAACCCTAAGACAGATCTAGAACACAAGAAAATCGTTTCTTTTGAGGTTCTAGTTTCCGGGATTCGATCCCAAGTCTTGGAAACCCTATTCACTTCACAGATCCTAGCAGATCAGTTCCAAAAGCGTTTGGAATCCTTCCCGTCGGTGTGGATACGTGTAGAGGTGCTGTATTTTCAGCTCTTTGTGATTAAAACAGACCCTGGATCGATTGATACTTCCAAATCTTGAAAGAACGAGGTAAGTATTCGAATCCCACGACGATATACACGATTAAACGGGGTTTTACGGATGATTTTGGTTGCGTGTGACGTTTGACTTGGTTTAGATTATTCTTCCGCTGCATGAAACCTAGTAAACCAAACCCTAGATCGATATGATCGCATGCTAGGAATCCGTAGCGAAACCCAACAGTGGTATCAGAGCCTGGTTCTCTGTATATCGCCGTGCTTGTCGCATGCCTATATGAATTTTAATGGTTAAAATTGCATGATAGGCTTGATCTATGCATATTTAATGATGTTATGATTGCTATTTGATGCATGGATGAGTTTGGCGGTCGAAGACGTCTTGATGGTGCATCGAAACGGGGTGAAACCCTAGATCTCGTGGCCAAAAAGTGTCTAGTCAGAGTTTTGACTCGACAGAGTCAGAGTTTTGACTCGATAGAATCAGAACGAGAGTTTTGACTCGGCCAGAGTCAAGTGTTGACTCGACCGAGTCAGAACGAACCAAAATGAACAGACTTGGCCTTACAGACTTCTGACTCGGACCGAGCCAGTTTTGACTCGGACAGAGTCAGTACAGAAAGTGGTCCGGTTGTCAAGTTTGGTTCAGAGAAACTCAGAGTTTTGACTCGGACAGAGTCAGAGTTTTGACTCGACAGAGTTAGAGTTTTGACTCGACAGAGTCAGAACGAGAGAAACTCAGAGTTTTGACTCGGACAGAGTCAAGTGTTGACTCGACCGAGTCAGAACGAACCAAAATGAAGACTTGGCTTTACAGACTTCTGACTCGGACCGAGCCAGTTTTGACTCGGACAGAGTCAGTACAGAAAGTTGTCCAGTTGTCAAGTTTTGGTTCAGATTGATCTGTAGATGATTTCGGCTTCTGATTCGGACCGAGTCAAGTGTTGACTCGGACCGAGTCAGTTCGTCAGACTTTGTTAGATGCAATTGTTGCATCGTTTCAAGTGTCTAAGCCGAGATTCTGATTCTACCGATATGATCGGAACATCTTGATTGAACTGACTTGAATTCAGTCAAGATTTCATTGTGTTCAAGTCACATATACCTCATGAAATCTCAAGCTATTACCGCCCATTAGTAGAGCAATTGTCAAGGCCTCGATCGTCATGGTTACGGGTCATGCCCTAGCTGAGCGTGCCTGATTATCTTGGTGAGGCAGTATGGAGAAATCGTGATTCTCATAGCTCGAATATGGTTGAGCTTGAATTGGGTTATCAAGTCGGACTTGGACCTGATGGTAAGGATGGGATGAGGAACATGCAGTGATAGCGTATCACTGTCCCATACTCATCTAGGAATCACATAGGATGTGATTGACAATGTGTTGTCTACCTAAATAGCATGTTTTTGAGCGTCATGCCCTAGCTGACTCAAAAGCATGTGAAATATGGATCCTAGCTCACTTAGAAACTCATTGAGGGTGTTTTTCTTAGTGGGAGCCTATCATATTGCATCTATTATCTGTGTTAGTATGTGTACTAAGCGGCTTGCATATTTTCTGTCTGTTTGTCTGTCTTTTTCTGTAGAACATATCTGTTGCAGGAATCTGTTTTATCTCACCATGCGATCTATCCTTATGAAGGATAAGCCTCTGACCACGGCTTTTAGATCGATCATTGATGCTTATTGGAAGCATGAGGATGATGATCTGGACGTGTCCAGCTTGATGCTTGGAAAGATGCCTTCGGAATTGCGTGAGCAATTAGAGGACATGGACAATTCTTTGATAGTTGATCAGTTGAATGTGTTATTCCAAGAGAAAGCTGGGAGCCGAGGGAAGAGTGATATGGTAGTTGTTGGAAAGAGTTCCATCAAAAGGAAACGTTCCAAGGGCAAGGGCAAGAGGAAAGTGGCAAGCGTTGTCATTGAACCTAAGCCTGAGTTCAAGAAGGAAGAGTGTTATTTCTGTCATGCCATCGGGCATTGGTATAGAAATTGCAGACTCTACCTGGAAGATCAGAGGAAGAAGAAGCTTACAGAAGCTTCGACTTCTGGTATCTTCGTTATAGAGGCGAACTTGTTTACTTCTAAATCATGGGTATTAGATACCGGATGTGCTTCGCACATTTGGGGAAATGTGCAAGGACTGCGAGGAAGTGGACAATTGGCGAAGGGAGAAGTAGATCTCCGCATCAGGAATGAAGCAAGAGTTG
>NW_010962614.1:348-3238 GCF_000463585.1 Tarenaya hassleriana | reverse complement strand
CCTTGTATTGGAGTTGCATGATTGTTATTTTGTCCCTGCCATTAGCAGGAACATTATATCGATTTCATGTTTAGACTCGGATGGTTTCAGATTTGTTATTGAAAACAAATATCTGTCTATTTATAGAGGCGATTTATTCTATGGTAAGGGTTATCAGTTTAATGGTCTTTATGTTTTGGAAGATGAACCATCTAGATACAGGTCGATCTATAACGTTGGTACCAAGCGGTTTAAGCAGAACGACTTAAAAACCCGACCTATCTCTGGCATTGTCGACTTGGCCACATCAACGAGAAACGCTTAGCGATGCTTCATTCTGATGGACTTCTTGATTTTTTTGATTATGAATCAATCGAATCATGCAATTCCTGTTTGATGGGCAAGATGACAAAATCTCCTTTTACTAGAAAAAGAGAACGGGCTACGGAGTTGCTAGAACTCATACATAGTGATGTATGCGGTCCTATGAGCTCGCCCGCTAGAGGAGGTTATCTGTATTTCTGAAACGCTTGAATTGTTCAAGACTTTCAGAAACGAGGTGCAGAACCAACTTGGCAAGACGATCAAGTTGCTTCGATCTGATCGAGGTGGCGAGTATATGAGCCAAGAGTTCACTGACTATCTGGCAGATTGTGGGATTGTCTCACAGTTGACTCCACCTGGAACGCCACAGTGGAATGGCGTATCTGAGAGGAGGAACCGAACCCTATTAGATATGGTACGGTCTATGATGAGTCAAGTCGATCTTCCTAAATCCTTCTGGGGATACGCCTTGGAAATAACAGCGCTTATACTGAACAACTGTCCAACAAAGTCGGTTCAGAAGACACCATATGAGATATGGACTGGGAAGCGTCCCAGGTTAGCGTTTATGAAGATTTGGGGATGTGACGTATATGTGAAACGTCTGGCTTCTGATAAGCTATCCGCCAAATCTGATAAATGCATATTTGTGGGTTACCCTAAGGAAACTAAAGGGTACTGGTTCTACAACCCATCTGAGAACAAAGTGTTTGTTGTTCGGAATGGATCTTTCTTGTGTTGGGGAATCTACGGGTTCCTAGCATGCGATCATATCGATCTAGGGTTTGGTTTACTAGGTTTCCTGCAGCGGAAGAAAAATCTAAACCTAGTCAAACGTCACACGCAACCAAACTCGCAGAACCCGAAAGATCGTGTATATCACCGAGGGAATCGTTACTTACCTCGTTCTCGATGAGACTTGAAGTTTGTTTCGATCCGGGGCCTGTTCTAAATCACCAAGAGCTGAAAGTACAGCTCCTCTACACGTATCCACACCGACGGGAAGGATTCCAACACACTGAAACGTCACACGCAACCAAACTTGGTCAGCTCCGGACCAACACACTGAAAACCCTTTTTCATGCTCGTTTCGGTCAAATCTCGTTTCCATTCTTCGTATTCTTCACGTATAAGTCCATCCCTATTGGTGTGTGACCCTGTAGGCCCATTCTAAGTGGTAGTGACTTTAGGAACTTTTCCCGAACCACAAGTCATGGTTAGCCTCTAGCAAGACCATGACCACCCACGTTGAATTGAGTTAGAGGTGATCTAACCAAGGTATTAACAGCTCGAATTCTGATCCTTTGTCTCACGATATCATAAGTTGAACAGGGGCATGGTTTGAGCCACCCTTCAAGTTCAACTGCTTTCTCGTCTTGGCAAATCGACTAATAAAATAGATGCAACTTCATCTATAGCGTGGCCACGCGTTTTCATAGTCCGACTTCCACGAGAGGGCCCAGCGATATCTCTCCTGTTAAGGAGGTGACAAATCACATATTGCATGTCTACTATCTCCATATGATTCGTGAACGTATCTGATCAACGCCGTTATAATCATCCGGTTAAAGACGACGTTTGACGCAGTCAAGACACGTCACTCCTCATATCAGATACTCTAGACATCTTAGGTATGAAGATCCATAAACGAACCGTTGTATGAGATTCAAGTCATGACTCTGTCCATGTGACAATCTCATGCGGGTCATCCAGTCACTCGTTCACAACGAGTACCCATGATTGTGATATGCATCCAATGTATCGATCACTCCTCATGCTAGTCTTAATTCAACATTGTTCCCACAATGTTGACTGACTAGGGAGTTTAGAATCATTCGCTAATGATTCAAGGATGCCGAAATATAACAAACATGCCAATCATATAACGGGAATGTAATGCATTCATAAATCAATGAATCAATACAAACTCAAAATGTCATATTACGGATTATCCTAGAGCATTACAACCAACAATCTCCCACTATACTCTATGATCTATCCTACAAGCATCTAATCCCCATACCCTTAATATGACCATCATGTTTTGACGAAGGGAGAGGCTTCGTCAATGGGTCGGCAATATTATCATCTGTCGATACTCTGCTTATCTTTACGTCTCCTCTGTCGGTGATTTCTCTGATTAAGTGAAATCGCCTGAGTATGTGTTTGGATCTCTGGTGTGACCGGGGTTCCTTAGCTTGCGCAATCGCACCATTGCAATGGGCCATGACGTTGCTCTTAGCAAGACTCAGTGTCCAAAGACACAGGATGAGGAAGAGCGCATGAGTAGGATTCCATATGCCTCGGCAGATGGGTCCATCATGTACGCCATGTTGTGTACTTGTCCGGATGTATCATATGCATTGAGCATGACTAGTAGATATCAATCTACACCAGGTGAGGCTCACTGGATTGCGGTCAAGAACATCCTTAAGTACTTGAGAAGGACTAAGGATTTGTTCTTGGTGTATGGCGGATTGGAAGACGAGCTCGCTATAAGTGGTTATACCGATGCTAGTTTCCAAACCGACAGAGATGACTTCAGATCGCAGTCAGGTTATGTTTTCTGCCTGAACGGTGGGGCTAT
>NW_010962614.1:0-260 GCF_000463585.1 Tarenaya hassleriana | reverse complement strand
TAGGATCAGTCTTTTTGATGAAGGACTTAGGAGAAGCCGCCTATATTCTAGGAATCAAGATCTATAGAGATAGATCGAGAAGGCTTCTTGGTCTAAGTCAGAGTACATACATTGACAAGGTCTTGAATCGGTTCAAGATGCAAGACTCCAAGAGGGGTGCCTTGCCAATGGGACATGACGTTGCTCTTAGCAAGACTCAGTGTCCAAAGACACAGGATGAGCAAGAGCGCATGAGATTGTCACATGGACAGAGTCATGAC
>NW_010962613.1:0-221 GCF_000463585.1 Tarenaya hassleriana | reverse complement strand
TCCCATATAGAAAATTATTGTAGGGTTAATTTTCTGTATGGGAATATAGCTTGTATATACATCTATGTTGTCTTTGATTGATGATGGACTAGCTGGTAGTAGATCATTGATAAGTTGTAGTTGATTGATGATGGACTTGCTGGTAGTAGATCATTGATAAGTTGTCATTGATTGATGATGGACTAGCTGGTAGTAGATCATTGATAGAATCTGCATGTAGA
>NW_010962612.1:0-221 GCF_000463585.1 Tarenaya hassleriana | reverse complement strand
GGATAAGAGGTAGCTACGGAGCTCATGGTACCAAGCACGTGGCGCTTGCTTGAGCCCGTATAGAGCCTTATGCAGTTTGCACACGTGAGTGGGACGGTCTTGATCTACGAAGCCCGGTGGTTGCATCATATAGACATCCTCGGTGAGATGGCCTTGAAGAAACGCATTATTGACGTCTAGTTGCCGTAGCGGCCATCCACGAGTGATAGCGATGCTTAGGA
>NW_010962611.1:0-221 GCF_000463585.1 Tarenaya hassleriana | reverse complement strand
TCATAAGTCAAGAGCTAAGAGCAAAAGCCGGTAACTTCGTTCCTCTTTTTCTTCTTGTCTATGACTTTTGTTTTGATAAGTATGTCGCACAACTTGAGCAACGAATGTGGATTTTCCAAAAGGAATACTTATATGAATGTGCCAAGGGGTGCACATACTACACTAATGAGTTTGTTGTAAATTGTTCACAAGTACCAAATTTGGATGAAGAAAGGAACAAA
>NW_010962610.1:0-221 GCF_000463585.1 Tarenaya hassleriana | reverse complement strand
GGGCGGGTCGGTCATTTTGCTCTGCACTTCGCCATCAGGTCTTGAAAGTGGGCGGGTCGCCCATTTTTCGAGCTGGCCACCCGTTTTTGCTGAAATTTCATTTTCGGCTCGTTGACCGTCCAACGCTCGTCTTATCTCTTCAATCTCCTCCCAATTGCTATATAGACTTGCTTCTACGGCCATTAGTGACACTTCTAGCGGGTCTACCTCACGGAACTCTC
>NW_010962609.1:0-221 GCF_000463585.1 Tarenaya hassleriana | reverse complement strand
GGGCGAAAGACTAATCGAACCATCTAGCAGCTGGTTCCCTCCGAAGTTTCCCTCAGGATAGTTGGAGCTCGGATGTGAGTTCTATCGGGTAAAGCCAATTATTAGAGGCATCGGGGGCGCAACGCCCTTGACCTATTCTCAAACTTTAAATAGGTAGGATGGGGTGGCTGCTTTGTTGAGCCATCCCACAGAATCGAGAGCTCCAAGTGGGCCATTTTTGG
>NW_010962608.1:0-221 GCF_000463585.1 Tarenaya hassleriana | reverse complement strand
AATAATGATGGAGCTGAATGTAGAGATGTAAACTTAATTATCTAAATAATTCTCATTCAAAACTATACATACAAATATGAACATGAATACATATAAAATTTAAAAACAGATTCAATAAATTTTAATCAAGTTCAAACAATGCTAATGTCATATCCCAAAATAAAAAAAATTAATGATGGGACGATAAAAGCAATTGTTATCAAGCTTTTAATATAATAATA
>NW_010962607.1:0-221 GCF_000463585.1 Tarenaya hassleriana | reverse complement strand
AAGCTGATTGGAGTTTAGAGAACGCCCCAAAGGTGGAGATGAAGCCCTTACCCGAAGGGCTGAGGTATGTTTTCCTTGGACCTAACTTGACTTATCCGATTATAGTGAATGCCGCGTTGCTAGAACCCCAGGTGGAACAGTTGAGTGATTTGCTTAGACATTATAGGGGTGTTCTTGGATATACTTTAGATGATATTAAGGGACTTAGCCCTTCGTTATGC
>NW_010962606.1:0-221 GCF_000463585.1 Tarenaya hassleriana | reverse complement strand
TTCTTCCTTCTTTGTGCTTCGAATCTGAGGAGAGTAAAGACAGAGACTTATGAGAGGAAAACGTGGCTTAAATCGACGGTTTTTTGCCACAAAACCGGCGGTTTCGAAATACAGACGGAGGAGATGTCGAGAGTTAGGAGAGAGAGGGAAATGGCGACAGTGGGGAGAGAGAGACAGAACGTGGGCTGATGTAGGAAAGAGAGAGAACCGTTTTTTTTTTA
>NW_010962605.1:0-221 GCF_000463585.1 Tarenaya hassleriana | reverse complement strand
GGTGTACTTGATCTCGAACCTGCCATCGACGGGTTACCTGACTAAGAAGGTAGACGTATAAGAGTAATGCCAATTCAACAACCAAGATGTTCCCGCTAGAATAATTCTCCGGACGAGAAATTTTTTAATCTCACTAGTGCTGAAAGGTTTATCATGCTTTCCGGCTTATCACTATGCATTTACTAAAGGTCCAAACTTTAGGGACAATATAAGTGTTGAAG
>NW_010962604.1:0-221 GCF_000463585.1 Tarenaya hassleriana | reverse complement strand
TATTCTTTTAACCATGTAGCAAACCCTTTTTCTTTAATTTTGGTCAACTCCTCGTCATTTAAATCACCATACATGTTGTATACTTGTTCGTCAAAAATCCTGCACAGTTGATCGAAAAACTTAACGCCATAAATTTAAAAAAAGTTAACGCCATAAATTTAAAAAAAGTTAACGCCATAAATAATTAAATATATAAACGAACCTTTCAAAAGGTAGAACTT
>NW_010962603.1:2994-4316 GCF_000463585.1 Tarenaya hassleriana | reverse complement strand
ATATATATATATATATATATATATATATCATAAAATGAACATATATAAGTAAGACCTAATGAAAGTATATGCCAAACAAAAATTAAAAGACATAAACGAGGTTCCTTTCCATTTTTCAAAATGGCAAATTAGCCGTAATAAAACTCACCGAATAAGACCAAACAAAATCATTATAATATGCAAATAATATAGGTACATGACATGCGCTTATTCTTGTAATAAATTGGTTGATTTCATTTTCTTCGATATTAGAATGTCCGGAGATTCCCAAACTCAATAGATCTTTATCAAATACATTGGCCCCCAAATGACAAAGAGGAAAAAAACATCATGTTTTAGGATGATAACTCGATTGATTTGGACATCATTTTGTCTCCTTTTTTCAATTAAATTTGTCCAATAAAATGATTTATTATTATCTTTCAAGAAAAAATATGTTTTTTTTGGAAAATATGCGCAACACTTTTAGCATGTAATTAATGTGAGACAAATCTGAGTCTACATCAAGATGGATTTTGGGAAAATAACTTGGAATTCAGGAGAAAAAAACAATCGTTTGTTCTTATAAAATTTCATGAAATTCCGTGTCATTTTCATTTTATTTAATTAATGGTATATCAGTTAATCACACTCCGTATATCAGTTTATACATATTAGGAATCCATTCAGCATATATATGTATATATAGTAAATGTAAATCTAAAGTTTTACCATAATCCACAATATATTCCCCACCAAAACATTAAGGAACACGAGTAAACCACATTGACGAGCGCCTCTATATAATCGCATCTAACACCAAAGGTTGGTGGAAACCGCCATTAATGGCCTCTCCAAGAACCTTCATTACACGTCTATCTATATATATATATACACACATACAACACAGTTTCTCATCCATCCACATTCTCCAAGTACACACAAAAACAAAAAACAACTTTCAAATTATTTTCAAGTTGAGGGCATTTCAAAAAAAAAAAGTTTCAAAACAAGTAGTTTAGCAGTTTAGGGAAATGATGAAGATGGCACTAGGGTTTTGCAGCCTGGTGTTGAGCTTACTTGCATCGCAAGCCGAAGCTAGGGCTTTCTTCGTGTTCGGAGATTCTCTCGTAGACAATGGCAACAACGATTTCTTGGCTACCACGGCTCGTGCCGACAATTATCCATACGGCATTGACTTCCCGACTCATATGGCCACCGGCCGATTCTCCAATGGCCTTAACATCGCCGATATAATCAGTAAGTCCTCTCCTCGTTTGCTTCTTCTCCAAGAAAACCCTTTCACTAAAACCTTAGTTTTGATGAATATACGTACAGGGTTA
>NW_010962603.1:0-2267 GCF_000463585.1 Tarenaya hassleriana | reverse complement strand
CAACGATTTCTTGGCTCCCACGGCTCGTGCCGACAATTATCCATACGGCATTGACTTCCCGACTCATATGGCCACCGGCCGATTCTCCAATGGCCTTAACATCGCCGATATAATCAGTAAGTCCTCTCCTCGTTTGCTTCTTCTCCAAGAAAACCCTTTCACTAAAACCCTAGTTTTGATGAATATACGTACAGGGTTATCCTTGTCTTGTGCAAATAATTCGTTTGAATTTTGACAGGGGGAATCATTTAAATTTAAATCATAACAAAACATATAAAGCATACGGATAATTTTTTTTTAATGTTATATGTATACATATATAATATTTTTACATATGCAGGTGAGTATATAGGTCAACCGGCGCCATTGCCGTACCTAAGCCCCTTTCTCAAGAAGCATAAGCTCCTCATCGGCGCCAACTTCGCCTCCGCCGGTATCGGGATCCTCAACGACACCGGAATCCAATTCGTAAGCTTTCTGATGGTTTTCTACAATATGTATCTTTCTAGAATTTAAAACTTCAATTATCACGATTTAGAGAAAAAAAAACATATTTAATACAATAAAAAACTTTTACAACTGAATCGAACGTCAAAAAAGTATTCACTAAATTTCGTTGCCGAATACAAACAATATTTTAGGTTCAAGTATTCACTGATTTTTCTTTCCCGGTCTTATAAAAAAAAAAAATCTTTCCCAGCATATAATACAGAGTCAAGGGCACTTTCGTCATTTATAATTGCCTCGTCCTACCTTGAAATGACAAAACCACCCTTCACTTATGCGGGGCATTTGCGTAATTATGCAGATAAACATCATTCGGATCACGAAGCAACTAGAGTACTTCGAGCAGTACCAAAGGCGAGTGAGCGCTATGATCGGAGAGGCTCAGACGCGGCAGCTCGTGAACGGAGCTCTGGTCCTAATAACACTCGGCGGCAACGACTTCGTCAACAACTACTACTTGGTCCCTTTCTCCCTCAGATCTCGCCAATTCGCTCTCCCTGACTACGTGGTTTATCTCGTCTCCGAATACCGCAAAGTTTTACGGGTAAATACATCAAAACTATATCACGACTCTGATTCATATCCGAGTCTTGACAAAAATATCCGAAAATCAGGTATCTATGAATATCTGTCATATCTGCATTGACAAAAATATCCGAGTTTTGTTACCGGAAACCAAAGATCGAAAACGGATATTAAAATCGAAAAGTCAGATATACTCTTGTATGAGTTCGGGTATTCTTAAAAATACAGGTTTTCCGACCATGCTAAGGATTGATTATTAAATCTTTTTTTTTTTAAAGATTCGGTACTTGTAAATTCACCCCAATATTTCCATGCTCTCTTTGGTTTTCCACAAAACTTTAAAGTTTTTCAACATTTGCCCCTTAAGTGTTTGGGTTATTCTGTTTTGCCCTAATTGTACATGTTTTTGTCTGAAATCGACTAATTGGGATATGCCCATATTTCCAGCGAAATTCAAGCCACCGTTTTTTGTGGTCTAATAACTGTTTTATGGTAATAGGATTGTTAAAATTTTATAAATATGCAGAAACTGTACGATTTGGGAGCTAGACGTGTCCTGGTGACGGGCACGGGGCCGATGGGATGCGTCCCGGCCGAGCTGGCACAGCGCAGCCGCGACGGCGAGTGTGCGGTGGAGCAGCGGCGGCGAGCCGCGTCATTGTTCAATCCACGGCTCGCCCAAATGATCAATGACCTCAACGGCGAGGTAGGATCGTCGGTCTTCATTGCAGCTAATACTCAGCGAATGCACATGGATTTCATCAGCGACCCCCAAGCCTATGGTAATAACATTTTCTTGTCAAAAATATATTTTTTTTATTGATAAACATAATAAATATGCACTATATTTTGGAGCTAAATGAGGGTTGTTCATGGATTTCTTTTCTTTTTGTTTTTTGTTAAGGATTTGTGACATCGAAGATAGCATGTTGCGGCCAGGGACCGTACAACGGGATAGGGCTGTGCACACCGGCATCGAACCTGTGTCCGAACAGAGATCTCTACGCCTTTTGGGACCCTTTCCACCCTTCCGAGAAAGCAAATCGGATCATTGCTCGTCAGATTCTCACTGGCTCCCCTCAGTATATGCACCCTATGAACCTAAGCTCCATCCTCACCCTTGATTCCATGACCTAATCCTCCGAATCGAACGGTTCTGTTGCTCTGCGTGTGTGTGTGTGTGTGTGTGTTTTTGTCAGTGAATCTGAGAGATTACGTGTCTCTTAGTTATGAGT
>NW_010962602.1:0-221 GCF_000463585.1 Tarenaya hassleriana | reverse complement strand
AGCTTAATATTAGCTGAAAAACAAGGAAACAAGCTCCTTGCCACTCAACTCAACCCTCAAGTCTTAAGCTTTTCCAACATAAACATTTCCAGAGGCATTAACTTAACCAGCAAAGGCAGTATCATTAGCATTAACAAGTCCAAGAAAGGTTATTCATTTTCCAAGACCAAGACACGGCATCACACAAACAAACATACCTTGGTCTTGCAGAAACCAGTCAT
>NW_010962601.1:0-221 GCF_000463585.1 Tarenaya hassleriana | reverse complement strand
AACTCGGGCATTAAAGCTCGCTTGGACCTGTTCCTGTCATCATCATTTGGGTCAGCTTTATTGGGTTTAAGGACACTTACGTGGGAGACGGGGTGGATCCGGATGTGGTTGGGGAGTTGCAGCTTGTAAGCCATCTTCCCAATGCGCTCGATGATGGGATACGGGCCATCATACTTGCGTGTTAAGCCTCGGTGCAAGGCTTGCATCCCTCGGAAGTTGTG
>NW_010962600.1:0-221 GCF_000463585.1 Tarenaya hassleriana | reverse complement strand
GAATTGGAACATAAAAAGAAGACACAATATACAAGTTCAGGTATATTACAGATAAAAAAAAAAGGTCATATATGTTTTTTTTTTAAATTGTAAGATAAAATTTGGATGAATCAAATAGGATTTCAAATTATATATAGTGTGGCATGATAAAGATAGTGCCGGTCTCATTCTACCGTACATAGATTACGAGCACAATTGTAATAATTAAGCGTACTCTCATT
>NW_010962599.1:0-221 GCF_000463585.1 Tarenaya hassleriana | reverse complement strand
TCCACATCTGTGCTTGGAGTGTTATACAACTTCTCTAATGCCCCTGATATGGTTACCTTTGAAGGTCCAAATATTTTCATCCGAAACTGGCTTCCCTTGAAATCAGCCCAATCTTTAGGATACTTGTCACAGTTCAGGCCGGATATAATGGCATGTTCGGTGATCGAATATCTGATAGGCACACCGTTCAGAACAAACCATAACTCTTTCACCACTCTTTC
>NW_010962598.1:0-221 GCF_000463585.1 Tarenaya hassleriana | reverse complement strand
CCGAATCCCTACATATCGATAAAAATCGGTATATATCTCTCGGTGGATAATCCGATAATCTCAAAATCGATCCAAATTGCTAAGGATCATCTGGTAGATGATCTGTAACTCAGAAGTCAACTCGAATTCTAGCAATCACCAAATGGTCAACAATTTGAGCCAAATAACCAACCATGTCCGATGAGTTGGTCGATTGTTGACTGATAATATTATTAACTTCA
>NW_010962597.1:0-221 GCF_000463585.1 Tarenaya hassleriana | reverse complement strand
TAATTAATATAATAAAAATAATAATATTAAAATATAATTAAAAATCAAATATTATATTATTTTCAAAAATATTTAAAATTGATACAAACATATCTAATATAACAAAATATACAAATGAACTAAGTTAATATAAAATATTAAATATTCATTTAAACAAGACAGTTCTTCTAGCTTTATTTATAGAAAATTTATCAACTAAATCTTCATAATCAATTTTCTCT
>NW_010962596.1:0-221 GCF_000463585.1 Tarenaya hassleriana | reverse complement strand
TCCAAGTTCGTCAACCGGTACTATTACCGAAACCACATAACATCCAGTGCTGACTCCAAGTCCGTCAACCGGCACTGGTTCCAAATCCGCCCATCCCCGTACTAGCATTGACTCACGCCGTCAACCGGTACTAAGTACGGGGTTCCTTAATCACTCAATCACATGCATCATTATTTATCCGTTATTTCTAATTCGAAATTCCGAGAACTTCTCTTAAATCT
>NW_010962595.1:0-221 GCF_000463585.1 Tarenaya hassleriana | reverse complement strand
AACACTCACTTTGACTAATACCTTCTAACTCCAACTTGCCCTAACCTTCTAGCCTTAACCCTAACATGCCTATCTAGCTAATTCCAACCAATCCATTAGCCCCAACTACCCACACTTGTTAAACCCTAATCTGTTTACCCTAGCTATAATCATAATCATAACCCTAACCTGGTAACCTTAACTACAACCCTAACTTATTAGCCCTAACCTATTAACCTAAC
>NW_010962594.1:0-221 GCF_000463585.1 Tarenaya hassleriana | reverse complement strand
ATGCAACAGCTCCCACTCTCGCGATCACGGGATAAGGTCCGATATAGCGCGGCTTCAGCTTTTCACTCCGTCCGAACCTTGCATGCCCCTGCATCGCCTGTACTCGGAGGAAGGCATAATCTCCAACCTCCAACTCGAAGTCTCGTCGTCACTGATCGGCGTATGACTTCTGCCGGTCCTGCGCCGTCTTCAGATGGGCGCGAATCCTCCGTATCACTTCC
>NW_010962593.1:0-221 GCF_000463585.1 Tarenaya hassleriana | reverse complement strand
TTTTTTTTTTGTTTTAAATTACACTAAATCGGACTTTGCTATATTCCACGTAAAGTCTTATATTAGTAGAATTTATTTTTATTCTATCTATAACGTCTTTTTAACCTTCTAAAATTATTTCAAAGGCTTATTCGAGGTTTGAAAATTGTACTACTTAGTTCTTTGGATTTCGATCACGATTTCTTGGTTTTATCCAATAATTTCGAGAACGGGTTGTCACA
>NW_010962592.1:2817-4320 GCF_000463585.1 Tarenaya hassleriana | reverse complement strand
ATCCAAACATACTTAATGTGCATCCAAACATGTTTAGAGTGTATTAAAACATTTTTAGAGTTGCGACAAAATATATTGAGACTGCGTCGAAACATGTTTAGAGTTCGTCTAAATATGTTTAAAATGCACCAAAACACATTTAGAGCGTCAAAACACACTTAGAGTGCATCCAAACATATTTAGAGTGCTTCGAAACATATTTAGAGTGCGTCAAAACATATTTAGAGTGCGTCGAAACATATTTAGAGTTCGTCTAAACATGTTTAGAGTGCGTCAAAACACGTTCAGAATGCGTCCAAACACATTTAGAGTGCGTCCAAACACATTTAGAGTGCATCCAAACATGTTTAGAGTGTGTCGAAACATACTTAGAATGCATCCAAACATGTTTAGAGTGCATCGAAACATTTTTAGAGTGCGTCGAAACATTTTTAGAGTGCGTCGAAACATTTTTAGAATGCATCCAAACATACTTAGTGTGCATCCAAACAGATTTAGAGTGTATTAAAACATTTTTAGAGTGCGACAAAATATATTGAGAGTGCGTCAAAACATGTTTAGAGTTCGTCTAAATATGTTTAGAGTGCACCAAAACACGTTTAGAGCGTCGAAACATACTTAGAGTGCATCCAAACATGTTCAGAGTGCATCGAAACATTTTTAGAGTGCGTCGAAACATGTGTAGAGTGCGTCCAAACATGTTTAGAGTGCGTCCAAACACGTTTAGAGTGCATCTTAACATATTTAGAGTACGTCGAAACATGTTTAGAGTGCAACAAAATATGTTAAGAGTGCATCGAAACATTTTTACAGTGCATCAAAACATGTTTAGTGTGCGTCGAAACATGTTTAGAGTTCGACGAAACATGTTTAGAGTGCGTCGAAACATATTTAGAGTGCGTCAAAACATGTTTAGAGTTCGTCTAAACTTGTTTAGAGTGCATCGAAACATTTTTAGAGTGCGTCAAAACATGTGTAGAGTGCGTCTAAACATGTTTAGAGTGCGTCCAAACACGTTTAGTGTGCATCTTAACATGTTTAGAGTACGTCGAAACATGTTTAGAGTGCAACAAAATATGTTTAGAGTGTATCGAAACATTTTTAGAGTGCGTCAAAACATGTTTAGAGTTCGTCTAAACATGTTTAGAGTGCGTCCAAATATGTTTAGAGGGCATCTTAACATGTTTAGAGTACGTCGAAACATGTTTAGTGTGCGTCCAAATACATTTAGAGTTCATCCAAACATGTTTAGAGTGCGATCAAACATACTTAGAGTGCATCCAAACATGTTTAGAGAACATCGAAACATTTTTAGAGTGCGTCGAAAGATTTTTAGAGTGCATCCAAAAATGTTTAGAGTGCATCGAAACATTTTTACAGTGCGTCAAAACATGTTTAGTGTGCGTCGAAACATGTTTAGAGTTCGTCTAAATATGTTTAAAGTGCACCAAAACACATTCAGAGCGTCAAAACACACTTAGAGTGCATCCAAACATATTTAGA